>NC_069502.1:450310243-450910243 GCF_027579735.1 Bombina bombina
TTGTATTAGGTGTGTTAATTTGCGCATGCTCATTTTGAGTTGGTATTTGTGGAATGTGTAGAATGCGATGATGTCATAGTGGTCGTTTTCTCTAACATTGTCCAATAGTATTCTTTTTAAATGTGAATTTGCGATGGTGTGTTCTTCGTGAAGTGTTGTATATGTATGTTTTTCATAATATATAATGATATTGAATGCGATTTTTTTTTTAGTGTATGTATATATTTTTTAATCCTTGTTGTTATTGTGCGATTTTCCGCATCTTAAAGTATATGCGTATTCCCCGTATAAATAGTATTAAAACTTCCCCCGCTTGTGAATGTGTAATGCTTGTGTGCTTTGTTGATTGATTGATGTTGTGACATTTGCGGCGTGTTATTGTTGTGCATGATGTGGTATGCGTCATATGACCGAGCTGTGCGTATTTCTCGCGAGATCGAGTGTTAGGTGAAAAAAGCTATTTTTTGCCTTTCCCATTGTTCTCTATGGGAGACTGTCTAACGCGGGCAGGATTACGCGTGTGACATACACGCGTTAGGAGCATCGTTAGATGGTCTTATATTAACTCTAAATACCGGAGTCAAACAATGCCGTGCGTTAGACATAAAACACGCGTGGCGTTAACAGCCCATCTACCGCCGAACTCTAAATCTAGCCGTTAGGGTTTATTTTACAGGTAAGTATTTAGTTTTAAATAGGAATAATTTATTTAAGTATAGTGTAGTGTTAGGTGTAATTGTAACTTAGGTTAGTTTTTATTTTACAGGTAAATTTGTCTTTATTTTAACTAGGTAGCTATTAAATAGTTAATAACTATTTAATAGCTATTGTACCTAGTTAAAATAAATTGAAAGTTACTTGTAAAATAAAAATAATCCTAAAATAGCTATAATATAATTATTATTTATATTGTAGCTATATTAGGGTTTATTTTAAAGGTAAGTATTTAGTTTTAAATAGGATTAATTTAGTTAATAAGAGAAATATTATTTAGCTTTATTTAATTAATATTTAAGTTAGGGGGGTTTTAGGGTTAGTGTTAGACTTAGGTTTAGGGGTTAATAAATTTATTACAGTGGCGGCGGTGTAGTGGGGGGCAGGATAGGGGTTAATAAATGTATTATAGGTGGCGACGGTGTAGGGGGGGCAGATTAGGGGTTAATAAGTTTAATATAGGTTGCGGCGGGGTCCGGGAGCGGCGGTTTAGGGGTTAAACTATTTATTTAGTTGCGGCGAGGTGCGGGATCAGCAGGATAGGGGTTAATAACTTTATTATAGAGGGCGACGGTATAGGGGGGGCAGGATAGGGGTTACTAGGTATAATGTAGGTTGCGGCGGTGTCCGAGAGTGGCGGTTTAGGGGTTAATAACTTTATTGAGTTGCGGGGGGCTCCGGGGGCGCCGGTATAGGGGGTAGAACAGTGTAGTTAGTCTGGGTGCTTAGTGACAGGCTAGCAATAAAGCTGTAAAAAAGCTGAAGAGCAGCGAGATCGGATGAGTGATAACTCTCACAATCCGCTGCTCATCGCCCCGTACTTGGTGCGCGGCTTTTTGACAGCTTTATTGATAACTTAGGCGAAATTTTGCAGGTCCACGCCGGCGATGGTAGGTGAACTTAGGCGGGCGTATTGAACCGGTGAAGGCAGGAAAAGTAGACGCGTTGATAACTACCCCTCAGTGGCTCCAAAATGACCTAGTACAGTCAGGATACCAAGGTAAATAAAAGAACAGAGTCGCTACTCACATGTGAAAAAGCACCTAGAGGCACTTACAAGGCAGGCTGGAGCCTTGCAGTCGTCCAGCAGACTGGGCACTGGCAATGAAGGTCTGGTAAGTAGGTAGAATTCAGAAATCCCAAAGTGTGAGTGATCCAGGAAAGACTCTAGCTTGCTGTTGTGGTTAGTGAAGCTGTTTTAGCTGAAATATATGGTCATCAGAAGAGGCTGGTGCCCAGCATGCAATGAACAAGCATTCCCTCACATTATTAAGAGTTTGCGCTCTGCTTCTAAAGCTCACAGTCTCTTGCTGTTTGTGAGGGGAGGAAGCTGCTGTCGAGAGGGAGGAAATGCTTGTTCATTGCATGCTGGGCAGCAACCTCCACTGATGACCACCTCTTTCAGCTAAAAACAGCTTCACCAGCCACAACAGCAAGCTAGAGTCTTTCCTGGATCACTCACACTTTGGGATTTCCGCATCATACCTACTTACCAGACCTTTAATGCCAGTGCCCACTATGCTGGACAACTGCGAGGTGCCTTGTAAGCGCCTCTCTAGGTGCTTTTTCACATGTGAGTAATGACTCTGTCCATTTATTTACCTTGGTATCCTGACTGTACTAGACCATTTTGGCACCTTTGTGTCCTTTTCTCCTAATTATGTACTATACAATATTTTTTTCATTTTTTAAAGTTTATATCAACATTTTAGAAAACAATTATTAATGTTTTTTTCATTTTCAATGTTTAAAGCTGGATGTGATAAAGAGAACAGGATATGTTTAAAAACTCATACCCACTGTTATATCTATGCTAATTAGTGGCGAATTAAAGGGAAAGGAAAGTCAAAATTACTCTTTCAAGAAACAGATGGAGCATGTCATTTTAAGGCACTTTTAAAATAACTTTTATTTTAAAATGTGCTTTGTTCTTTTTGTGCCCATTGTTGAAAATGAATATGCACATATCCTACATTAATGAGAGCTAGCTGGTGATTGGTGCATGCTACATTTTCTCTTGTGATTGGCTAACAAGATGTGTTCAGGTAGCTGCCAGCAGTGCAATTCTGTTCCTTCAGCAAAGGATAACAAGAGAATGAAGCATATTTGAACATAAAAGTAAATTTGTAAGTTGTTTAAATTTGTATGTTCTATCTGAATCATGAATTAAATTTTGGGGATTCATGTCCCTTTAACAGTGTAAATAAAACTAAGAAAAAATTTCTATTTTTTAGTTTAAAGCGACAGTCTACACCAGATTTTTTTATTGTTTTAAAAGATAGATAATCCGTTTATTACCCATTCCCTAGTGTTGCATAACCAACACAGTTATATTAACCCCTTAATGACAAGTGACGTACCAGGTACGTCCTGCAAAAACTTGCAGTTAGTGACAATGGACGTACCTGGTACGTCACTTGTCTAAGAGAGTGCTGGAAGCGATCGCAATCGCTTCCAGCAGCTCTCAGGGTATTGCAGTGATGCCTCGATATTGAGGCATCCTGCAATACCCTTAGAAAGCATCCGATGCAGAGAGAGCCACTCTGTGGCCCTCTCTGCACCGGTAGCGATGCGGCCGGTTCGTTGGTGGGTGGGAGCGCAACAGGGAGGCGGGTGGGCGGCCCATCGCTACCCGGCATCCGGCTCCTGTTAGTGCAATGTGCACGCCGGGTGCCGGGAGCGTGCGGGGGCGCGCATGCGCGTGCGCGTGCGCGCGCAGGTGCGCGCGCACGCCCGCGATCACCTAAACACACTGACACCAATGAGTGGGAAGAGGGGGGGAAATATATATATATGAGGATCTGGGAGGGGGAGGGGGTTGGGGTATTGTGGGGGGCTGCTACACTACAGAAAAAAATAAATTAGTAATAAAAAATAATAATTAAAAACACTTTTTTGGGGGGCAAATTGGGTACTGGCAGACAGCTGCCAGTACCCAAGATGGCGGCAATTAGGTAGGGGAGAGGGTTAGATTGCTGGGGGGGGGGGATCATGGAGGTTGGGGCTAAGGCAGGAGTCCATCACAGCTAAAACATTTTATTTTTTTTTATTAAAAAAAATAAAAACTCCTTTTATTTAGTACTGGCAGACTTTCTGCCAGTACTTAAGATGGCGGGGACAATTGTGGGGTGGGGGAGGGAAGAGAACTGTTTGGGAGGGATCAGGGGGTGGGATGTGTCAGGTGGGAGGCTGATCTCTACCCTAAAGCTAAAATTAACCCTGCAAGCTCCCTACAAGCTACCTAATTTAACCCCTTAACTGCTGGGCATAATTTACGTGTGGTGCGCAGCAGCATTTAGCGGCCTTCTACTTACCAAAAAGCAACCACAAAGCCATATAAGTCTGCTATTTCTGAACAAAGGGGATCCCAAAGAAGCATTTACAACCATTTGTGCCTTAATTGCAGAAGCTGTTTGTAAATAATTTCAGTGGGAAACCTAAAGTTTGTGACAAAATTTGTGAAAAAGTGAACTTTTTTTTTTATTTGATGACATTTGGCGGTGAAATGGTGGCATGAAATATACCAAAATGGGCCTAGATCAATACTTTGGGTTGTCTTCTAAAAAAAAATATATACATGTCAAGGGATATTCAGGTATTCCTGACAGATATCAGGGTTCCAATGTAACTAGCGCTAATTTTGAAAAAAAGTTGTTTGGAAATAGCAAAGTGCTACTTGTATTTATGGCCCTATAACTTGCAAAAAAAGTAAAGAACATGTAAACATTGGGTATTTCTAAACTCAGGACAAAATTTAGAAACTATTTAGCATAGGTGTTTTTTGGTGATTGTAGATGTGTAACAGATTTTGGGGGTCAAAGTTAGAAAAAGTGTGTTTTTTTCAATTTTTTCCTCATATTTTATATTTTTTTTTATAGGAAATTATAAGATATGATGAAAATAATGGTATCCTTAGAAAGTCCATTTAATGGCGAGAAAAACGGTATATAATATGTATGGGTACAGTAAATGAGTAAGAGGAAAATTACAGCTAAACACAAACACTGCAGAAATGTAAAAATAGCCATTGTCATTAAGGGTAAGAAAATTGAAAAATGGTCCGGTCATTAAGGGGTTAATTAACTTTTTACTTCTGTGATTACTTTGTATCTAAGCCTCTGGAGACTGCTCCCTTATTTCAGCTCTTTTGACAGACTTGCATTTTAGCCAATCAGTGCTGACTCCTAGGTAATTCCACGTGCATGAGCACAATTTTATCTATATGACACACATGAACTAACACTCTCTAGTGGTGAAAAACTGTCAAAATGCATTCAGCTAAGAAGCAGCCTTCAAGGTCTAAGAAATTAGTATATGACTAGACTGTCCCTTTAAAGTATGGTGTATTTTTATCCTAGGACCATAAATATTTTATTTTTTTCTGAATAAACAATACATTGACTGTTTGGAAATGGCTAATAACATTAATGATTATTTTACAATTAAAAAAAAATCTGAAAAATTATTTTCAAACATCATTTTAAATTCTTTGATTATAAAAAAATGTTTTAGCTTCTCAATCGAGTAATATTCAAAGCAGGGGGAAGAAGAAAAGCCTGAAGAAGAAAAGTTCCTAGTTGAAGAAGAGACCTCCTGAGGATAAAAGCACGCTAGCACACTCATGTAACTTCATCCAGTCCTTAAACCATCTCCCCTTACCTTAAAATTCAGTTATAGACTTTTTCCTCTTGGGCAACTAGAATTATATCATCATCCAACCTAGCCAGCACCTTCTAAATCAGTGGTGGTTTGTGCAGCATCTTTATTATAGCACCCCAATGCCCAAAGTTTATATGCTCTGTGTTCTATACATGAAAATCTGATTTAGGGAGTAAATAAAAGCAGGAATAAGTCATATAAACAGATGGTTTGCCCACTAATATCACCCTTCACCCTAAATATGGTAAAAAAATTGTTAGCAACCCATATTAAAGGTCTAGAATCACCTCTGACCATCACGTAGACTACTACAACCAGTTCAGGCCTCCAACTCTCATGCCACCACCACACCTACCAGCTGCCATGTAGGCCACTATTGCACTGGTGAAATATTCATATACATTCTGATACATAATTGTGAAAAACTGGCTTAAACCAATGAGTGAGTGGCAAATAATAAATACAATACCACCAACCCTGCATTATCTGTCTGAAGGTTCCAGTTTGCTGGAAGTAGAAGCATCTGAGCAAATGAACTAAACCATATATATTTTCTAAAGTTGCTTTTCTGGAAATCACAGGTGATGTCAGTATTTCCCAATTGATCAATGGACAATTTCCAAGCATGTCTATAGCTCATTCTGACACAATATGAGCATAGTGCTCAGAAAAATATGGAAAATAATACAATTTGTACAGTAGAAAAAAATTAACTAACATGAAAGAATAATGTATATATATATAATAACGATTTTACATTATCATTGTTTTTCAGCTATAATTAGACATGTGCGATTCGGAAATTCGGCCGAATTCATAAAATTCGGGATTCGGATCGATCCGAATTTCCGAATTAAAATAGTGCCGAATCTACCGAATAAATACAAATTAGTTCGGATTTATTTGGATTTATTCAGTAGATTCGGATAGCCATGGATTACACTAGTATTGTACAGTATATTAGGTTATATCACTCTGCTATGGGTTACACCTAATATACAGTACATGATACTAATCTAATCCCACCTAACACTTACCGAATTTCCGAACCGAATCGAACCGAATCCAGCCGAATTTATCCGAAACAAATCCGAACCGAATTGATTCGAATTTTTCCGAATTCAAATCGATCCGAACCGAAATTCGAAAAAATCAGAATCGATCAGAACCGAACCAAACCAAATTTTTTCGCCATGCACATATCTAGCTATAATTACAAATAACAGTTTCATAGATAATTAGGAAGAGTCTATAAACATCCTAACGTGTTTATAAAAAATATTTTCTAAAGATGTGATAAGGATAAAATTATTAAATGTCTTTGTGGTGAAGGGTATTATGTCTCTAATAGGATTTCAAATAATTTTGTTTTATCTGAGATGTTAAAGTTTAACACTTTTTATGGTTTTATTTAATTTGTCATTAGATAGATATGGTCTATATTTTTACCCCCAAAATAATTTTTATTAGGTTTTATAGTTGTTTTACAGAAATGTGAAAATTTGCACAATGAAATTGTTGCAAAGGTATATTAAAGGGACACTGAACCCACATTTTTTCTTTCGTGATTCAGAGCATGCGATTTTAAGCAACTTTCTAATTTACTCCTATTATCAATTTTTCTTCGCTCTCTTGCTATCTTTATTTGAAAAAGAAGGCATCTAAGCTAAGAAGCCAGACAATTTTTGGTTCATACCCTGGACAGCACTTGTTTATTAGTAGGTGAATGTATCCACTAATCAGCAAGAACAACCCAGGTTGTTCACCAAAAATGGGCCGGCATCTAAACTTACATTTTTGCTTTTCAAATAAAGATAACAAGAGAACAAAGATATTTTGATTATAGGAGTAAATTAGAAAGTTGCTTAAAATTTCATGCTGTGTCTGAATCACGAAAGAAAAAAATTGGGTTCAGTGTCCCTTTAACATAACAATCAATAAAGAAATAGATCAATGTATCCACAGTCATTATATTCATATTTAAAAAGTCTAGGGGTCAATCCGATAAAAATCGTCGCCCGCAAAAGTCGGCGACGGCAATATTTGCGCGGGTTTGGTATCCTATATACGGCGTAACCTAGAAGTTACGCGCGTATATTTCTGCCGTTGCCCGTAGTTTTTTGGGCCATAGGCAGGCATACCAAACCCACGCAATTTGGTATCCAATATACAGCGTAAGGACTTACGTGGCGAAAATGGAGAAATCTTACTCCATTTTCACCTCGCCACAAAAAGCAGCCGTAAGAAGCCTTACGCTGACTATTGGAGCCCCGTAACTCCCTAAACTGGCTGCTAAATAAACCTAACACCTAACGCATGCGCAATGTCTATCTCCCTGTCAACCGCGATCTGCTAAATAAAACCTAACACCTAACGCATGCGCAATGTCTATCTCCCTGTCAACCGCGATCCCCCGCCGTAATCCCTAATAAAGTATTTAACCCCTAAACCGCCGCCATCTACATAAACTAACCCCCTACTGTGAGACCCTAAAACCGCCACCATCTAACTAATCTATCCCCTAATGTGAACCTCTAAAACCGCCACCATCTAACTGATCTATCCCCTAATGTGAACCCCTTACACCGCCGCCATCTATATTAAAATTATTAACCCCTAATTTAATCTACCTACCCTGCCGCCAGCTATATTATCTATATTAACCCTAAGTATATTATAGTTAATATAGTTATTACATTATATATATTAACTATATTAACCCTAATTATATTAGGGTTAATATAGTTAATATAGTTACTATAGTATTTATATTAACTATATTAGCTCTATCTAACCCTAACACCCCTAACTAAATTCTTATTAAATAAATCTAATTCATATTATAAACTAAAATATTCCTATTTAAATCTAAATACTTACCTATAAAATAAACCCTAAGATAGCTACAATATAATTAATAATTACATTATAGCTATGTTAGGGTTTATATTTATTTTACAGGTAAATTGTTAATTATTTTAACTAGGTATAATAGCTATTAAATAGTTATTAACTATTTAATAGCTACCTAGTTAAAATAATTACCCAATTACCTGTAAAATAAATCCTAAGCTAAGTTACAAATACACCTACACTATCAATAAATTAAAGAAACTACAAATATCTATCTAAAAATACAATTAAATAAACTAAACTAAATTACAAAAACAAACAAACACTAAATTACAAAAAATAAAAAAAAGATTACAAGTTTTTAAGCTAATTACATCTATTCTAAGCCCCCTAATAAAATAATAAAGCCCCCCAAAATAAAAAAATTCCCTACCCTATTTTAAATTAAAAAAAGTTCAAAGCTCTTTTACCTTACCAGCCCTTAAAAGGGCCTTTTGTGGGGGCATGCCCCAAAGAAAACTGCTCTTTTGCCTGCAAAAAAAACCACAATACCACCCCCCAACATTACAACCCACCACCCACATACCCCTAATCTAACCCAAACCCCCCTTAAATAAACCTAACACTACCCCCCTGAAGATCTCCCTACCGTATCTTCACCATGCTGGGCCGAACTCCTCATCCGATCCGGGCGATGTGTTCCAGCAAGCGGCAGTGAAGTCTTCTTCCATCCGGGCGATGTGTTCCAGCAAGCGGCAGAGAGTCTTCTTCCATCGGCGATGTCTTCAAGCAAATCGGCATCTTCAATCTTCTTTCTTCGCTCCTCCCCCGCGGAGCATCCTTCCGGCACGACGACTTCCCGACGAATGAGGTTCCTTTAAATGACGTCATCCAAGATGGCTGATTGAATCAGCCAATCAGATTCAAGTTCAAACCGATTGGCTGAACCAATCAGCCAATCGGATTGAACTTGAATCTGATTGGCTGATTCAATCAGCCAATCAGATTTTTCTACCTTAATTCCGATTGGCTGATAGAATCCTATCAGCAAATCGGAATTCAACTGACGCCATCTTGGATGACGTCATTTAAAGGAACCTCATTCGTCGGGAAGTCGTCGTGCCGGAAGGATGCTCCGCGGCGGAGGAGCGAAGAAAGAAGATTGAAAATGCCGATTTGCTTGAATAATAGGAATATTTTAATTAATAATATTAATATTAGATTTATTTTAATAAGAGTTTAGTTAGGGATGTTAGAGTTAGATAGGGTTATTATACTTTATATATATATATATAATATAATAATGATATTAACTATATTAACCCTAATATAATTAGGGTTAATATAGTTAATATATATAATATAATAACTATATTAACTATATTAACACTAATATAATTAGGGTTAATATAGTTAATATAGCTGGCGGCGGTGTAGGGGGATTAGATTAGGGGTTAATACATTTATTATAGGTGGCCGCGGTGTAGGGGGATGTAGATTGTATGCAAAAGAGCAGTTTACTTTGTGACAAAGCCCCGCCAAAAGCCCTTTTAAGGGCTGGCAGAAGAGCTGAATTCTTTGGGGCATGCCCCGCAAAAAAACCCTTTTAAGGGCTGGCAAAAGAGCTGTTACTTTGGGGCAATGCCACGCAAAAAGCCCTTTTCAGGGCTATTTGTAGGGTTAGACTTAGGTTTAGTGGTAGGGATAGTTTAGTATTTCAGGGGTTAAATAATTTAATATAGCTGGCGGCGGTATAGGGGGATTAGGTTAGGGGTTAATAATTTTAAAATAGATAGCGGCGGGGTAGGGGCTCACTTTAGGGGGTAGGTAAGGTAGATGGCGGCGGTGTTAGGGGCTCACTTTAGGGGGGTTATAGATTTAATATAGCTGGCGGCGGTTTAGGGGTTAATAATTTTATTAGGTTGCTGCGGGCTCCGGGAGCGGAGGTTTAGGGGTTAATACATATTTTATTGTTAGGATAGTGAGGGGGGATAGCGGATAGAGGGTTAGACGTGTCGGGCTATGTTAGGGAGGCGTGTTAGACGTGTCGGGCTATGTTAGGGAGGCGTGTTAGACATTGCGGGTGATTTAGACTTTAGTCAGGTTTTGTAGGCGCCGGCAGTTTCTAACGTGCCGTAAGTCACTGGCGACGCCAGAAATTTGTACTTGCGCAGATTTCTGGACATCGCTGGTTTATCCGACTTACGGCACTTTAGCATCTGATGGCGCAGTATATTGGATAGCTCGAGTTGCGAGCTGAAACTGCGGGCGACGCGGGTTCCCTCGCTTGCGCCGCAAACTACGATCTATATCGGATCGCGCCCCTAATTTCTTTGACAGCATTAGGTGTTTTCTTTACAATCATTGCTGGATGACAGTAATGGTCCATTCTTTCTATCTCGTGCACATCAAAATAATGTAAATAATATAGGAAAGTCATAGTTTTTATATTCCAGGGGTTTAAGCCCCTGGGTTCTGGACCTAATGTCCTTCTCCCCATTTCTGACATTACTACGTTACCTATCCTCAGTATACATAATCCAGGGTTCCCATATATGTAAGAAACGGCCCTTTTGGTTCAATAAATCAGCGGATAAACTCTCCATTTGATAAAAGAGAGCAATCTTATGTTCAATTATGTTACAGTGGAGGACCTCTGTTTTCCAATATTTGGCAATGCAGACTCTAACTGCAATACAGAACTTGTTTTACCTAGGTAGGAGTTTCTTTATTGGGAAGTGGAGTAGGGCATGTTCTGGGAGAAGGTCAATTTTGTTGTTGAATAAGGTGTTCAAGAGTCTGGAGGTTTGTATCCCTATATGTTTATTCTTGCTACAGTGTCACCATAAGTGAAGATATGTCCCATTGTCACCACAACCTCTAAAGCATAGTGCGGTGTCTAAACTGTTTGATTTGTAGAGGCGTGTAGGGTGTAAGTACCACCTGAATGCTACTTTCAGAAAATTTTCTTTAAGGGATGCACTATGAGAACATGAGGGGCCCTCCCTGAGCGTTTTTATCCAAGTCTTAACTGGCCAATCTCGTATTAGTTTGTCTTCCCATCGGGTCATAGTCTGAGTTTTGACTTCTCGGTCAGTCATATTAAAGAATGGGTATGAGATCACTATTGCCCCTTTCACTCTATTACCGGAGTAGCATAGTGGTTTGAAGGGTGTGCGTACTGGAATAGGGGATGAGCCCAGGATCTCGGTCACTCTTGAACATAGTTGCAAGTAGTAGAATCAGCTATGACAATCATCAGTATTCGTTTTGCGGTATTGAGAAAATGTAATACATTTCATATGAGTGTGTCAGCTATTCATTTATTTGCCCATTATTTTTTTCCTTTTTTATTCAAAAATTTGATTACATATTGATTATAGTATAATTTTAAATCTCAACCTAAACAAAATATTTTCCTGAAATTTTTTTTTTTCTCTTCTCAAATCATTTATTTGATTTGTGTTTAACACATTTTAATTGCTAAATAAAATTGTTCCTTTACTGCATTAAATACATAAATACCAAAACATCATTAATATCACTCATCACACTATCATATTTTAAAAGCTTTATACTTTTTAAGTTGCAAAAAAATTGTCTCTCTTAACAACATCTTTTATATACAGGTATATTAGCACTGCGGAATCTGTTGGCGCTCTACAAATAACTGACAATTATAATAATAATATACGAGGGTTAACCAAATTTAGTCATCAAGGGGTCGATCCGATAAAAATCGTCGCCCGCAAAAGCCGGCGACGCCAATAATTGCGCGGATTTGGTATCCTATATACGGCGTAAGCTAGAAGTTACGCGCGTATATTTCTGCCGTCGCCCGCAGGGCGCGATCCGATATTGATTGCAGTTTGCGGCGCAAGCGAGGAGACCGGCGTCGCCCGCAGTTTCAGCTCGCAACTCGAGCCATCCCATATAGGTCGCCGTAAGTCTCACAAACCAGCGATGTCCAGAAATCTGCGCAAGTACAAATTTCTGGCGTCGCCAGTGACTTGCGCCACGTTAGAATCTGCCGGCGCCTATAAAACCTGACTAAAGTCTAAAACACCCGCACTGTCTAACACGCCTCCCTAACATAGCCCGCACTGTCTAACACGCCTCCCTAACATAGCCCGCACTGTCTAACACGCCTCCCTAACATAGCCCGCACTGTCTAACCCTCTATCCGCTATCCCCCCTCACTATCCTAACAATAAAAAAGCTATTAACCCCTAAACCGCCGCTCCTTTACCCCGCCGCAACCTAATAAAGTTATTAACCCCTAAACCGCCGCTCCCGTACCCCGCCGCCAGCTATATTATATCTATAACCCCCTAAAGTGAGCCCTTAACACCGCCGCCATCTATATTAAAATTATTAACCCCTAATGTAAGCCCCTTACACCGCCGCCATCTCTATTAAAATGATTAACCCCTAATTTAATCTACCTACCCTGCCGCCAGCTATATTATCTATATTAACCCTAAGTATATTATAGTTAATATAGGTATTACATTATATATATTAACTATATTAACCCTAATTATATTAGGGTTAATATAGTTAATATAGTTACTATAGTATTTATATTAACTATATTAACTCTATCTAACCCTAACTAAATTTATATTAAATTAATCTAATTAATTTATAAACTAAAATATTCCTATTTAAATCTAAATACTTACCTATAAAATAAACTCTAAGATAGCTACAATATAATTAATAATTACATTGTAGCTATGTTAGGGTTAATATTTATTTTACAGGTAAATAGTTAATTATTTTAACTAGGTATAATAGATATTAAATAGTTATTAACTATTTAATATCTACCTAGTTAAAATAATTACCCAATTACCTGTAAAATAAATCCTAACCTAAGTTATAAATACACCTACACTATCAATAAATTTAATAAATTACAAACATCTATCTAAAAATACAATTAAATTAACTAAACTAAATTACAAAAAAAAATAAACACTAAATTACAAAAAATAAAAAAAAGATTTGGTATACCTGCCTATGGCCCAAAAAACTGCGGGCGACGGCAGAAATATACGCGCGTAACTTCTAGCTTACGCCGTATATAGGATACCAAATCCGCGCAATTATTGGCGTCGCCGGCTTTTGCGGGCGACGATTTTTATCGGATCGACCCCGCAGTTTTTTGGGCCATAGGCAGGTATACCAAACCCGCGCAGTTTGGTATCCAATATGCAGCGTAAGGACTTACGTGGCGAAAGTGGAGAAAACTTACTCCATTTTCACCTCGCCACAAAAAGCAGCCGTAAGAAGCCTTACGCTGACTATTGGAGCCCCGTAACTTCCTAAACTGGCTGCTAAAATAAACCTAACACCTAACGCATGCGCAATGTCTATCTCCCTGTCAACCGCGATCTGCTAAAATAAACCTAACACCTAACGCATGCGCAATGTCTATCTCCCTGTCAACCGCGATCCCCCCCCCCCCCCGAAATCCCTAATAAAGTTATTACCCCCTAAAACGCCGCTCCCGGACCCCGCCGCCATCTACATAAACTAACCCCCTACTGTGAGCCCCTAAAACCGCCGCCATCTACCTTATCTATCCCGTAATCTGACCCCTTACACCGCCGCCACCTATATAAAAATGATTAACCCCTAATTTAATCTACCTACCCCCGCCGCCAGCTATATAAAAATTATTAACCCCTAATCTAATCCCCCTATACCGCCGCCAGCTATATTAATATTATTAACCCCTAATGTAAGCCCCTTACACCGCCGCCATCTCTATTAAAATGATTAACCCCTAATTTAATCTACCTACCCCGCCGCCAGCTATATTATCTATATTAACCCTAAGTATATTATAGTTAATATAGTTATTACATTATATATATTAACTATATTAACCCTAATTATATTAGGGTTAATATAGTTACTATAGTATTTATATTAACTATATTAACTCTATCTAACCCTAACTACATTTATATTAAATTAATCTAATTAATTTATAAACTAAAATATACCTATTTAAATCTAAATACTTACCTATAAAATAAACCCTAAGATAGCTACAATATAATTAATAATTACATTGTAGCTATGTTAGGGTTAATATTTATTTTACAGGTAAATAGTTAATTATTTTAACTAGGTATAATAGATATTAAATAGTTATTAACTATTTAATATCTACCTAGTTAAAATAATTACCCAATTACCTGTAAAATAAATCCTAACCTAAGTTACAAATACACCTACACTATCAATAAATTTAATAAACTACAAACATCTATCTAAAAATACAATTAAATTAACTAAACTAAATTACAAAAAAAACAAACACTAAATTACAAAAAATAAAAAAAAGATTACAAGATTTTTAAGCTAATTACACCTATTCTAAGCCCCCTAATAAAATAATAAACCCCCAAAATAAAAAAAATTCCCTGCCCTATTCTAAATTAAACAAATTTCAAAGCTCTTTACCTTACCAGCCCTTAAAAGGGCCTTTTGTGGGGCATGCCCCAAAGAATTCAGCTCTTTTGCATTCAACAAATACAATCCCCCCCCCATTACAACCCACCACCCACATACCCCTATTCTAAACCCACCCAAACCCCCCTTAAAAAAGCCTAACACTACCCCCCTGAAGATCTCCCTACCTTGTCTTCACCACACCGGGCCGAACTCCTGATCCGATCCGGGCGATGTCGTCCTCCAAGCGGCAAAGAAGAATTCTTCCTCCGGCGACGTCTTCCTCCAAGCGGCAGCAAAGTCTTCATTCTTCCGGCGGCATCTTCAATCTTCTTTCTTCGCTCCGCCGCCGCGGAGCATCCATCCCGGCCGACTGCTGAACTTGGAATGAGGTACCTTTAAATGACGTCATCCAAGATGGCGTCCGCCGAATTCCGATTGGCTGATAGGATTCTATCAGCCAATCGGAATTAAGTTAAAAAAATCTGATTGGCTGATTGAATCAGCCAATCAGATTCAAGTTCAATCCGATTGGCTGATCCAATCAGCCAATCAGATTGAGCTCGCATTCTATTGGCTGTTCCGATCAGCCAATAGAATGCGAGCTCAATCTGATTGGCTGATTGGATCAGCCAATCGGATTGAACTTGAATCTGATTGGCTGATTCAATCAGCCAATCAGATTTTTTTTAACTTAATTCCGATTGGCTGATAGAATCCTATCAGCCAATCGGAATTCGGCGGACGCCATCTTGGATGACGTCATTTAAAGGTACCTCATTCCAAGTTCAGCAGTCGGCCGGGATGGATGCTCCGCGGCGGCGGAGCGAAGAAAGAAGATTGAAGATGCCGCCGGAAGAATGAAGACTTTGCTGCCGCTTGGAGGAAGACGTCGCCGGAGGAAGAATTCTTCTTTGCCGCTTGGAGGAAGACATCGCCCGGATCGGATCAGGAGTTCGGCCCGGTGTGGTGAAGACAAGGTAGGGAGATCTTCAGGGGGGTAGTGTTAGGCTTTTTTAAGGGGGGTTTGGGTGGGTTTAGAATAGGGGTATGTGGGTGGTGGGTTGTAATGGGGGGGGGGGGGATTGTATTTGTTGAATGCAAAAGAGCTGAATTCTTTGGGGCATGCCCCACAAAAGGCCCTTTTAAGGGCTGGTAAGGTAAAGAGCTTTGAAATTTGTTTAATTTAGAATAGGGCAGGGAATTTTTTTTATTTTGGGGGTTTATTATTTTATTAGGGGGCTTAGAATAGGTGTAATTAGCTTAAAAATCTTGTAATCTTTTTTTTATTTTTTGTAATTTAGTGTTTGTTTTTTTTTGTAATTTAGTTTAGTTAATTTAATTGTATTTTTAGATAGATGTTTGTAATTTATTAAATTTATTGATAGTGTAGGTGTATTTATAACTTAGGTTAGGATTTATTTTACAGGTAATTGGGTAATTATTTTAACTAGGTAGATATTAAATAGTTAATAACTATTTAATATCTATTATACCTAGTTAAAATAATTAACTATTTACCTGTAAAATAAATATTAACCCTAACATAGCTACAATGTAATTATTAATTATATTGTAGCTATCTTAGAGTTTATTTTATAGGTAAGTATTTAGATTTAAATAGGAATATTTTAGTTTATAAATTAATTAGATTAATTTAATATAAATTTAGTTAGGGGTATTAGGGTTAATATAGTTAATATAGTTACTATAGTATTTATATTAACTATATTAACCCTAATATAATTAGGGTTAATATAGTTAATATATATAATGTAATACCTATATTAACTATAATATACTTAGGGTTAATATAGATAATATAGCTGGCAGCAGGGTAGGTAGATTAAATTAGGGGTTAATCATTTTAATAGAGATGGCGGCGGTGTAAGGGGCTTACATTAGGGGTTAATAATTTTAATATAGATGGCGGCGGTGTTAAGGGCTCACTTTAGGGGGTTATAGATATAATATAGCTGGCGGCGGGGTACGGGAGCGGCGGTTTAGGGGTTAATAACTTTATTAGGTTGCGGCGGGGTAAAGGAGCGGCGGTTTAGGGGTTAATAGCTTTTTTATTGTTAGGATAGTGAGGGGGGATAGCGGATAGAGGGTTAGACAGTGCGGGCTATGTTAGGGAGGCGTGTTAGACAGTGCGGGCTATGTTAGGGAGGCGTGTTAGACAGTGCGGGCTATGTTAGGGAGGCGTGTTAGACAGTGCGGGTGTTTTAGACTTTAGTCAGGTTTTATAGGCGCCGGCAGATTCTAACGTGGCGCAAGTCACTGGCGACGCCAGAAATTTGTACTTGCGCAGATTTCTGGACATCGCTGGTTTGTGAGACTTACGGCACGTTAGCATCTGACGGCGACCTATATGGGATGGCTCGAGTTGCGAGCTGAAACTGCGGGCGACGCCGGTCTCCTCGCTTGCGCCGCAAACTGCGATCGATATCGGATCGCGCCCCAAGATCTTCAAACCATGCATTTTTTTATCATCCCTGCTAGAACAGATGCTGCAAAATGTGTGCTACTTCATTTCAGAAAGGATTAATTTTAACACCTTTGCTATTACTAGATGTTAAGATTGGATGTGGCCACTTATGATATGTATGCTTTTTATGGGATTTTCTATGCAACTATTTTGTTATGTTATTAGGGCATTATATGGTTATTGCAATATTTAACTGTATACAATTAAACATTAAAAGGACATAAGTTATGTAGCATAACTGTATAAAGGTGACATGAAGATATCATTTGAACATCTCTATGTAAAAAAGGAAGATTTTTTTTAAAAAATATTTTATTTATCTCCAGCACTGGGTACAGCAACAAACAATATAGATTACAAATAAACCTTGCAGAGTACAATAACAAACATTATCACTACAACAGTACTGGGTTTTATCTTTTGTTGTATCTCCTTAGATCTCCTTAGATCTCCTTGACTCCCCTTACTCACTCTATTCTTTACTCTCCACCCACTACTACCCTAGGTCTATATATTTACTCCTATTGGCATTAATCTGTTGACATTGGTATGCTCATTGCCAGATTGTCTCTCTCTCCTCCTCTTGCTTGAAATTGATATCTCAGTGTCTCCTTTTGAGCTTTCCGACATATTCTCATGAGTCTAAGGCATTGTATCATATACTTGACATAGTAGAAACATTATCTTTCAATTAGAGGTGAGTCTCTGATTGTTCAACTATTAACCCGTAACCACGCTTCCTCCTCCATCCATACCTATTCCTCTACCTCTCTAAAAGTCTGCACTTCTCAATCCCACCTCGAGGCGTCACCTCCAGGGTCTTTCTTCCCCTCCCCATTCTGCTATATCCAGGGTTCAATTGGTTTGTTTAGACTCTTAGCAGAAAATATTCCATTTTCCATGCAATTGAGCGTTCAGTACGTATTCTGAGTTTTTGAATGGGTAAATGATCTGCTTTTGGTGTATTAGGTCTAGGCTGCAGATAAGGGGTTCCCACTTAGTTAAGAAATGGTTTGTCCTCTGTGTTTTTTTTTTAAAAAACTTTATTTATTCAAAGGACATACATCAAGTCCAATCTATCAAGCATAAGAATAACAATAGAGATTAACATTAAAACGGTATGCATGCCAATATCTTTTAAGAGATACAATGCTTGTAAAGAAAACATATTACTTTGATAAAGTGCAATGAACTGAACTCACATATGCCCTCTTTTTCTATTTCCAGTTTATCCTCTCGACCTTTACCTTCCTCTCCCACCTCCTTCCCGGGGTGTCATTGAAACTTTCTACCTAGGGGCCTAATGGATTCTGGGTCCCAAGGACTGAATGTATGCATCGAAATCCAGCTGCCACTCACCCTTCAGCTGTGCCTCAAGAAAGTAGTTTGTATTATGGATTGGATATAGCACTTGTATTTGATGCCTCTGTTCTAGTGTATGCAGATAAACATCCCATTTATTCATGAATCGTTTTGTGCGTTTCTGCATGTCGCCCAAGGTGTCTGCCTGTTTATAAAGTATTTGTTGGTGCACTTCTCTTTTCAGTTGACTTAGTGTAGGAGCCTCATGTTTTAGCCAGTTTCTAAGCACTACCTTTCTTGCCTGTAAGATCACCATGTATGAAAATTGTGTGTTTGTCCTGTTTAAATTTTGACAGTCTAGAAATATAACCGATTCTGCCGTCAGTGTAGGAAGTTGAATTTTGATGGTTCGTAACCAGTACTGAGTCATCCCCCAAAATCTAGTTAGCCTCGGGCAAGCCCAAATCATGTGTATTAAGTCTGCATTGGGTTGAGCACATTTCTGGCAGACCCCTGGAGACCCTGCTTCCCAGGCTTTATACAATCTGGGTGTAATATAAGCCATCTCTAAAAGTTTAGTATAGGATTCCCTATGGTCCATTGATAATGAGGCTTGTTGTACCTTAAGAATGCTGTTTTTAACTTGCGCTGTTGAAATCTCAGTGCAAAACAACATGGACCATCTGTCTCTGATGTGATTTACTGTACTTTCATTGTTTAGTTTTGTCAATGACTTGTATATCGAGGTGATTGATGTGTTCCCTTGACCATATAAGGTGCACAGCTGGTAAATGACTTGTTCACTCCCCCGAGAAACCACAGCTCTTAGAAGTTCAGTTACATAGTGCCTGGCTTATAGGTAGGCAAAGTGGTGTGGTCGTGGTAAGGTGTACTTGTCCTGTAAGTATGCAAATGTATGTATTGTCCTCCCATCTCCCTCTATTAACTGAGATATCACCTTTAACCCTCGAGTTTCCCAATCTTTGAAAACTTGTGTAGTCATCCCAGGAATAAAATTAGGGTTCCCTTGCAGTGGGATATAAGTGGATACTTCATGATTGAATTTTAATTTATTACAAACTCTCCTCCACGCGTATAAAGGTTGTTGTGTTAGTGTATGTTGCGAAAACTGCTTATCAGCCTTCGTGTAATGTAAATGTGGTAACATAGCCAATGACCATGGGTGTGCGAGATGGCGCTCCAAGTCAGGGACTGTGAAATGCTTCCCCCCTGTCAGCCAGTCCATTACATATTTAACCTGGGTCACCAAGCTATATAGCTCAATATCTGGCACTCCCATACCTCCAGATTCGACTTTGCTTTTCATTCTGTTTGATTTAATTCTATGCTTTTTATTGGCCCATATGAAAGAAAGAAATAAGGAATTCCATAATTTCAGATCTACCTTACTAAGCACCATTGGCAACATTTGCAACTTATACAAGAATTTGGGGAACAGGATCATTTTAACAAGGCCTATCCTACCTGAAATTGAGAGCGGGAGTTTTGTCCAATGGGTTACTAGGTCTGTGGCTTCTCTCTTTAGCGGGGTGTAGTTGGCCCTATACCAATCAGTGGGATTTAGTGACAGTTCCACTCCCAGATACCTAAAAGTCTTCCCCGCTAGTTTAAAATTATATTGAAAGGTGGGTATTTTTTTATTATCCGTTAGCCAGATAAGTTCTGTCTTGTCGGTATTCATTTTATAACCAGATATTTGACTGAAGTCGCTGATAAGATCCATTAATTTAGGGATGTTGACTTGGGGATTTTGCACATAGAGGACCATGTCATCTGCGAATAGTGATAGGTGGAGAGTGGTCGTACCCATTCTGAGGCCCTCAGTTTGTGCTCTAATTATTGTCGCCAGGGGTTCAAGAGCTAAGTCAAAGAGGAGGGGTGACAGAGGGCACCCCTGCCTCGTGCCTCTCTCCAAAGTGAAAGGTTGTGACAGAGCCCCATTAATCATAATCGCTGCCTGTGGGTTAGAGTATATCATACGTCCTCGACAAAAGATCTCTCAAATCCGAACTTTTTTAAAAGTAAAGAACAAATGATCACAGAGGACTTTGTCAAAAGCCTTTTATGCGTCTACAAGTAGAACGCAGGCTTCATCTATCCCTGTAGTTTGCTTCTGTGTATTTATATTCCAATAGGGATTTAGGATAATTTGGAGCGTTCTGACATTCTTTACTGCTGACCTGCCCTTAATGAATCCTGTCTGATTGTTGTGTATAATATCTGGTAGAATTAACACCAGCCTATCTGCTAGGATCTTTGTAAGAATTTTGTAATCCGAGTTCATGAGTGAGATTGGCCTGTACGAAGCTGGGCTAAGAGGATCCCTACCCGGTTTGGGTATCAAACTAACATTAACCTCAGTAAATCTCCCCGGAAACATAACTGTACCTTCTAAGATGTGGTTAAAGAGTTTAGCCAAGGTTCCTGCCACTTCCTTTTGAAGCAGCTTGTAGAACTCTCCCGGGAGTCCATCTGGGCCCGGTGCTTTTTCTAGAGACAAGTTATCTATAGCTCTCTCAATTTCCTCAACTGAAATGCAGGCATTCATTGATTGACGCTGACTCTCTGAGATCTGAGGGAGTGTAATATTCTCCCAAAAATCATTCCTACGTGAGGGATCTACTTCTTGAGCTTTGTATAAGTCTGTGAAATATTTCCCAAATGTTTGTTGTATACTCTTCATGTCTGTTATTATGTCATTTTGATTTTTAATTGCTGTTATAATGTTGGGGGTTGTAGTTAATTTGGTTATCCTAGCTAGCATCTTTCCTATCTTATTCCCGTGTCTGTAAAATCTGGCATTTGATTTTGTCATGTCTCTGGCTGCATTCTGTAGAAGGAAGGAGTCTCTCTGATCTTTGACCATTTTATATTTAAGTCTATTTAGTTCTGTGGGATTTCGCAGATATCGATTCCTCGAGTTAAGGAGCTGTTTTAGTAACAGATCTTCCCTCATACGTTTTTGCTTCTTAGAGGCAATCACATAAGAGGTTACCACCCCCTTTAGCACTGCCTTACCCGCCTCCCAGAAAAGTTATTCCTATGCCCAATATTTAGATTACAGTAGTCTAACCACTTTCCTACCAAGTGATTTTTTAAATTCACATCATGCATCAGATACCTAGGAAATGTCCACCTATCTCTATGTGTTTGATTCATGTCCGTTTTTAATTTAAGTGAGATTGGGGCATGGTCTGAGATAGTCGGATTGTCAATGTCAGTCTCTAGAATTCTCACATTTAAGGCAGGGGATGTCAAAAAGAGGTCTATACGAGATAGAGTATCTTTAGTGGGTGTAATACAGGTGTAGCTCTTTGTTTCAGGATTCCTTTCCCTCCAAACATCTATGAGTTGAAGTGCGTTTTTAAATTTCTTTAAGATTATAGAGTCTCTCTTCACATTGTTTAATCTACTGGGGCCTGCTAAGACCCGATGTGGGTTTCTATACCTATCTGCTGGTACCTGTGGTGCAATATTATAGTCTCCTCCCAAAATCAATGATGCGTCAGCTATCTTCAAAATGTGTATCTTCATAGCACTCCAGAATTCTTTTTTATGAGTGTGTGGCCCATATATGCCCCCCAGTATCAAAGGGAACCCCTCCAGAGTAATTTTAAGAAGGACATATCTTCCCAGGGGGTCTAAAATAGTTTCAGTGATCTTGTAATCCAATCCCTTTCTGAATAAAAAAGCCACCCCTTTAGCTCTGCTACTCTCGTAAGGGGTGTATATTACCTCTCCTACCCATTGCTGCTTGAGTTTCTGATGTTCACTAGGCTTTAGGTGAGTTTCCTCAAGGATGGCTATATCTGTCCTCCTAGATTTGACATATCTAAGGATAGCTTTCCGCTTTATGGGTGAAGTGATGCCCCCCACATTCCAAGATAAAATTTGAACTCCCATGGTTAAAGATATACCACAACTCTCTCGCTATGTGTGAAATGTGTGTTGTATATCTATAAGATAAATATTCATGAGCTGACACCCTGGGGTATTACCTGTCTGCACAATGTGCTTTGGTGGTACTGGATAAAGGGTACTATGTAGACGAAATTAAAATGCAATTGAGTGATACAAGTGTATATAGATTACTAAACTTCAATCCAACATTGATAATTTAAAAAGAAATAGCATTTTGTTTAGATAAAGCTTTTCAAAATGGTTTAATTGATGATGAGACTAGGAAATTTCTTTTTATTGAGAATGGGATAATACCTGTTTTTTATACCTTACCCAAGGTGCATAAGCAAATTGAGAGACCACCTGGGAGGCCAATTGTGGCTAGCACAGAATCTATCTTTTCAAACATTTCAATCTATCTAGATAAAATCTTAAGGGGTTATGTAGAACAGTCAACCTTATATGTAAAGGACACTGGATATTTCCTTGATAAGATTAAGACCATGGAGACACCAGATAGATGCATTCTTTATAGCCTTGATGTGGTTAGTCTATACACCTCAATTGAGCACGAAAGTGGAATTGGTGCAATAAGGAATATATTGATTACAAGCGGTGTATATACTGACTCACAGCAGGACTTTTTGTTGAATTTGTTGACCATAATTCTATACTGCAACTATTTCTTGTTCGAGGATAATTATTATATGCAGATGAAGGGTACGGCGATGGGGTCCAATGTCGCCCCTACCTATGCAAACTTATTTATGTCTGCATTTGAAGAAAAATTTGTCTACCAAAATGAGATGTTCCATCTATATGGCGCCACCTGGTGGCGCTATATAGATGACATCTTTGGTGTTTGGTGGGGCGACATTGGATCCCTTCTCAAATTTGTGGATGATTTAAATAGTGCTACTAGACACATTAAATTCACCCTTACCTGGGATGAACAATCCTTACATTTTCTTGACACTATGGTCTATAAAGAAGGCGGTATGTTAAAAACAGATATATATAGGAAAAGTACTGATAAGAATAGTTTATTGCACTTTACAAGTGCTCATCCACCAGCTTTGATTAGATCTCTACCTCTGAGTCAAATGACAAGGGTTAAGAGGATTGAGTCTGATAAAGAACTTGTTACTAAAAGGTTTAAAGAAATGGGTCAGAAATTCAGTGCTAGGGGTTACCCAGCTGATCTTTTGCAAAATGAAGTTGAAAGGGCTAGTGATGAGACATGTACTAATGCCATTAAAGTAAAAGATAAGAAGGATAGAATTGTTTTTGTTTCTGAATACAACAATCAAAGTTCTAAGATAAAAAGGATTATTAATAAATATTGGTTCATGTTGAGAGAGTGTCATCCAGGTGTACAATCATTTTCTAATGGCCCTATGTCTGCTTATAGGAAAGGCTCTAGTATTAAAGATAGATTGGTGAGGGCTGATATAGGCAGTAAAAAATTGAAACAGAGTTATATTACTGAAAAAAATCTGGGTTGTTACCCTTGTTTGGGCTGTGTGAATTGTAACAACATGATAAAGGGTTCTACCTTTGTACATCCACACACAGGCAAAGTGTACAAAATTAATGCTTTTCTTACATGTAACTCATGTTATGTGATTTATCTTATTAAATGCCCATGTGGGTGGATCTACATTGGCGAGACTACCCAGAGGGTAAGGGATAGGATTATCCAGCATAAATCAAATATAAGATGTAAAGATCTAAATGCCCCAGTCTCTAATCATTTTTTATCCAAAGGCCACTCAATAGCTCAATTGAAGTTTCAAATCATAGACCATGTTCCCATTCCTCGTAGAGGAGGGAATAGAGAGTTAATTTTAAAGAGAAGAGAATCTATGTGGATCTATAAGTTAGATTGTATGTTCCCAAAGGGTATGAACCGTGAAATGGATCTTAATATTTTTCTCTAAATTGTTTTTTGAATTTCTTTAGATTCTACTCCCCGCATTATGAACACTGTGAAGAAGAAACCCATTCCTCCGGATTTGTAACTATTTTGAAAAAAAATTTTTGTAAAAAATTCTGTGAAAAGGGGTTCTTGTATACTTCATTGCATATATGTAGCACTGTTAGACTTTTTTTAAGAAAAGTATATTGTGTGTTATTTTATATACTGACCACTAGGTGGCATTCACACTTAGGAGTTAAATTTTGATACTGGTTAATGTTGTAATTAGTAACACCTGTGGTATAAGGTATTTAAGAGAGGTGTGTAGTATGTTAAAGTCATATGATTAAGGGCATTTGAGCCCGAAACGTCATGGATTTTTGTGTCTTGGTAAAATAAAATTGATATTTCTGTATAAGTGGAGGTGCTGCTTGAACTTTTTTGTATATTCTGCACAATGTGAATAGAGCACCAACTCCAACTCTCTATCTGGTAAGTTCGGCTTGAGAGGTTTGAGGCAGTAATAAGACTGTTCACCGCATCAATATGACCCCGCTGTAAATAGTATCAAACAGGTGAAACAGAACAATATAAACAGATGGAGCAGAACAATATAAACAAATGAAACAGAACAATATAAACATTCAAATGCCCCTCCCCACACCCCTCATGAAAAGGATATAGAACCAATGCCATGTCAGGCCCAGTCAACTCTGAGTAAGAGCATAAAGTTTTTTCCAGCCTTTGCAAGTCATTTTCTTTCATCAAGTAAGAGTCTTACAAAAGTCTCACAATAAGTTTGACTATATCTGGACAAAGTCCTGTCAGTTCTCATCTTCCTTGATCTCATTTGCTTCTTCTTCCAATTGGTTGTTTCTCCTTGGCTTGTGGGTCTTCATAAAATCCTTAAGTTGTGTGACACTTTCAAAGAATTTTGGACCTTGCGCTGTCTGTATCTTGAGTCTAGCCGGATATAAGAGAGCAATGGATTCCCCGCTTTCTAGTAGCTCTTTAAAATATGGCGAAAATTCTCTCCTCTTTTTAGATACTTCAGCGGAGTTGTCTTGAAATAGGTGAATTCTACTACCCTCATGGGTCAAGTCTAATGTTTGCCTATATGCCTTAAGAAGCAAAGTCTTGTCCTTAAAGTTGAGATATTTTATCATGACTTGCCTGGGTTGCATGTTTTGCCCTTTTTGTTGATACGAACCAACCCTGTGAGCTCTTTTAACCACACAAGGAATGTTAGCAATAGACAGACCCAACAATTTTGGAAGTGTTTGTTCTGCAAAGTCAATGAGAGCTGAACCTGGAATAGATTCAGGGAGACCCACCACCCGAATGTTGTTCCATCTGGACCTATTCTCTAGGTCATCTAGTTTCTCCTGGAGGAACTTATTTTGTCTTTGTAGTTGTGCAACATTTAGTGTGGATTCCCTTTGTTGGGTTTCAGCATCAGAAACTCTTTGCTCAACTGTAGTGAGTCTAGAAGAGAAGACCTTCAGATCAGTTGTGATAGTGTCCAGCTCTGTCTGCAGCTGCTCTATTTTGGGGAGGAACAACGCCGAGAGCTGGGACACAATTGGGTGGGTTTCCTGTTGGGATGGTTCCATTAGCTCAGATGCTGATGTCGGTGGCGAGTGAACCTCTGCTTGACTTTTAAGTCTTCTATCATGCTGACGTTGCTTGCTTGCCATCTTGTCAGTTCTTTTATTGTATAATGTATAATATCTTTGCATGCAGAACTAAGTCCGACCCAACAACCACTTACGCGACAGGGCTTATAGCGTGAGAATATTAAGAAAAAGGAGGCACTATTTCCATGCCTCTGCGACTTTGATATTGATTACACTTGTATGCACTTCAGACTTTGACTAAAGTTAACTGTGCGTCCCAGATGACTCTCAGATTGCAGCTTATAAGACTTCCAGCTTCTCACTCCGCTTTAATTCAGAAGCATTGGCAGAAAATATATGTGTCTGCGGGGGGAGGGAGCCCATGGGGGGGGGTGGCCAGGCACCTCTACTCCATCTTCATAGCCACCATCAATAGCATAAAGGAAAGGAAAGGGGTTTCTTTTTCACAAATTCTCCGGTGAGCAAATTAACCCCTTATCTCCTACAGTCACTAGTCTGATATGCTTGACTTTATTATGGAGCTAACAATTAGATATATGAGTGCCACCTTCTTATTTCAGATGCTTGCAGGAGCCTTCAATTTGACTTTTACAGTACTGATGCTATAGTTGTCGTCCCCCACAGTACCTCACAGTGTCACAAACTTTCAGCCCTCTTGTGTGAAACTAGTTACTGCATCAATGACAAACTTTGATTAAGGCCTGTGTTAGAAGTCGTGGAGATTAAACTGTGATTCGCAGCCCCACGTGCAAAACTGTCTGGTCTCTCTCTATGCCTGATATGTGGCAGAATTTAACTTTAATCCTCTTGTATTAGGTTCACTCTGCTCCCCTTCTCCAACAAATAAAAGATTACCTCCCAGGGGGGGGGGGGGCAGCGAAGACCCATGAGATTCAAGGGAATTGTTAATCCCAACACTTGCTCGTTATTAATAGGCCCGGTACCCAAGATGGCCAGCGCAAGTTTGCTACGCAACTCACCGGTAGCAGGATCAGGTTCGTTTGTCCGTTTTTAGCTAGGGGCTGGATTCTGCCTCTCCTTAGCTAATCCTTAGCCTTAGCCAGTTAGCCTCTCCAGCTGTCCCTCTTCAAATGGGCGGGAAGGTCCGGTCTCCTTGATCTCAGCCGCAATCTTATCCCAGCTGTTTTTTAAGTCGGCTGCCGATGGGGGAGCAGATCTAATGGGCTCCTCACTTATTTTGTACGGGCAGGTATTTAAGTAACTCCCTGCCAAGGTTTGCAGCTTTCCGGGTACTTTGGGGAGAAAATCGCAAGTTTGTGAGTCTAGACACATGGAGCTCAGCAAACCTGAGTCCTCTTGCAGTGCCCGCCCACCGGAAGTCCAGTTTGTCCTCTGTGTTATGTCCCCCTGTGTGTCTATTTATTCATATACCATTTGTTTCTTTAATGTTTCTTTAAGGTGTGACAAACTTGGTGGTGTGGTTGTCATCCACTGTTTGAGAATGAGCTTACTAGCATGTAGTATTACATTGTGAATGAACTCTGTGTGTTTCCTTAACCCGGACTGTGAGTATAGAAATATCACCATCTCTGTTGTGAGTCTGAGTCTTTCCCCAGTATTGTTCTCTATCCATTTCTGTGTCATGCCCCAGAATTTTGTTATCCTCGGATATTCCCATATCATGTGTATGATGTTTGGGTTGGGATGTGAGCATTTTGGACATAGGCCCGAAGTTTCCGGGTTCCATTTGTGAATCATTTTAGGTGTTATATATGTATTGTGTACTCAATTTGTGTGTGACTCACGTATTTCGTTTGACAAGGAAGCCTGCCTCACCTTTGTGAAGCTTTGTTCAATACATTGGACTATAGGTGTCTGTCCAGTCAATGTGTACCATGTTTTTTGAAGGTGAGTTTTGGTGGCATTGTTAGGTGCAGTTTGAAGAGCATTATAAGTGTAAGAGATAGAAGTCATCCCTCTCATTAGGGTCAATAGCCTGTAGATGTCACAGTTGGTGTTCAACATGTCTCCGGTTTTCAGAAGGTTTTGCACATAATGTCTCTTCTGGAGAAAGGCAAAGTGATGAGTGTTGGGTATGTTGAAGTCTTTTTGCAGCTCTTTAAAGGACCAAATTGTTTTCCCATTCTCTGGCAGTACTTGTCGGAGAGTCGTCACCCCCCATCCCTCCCATTGTTTAAAAGGTTTTGTGGTGAACCCTGCAGGGAAGTCTGGGTTACCCTGCAGAAGTAGGTAAATAGTGTGCCTGTGCGAGACTCCCAGAGCTTTGCAAATCTTCCACCATGCCCTTATAGGATGGTGGAGAAAGGTTGCATCCCCGACAATGGCTTCTACTTGTGTACACGTCATGTGTGGGAGCATGTTCAAGGACCATGGTTTGATGATCTCTATTTTAAGTGTGCAATTGGTAAAGTGTCCTCTATCTAACAACCAATCCATTACGTATTTAGCTAGTGCTGCCCAATTATAGTGTTCAATGTTTGGGAGTCCAAAACCTCCCACCGTAGGTAGGCACATCATTTTTGAGTAGCTTATTCTATGTTTTTTCCCTTTCCACAGGAAATTTAGGATATCCCTATTTAATAACTTGAGATCTTGCTTATGTATGAGCTCTGGCAGCATTTGCAGTGTGTATAGAAGTTTGGGAAATATAATTTTGATTAGTCCTACCCTCCCCGACAGAGTTAGCGGTAAGGTGGACCAGTTCAGCAGCATTCTTCTTAAGTCTTTTAATAGTGGTCGGAGGTTGACCTCATACCATTGGGTGGGGTTCTTGGTCAGGATAATACCTAGATACTTGAATGTATTGGTGACTATTTTAAAGCTGTCTTGGAGAGGTATAGAGGGGTTTTATTCTGCAACCATAGCAACTCCGATTAGTCTTTATTTATCCGGTATCCCGAAATTTCACTAAACTCAGCAATAATCAGCATTATGTTGGGGATGTTTCTCCTAGGTTCTTGTGTATACAGGACCATGTCATCTGCAAATAGAGATAGATGGATAGTCTCTTTGCCTATGCTTAAGCCTTCTGTATCCTTTCTGATTCTAGTTGCTAGAGGCTCTAACGCAAGGTCAAAAAGAAGTGGGGAAAGAGGACACCCCTGTCTTGTGCCTCTCAGAAGGGAGAATGGTTTGGACGGTGTTCCATTAGTCAGGATTGCTGCCTGCGGTTCACTATAAATGGCATTTATGGCTCTCATGAAGGATCCCTGCATACCGAATTTCCTTAGGGTAGTGAATAAGTGATCTCACAATATCTTGTTGAACGCTTTTCAGCATCTACAAGAATCAAACAAGCATCTTCAGCACAATGGTGCTGATCATGGTTATCTTTTCCCCAGAAATGCATAAGGACTAGTTGCAGTTTTCTCATGTTTTTGACTGAAGATCTACCCTTCACAAACCTGGTCTGGTCTTCATGCATTAAAAGAGGAAGTATCTCTGCTAGTCTATTGGCTAGTATTTTTGTAAATAGCTTGTAATCTGAATTTAGTAGGGAAATCGGTCGGTAAGATGGTGTTAGTAGTGGGTCTCTGTCCGGTTTGGGGATAACTGTCACATTTGCCTCCCTAAACCTATTGGACAATTTTGCCATCCTTTCCAAGATTGCATTATATAGTAGTGTAAGGGAATCCGAGGTCTCCCCCTTGACCATTTTATAGAATTCCCCTGGCAGTCCGTCAGGTCCCGGGGTTTTCTCTAGAGGTAATGCATCAATTGATCGGGTGACCTCTAGGAGAAGAATTGGGGCATTTAATTTGTGTATTTATTCTTCGTCTAGCTGTGGAAGATGTAAATCTTTCCAGAAATTGTCTTTCTTCCCTGTTTATTTCTTGGGAGCTGTACAAACTAGAGTAATATTCAATAAATGCTTTATGTATGTCTATTTCTTGTGTGAGGATCCTGTCATTCTCTCTGATGGCTATTATAGTGTTTGGTTTTCTGTCTAGTTTGGTGATTTTTGCTAGTAGTTTTCCTATACGATTCCCAAAACGATAGAACTTAGCCTGTAGCCAATTTTGGGCAGTAACTGAGGTCTGTATAAGATATGTGTCTCTAAGGGCTTTAGTATCTCTATATTTTATTCTATTCTGTTCTGTAGGATTCCATAAATATTGATTCCTAGCATTTAAGAGCTGGCGTAGGAGAAATTCTCCTCTCATTTTACGGGTTTTTGTTAACTTAGCTGCATATGCTGTCACTACCCCTCTCAACACTGCCTTCGCTGACTCCTAGAACAGTGAGACATTGCTTAAATGTTGAATGTTTAGCTCCTTGTACACAAGCCATTCCCCTATCAAATGTTTGCGCAAGTTTAAGTCATGATAAAGGTGGGTGGGGAATTTCCATCTGTGAGCCTGTCTATGGGGTGTGTTAGTGTCTATCTCTAGTGAGACTGGGGCATAGTCCGAAATGGTGATGGGATTGATTCATACATCTTTAATTCAGGGGCAAAAAGATTTGGAGATCAAAAAGTAGTCTATGCGAGATAGTGTAGTTTTAGATGGGTGTAGGCATGTATAGTCTCTTGTTTCCGTATTTCTTTCCCTACAGATATCAGGGCCAGAGTATTTCTAAAATTCTTCAGGATTAGTGTTTCTCTTTTTGAGCCTGTCCATGGGCGGGGTTGTTGTGTACTAAGGTTTGGATTGCGGAATATATCCACCGAGGTATGTGGTGCGATGTTGTTGTCACCGACTACTATAATGGGAAAGTCTGAGAAATGTATAAGCTGACTCTGCAGTTGAGTTAGAAATTCTTTCTTTCCAGTGTGAGGGCCATAAACCCCACATAACACTAATTGAAGTTCAGCTATTTGTAGTTTAACAATCAGGTATCTTCCCTCTGTGTCAGCTACAGTCTGTAATATAGTATAGTTTAGACCTTTACGAAGTAGCATTGCCACTCCTCTCACCCTTTTCCCCTCATATGGAGTGTATAGTACCTCCCCTACCCAACTCTGTCTAAGTTTATGATGTTCTATCTTCGAAAGGTGTGTCTCTTCTAGTATCACTATGTCTATTTTCTTAGGCCTAGATTTGGAGCTTGGCGGTAGCCGTGAAAACCAGCGTTAGAGGCTCCTAACGCTGGTTTTAGGCTACCGCCGGTATTTGGAGTCAGTCAAAAAAGGGTCTAACGCTCACTTTCCAGCCGCGACTTTTCCATACCGCAGATCCCCTTACGTCATTTGCGTATCCTATCTTTTCAATGGGATCTTTCTAACTCCGGTATTTAGAGTTGTGTCTGAAGTGAGCGTTAGAATTCTAACGACAAAACTCCAGCCGCAGAAAAAAGTCAGTAGTTAAGAGCTTTCTGGGCTAACGCCAGTTCATAAAGCTCTTAACTACTGTGCTCTAAAGTACACTAACACCCATAAACTACCTATGTACCCCTAAACCGAGGCCCCCCCACATCGCCGACACTCAATTAAATTATTTTAACCCCTAATCTGCCGACCGCCACCTACGTTATAATTATGTACCCCTAATCTGCTGCCCCTAACACCGCCGACCCCTATATTATATTTATTAACCCCTAACCTGCCCCCCACAACGTCGCAGCCAGCTACCTACACTTATTAACCCATAATCTGCCGTCCGCACGCCGCCGCCAGCTACATTATAGCTATGTACCCCTAATCTGCTGCCCCTAACACCGCCGACCCCTATATTATATTTATTCACCCCTAACCTGCCCCCCACAACGTCGCCGCCAGCTACCTACAATAATTAACCCCTAATCTGCCGACCGCAAAGAGCCACCACCTACATTATAGCTGTGTACCCCTAATCTGCTGCCCCTAACACCGCCGACCCCTATATTATATTTATTAACCCCTAATCTGCCCTCCCTAACATCGCCGACACCTAACTTCAATTATTAACCCCTAATCTGCCGACCGAATCTCGACGCTATTCTAATAAATGTATTAACCCCTAAAGCTAAGTCTAACCCTAACACTAACACCCCCCTAAGTTAAATATAATTTAAATCTAACGAAATAAATTAACTCTTATTAAATAAATTATTCCTATTTAAAGCTAAATACTTACCTGTAAAATAAATCCTAATATAGCTACAATATAAATTATAATTATATTATAGCTATTTTAGGATTTATATTTATTTTACAGGTAACTTTGTATTTATTTTAACCAGGTACAATAGCTATTAAATAGTTAAGAACTATTTAATAGCTAAAATAGTTAAAATAATTACAAAATTACCTGTAAAATAAATCCTAACCTAAGTTACAATTAAACCTAACACTGCACTATCAATAAATTAATTAAATACAATACCTACAATTACCTACAATTAAACCTAACACTACACTATCAATACATTAATTAAATACAATACCTACAAATAACTACAATGAAATAAACTAACTAAAGTACAAAAAATAAAAAAGAACTAAGTTACAAAAAATAAAAAAATATTTACAAACATAAGAAAAATATTACAACAATTTTAAACTAATTACACCTACCTTAATTCCGATTGGCTGATAGAATCCTATCAGCCAATCGGAATTCGAGGGACGCCATCTTGGATGATGTCCCTTAAAGGAACCGTCATTCGTCGGGAAGTCGTCGTCGGAAGAAGATGGGTCCGCGGTGGAGGTCTTCAAGATGGAGCCGGTCCTCATCGGATGAAGATAGAAGATGCCGCTTGGAAGAAGATGGTTGCTGGTCCGGATCTACTCTTCTTCCCGGATAGGATGAAGACTTTGGAGCCTCTTCTGGACTTCTTCAGCCGTCGGATGATGGATGTCTAGCCCCCGCTTGGGCTTAGATGAAGATATTGGAGCCAGGACGGATTGGTGATACCTGGTATGGTGAAGATAAGGTAGGAAGATCTTCAGGGGCTTAGTGTTAGGTTTATTTAAGGGGGGTTTGGGTTAGATTAGGGGTATGTGGGTGGTGGGTTGTAATGTTGGGGGGGGGGTTATTGTATGTGTTTTTTTACAGCTGAATTTCTTGGGGCATGCCCCGCAAAGGGCCCTGTTCAGGGCTGGTAAGGTAAAAGAGCTTTGAACTTTAGTAATTTAGAATAGGGTAGGGCATTTTTTTATTTTGGGGGGCTTTGCTATTTTATTAGGGGGCTTAGAGTAGGTGTAATTAGTTTAAAATTGTTGTAATATTTTTCTTATGTTTGTAAATATTTTTTTATTTTTTGTAACAGTTCTTTTTTATTTTTTGTACTTTAGTTAGTTTATTTCATTGTAGTTATTTGTAGGTATTTTATTTAATTAATGTATTGTTAGTGTAGTGTTAGGTTTAATTGTAACTTAGGTTAGGATTTATTTTACAGGTAATTTTGTAATTATTTTAACTATTTTAGCTATTAAATAGTTCTTAACTATTTAATAGCTATTGTACCTGGTTAAAATAAATACAAAGTTACCTGTAAAATAAATATTAATCCTAAAATAGCTACGATATAATTATTATTTATATTGTAGCTATATTAGGATTTATTTTACAGGTAAGTATTTAGCTTTAAATAGGAATAATTTATTTAATAAGAGTTAATTAATTTCGTTAGATTAAAATTATATTCAAGTTAGGGGGGTGTTAGTGTTAGGGTTAGACTTAGCTTTAGGGGTTAATACATTTATTAGAATAGCGGTGAGCTCCAGTCGGCAGATTAGGGGTTAATGTTTGAAGTTAGGTGTCGGCGATGTTAGGGAGGGCAGATTAGGGGTTAATACTATTTATTATAGGGTTAGTGAGGCGGATTAGGGGTTAATAACTTTATTATAATAGCGGTGCGGTTCGGTCAGCAGATTAGGGGTTAATAAGTGTAGGCAGGTGGAGGCGACGTTGTGGGGGGCAGATTAGGGGTTAATAAATATAATATAGGGGTCGGCGGTGTTAGGGGCAGCAGATTAGGGGCAGCAGATTAGGGGTACATAGGGATAATGTAAGTAGTGGCGGTTTACGGAGCGGCAGATTAGGGGTTAAAAATAATATGCAGGGGTCAGCGATAGCGGGGGCGGCAGAATAGGGGTTAATAAGTGTAAGGTTAGGGGTGTTTAGACTCGGGGTATATGTTAGGGTGTTAGGTGCAGACATAGGAAGTGTTTCCCCATAGACAACAATGATGCTGCGTTAGGAGCTGAACGCGGCTTTTTTGCAGGTGTTAGGTTTTTTTTCAGCTCAAACAGCCCCATTGTTTCCTATGGGGGAATCGTGCACGAGCACGTTTTTGAGGCTGGCCGCGTCCGTAAGCAACTCTGGTATCGAGAGTTGAAGTTGCGTTAAATATGCTGTACGCTCCTTTTTTGGAGCCTAACGCAGCCATTCTGTGGACTCTCAATACCAGAGTTATTTTAAAGGTGCGGCCAGAAAAAAGCCAGCGTTAGCTACTCGGGTCGTTACCGACAAAACTCTAAATCTAGCCGTTAATGTTTAGTGTCTTAGGATCCCCTTCCTTTTAATTGGGGGTGTAATCCCCCCTACATTCCATGTGGTTAGCTTCATTCTGCTACAATATGGGTGTCTAACTCATGTACTGGTCCATGTGCAAGGATACAGAAATGTGTACTGTGTTGTCGGTGACTTTCTGGGCTTGTCAAAGTATTCAGAACTTACTTTCTTTCTGACTTCACAGAATTCCCTTCCCCTTCCCTCTGGGGCGACGCCTCAAGGCGGAGTGCACTAAGTCTATTCCTAATGCGAACAAATAAAACAGGTAATGAACAGTACAGCAAAACAATAACATTCCCTCCCCTCAAACCCCCAACTGTTTAATAACAAACAAGACTTCTTTCAAAGAAAAGTCCCCCCCCCCTCACTTGTAAAGGATATAGTTCTACATGACTAAGTCTGTAAATTGCTTTTATTTCTTCCATCTGTAGCCATGATTTTAATCCTCAGGCTTATGATGTTGTACTCTCTTCATCTGTAGCTGGTTGGTGTTCTCTTTCCCTCTGTATGTGAAGTTTGAGTTGCTTTGGTGATTCAAAGAGCAACGGCCCATTTGCTGTTTGTAGTCTTAATCTTGCTGGGTATAGTAGGGCTGCTGTTCTGCTTTGCTCCATTAGCTGCTTGCAATAGTGTGAAAATTCCCTCCTTCTAGCTACTACTGCTGCAGAGTAATCTTGAAACAGGTATACTCTCTTGCCTTCGTACTCTAGGGAGGAAATCTTCCTGTATGCCTGAAGGATGGTTATTTTGTCCTTGAAGTTGAGGTACTTAACCATGACCTGACGTGGTTGTTAGTTGTTCTCTCCTTCCCTCCTTGGATCCCCAACTCTGTGGGCTCTTTCCACAGTGCATGGTAAGCACGCTCAAGAGATATTTAGCAGATTTGGCAGGGTGTTTTCTGCAAACTCCACCAGTTGTGTACTCAGGAGAGATTCTGGGATTCCCACTATGCGTAGGTTATTTCTTCTCGACCTGTTCTCCAAGCCATGGATCTATGCCCACAGCCGTTCAGTCTGCTGTTGTAACGTATGGACATTAGCTTCAGTCTCTCTGTGATGGGTTTCCCCATCTGCCACCTTCTGTTCCACCTGTGTCAATCTGCCATTGAAAGATTTTACTTCTGCTGTAAGCGAGTCCATTCCTGTGTGAAGCTTATCTATCTTTGGTAGGAACAAAACTGATATCTGGGAGACAATTGTGTGCGTGTCTATGAGATTAGCGGTTGACGTGTCCTCAGCAATCAATGGGACCTGTTGTGATTCCACCTGGTTCTTTTTCTTATCTGCATTCTTTAATCTGTTCGCCATAGTGGCTGTTTTTTTGATGTATGAGTCGTAATATTTTTGCTTGCAGGTCTGGGAGTCTCACAGCTGTATTCTCCAACTATACAAAGTTACTGTGTTTGTTCTGTTACAGATTTAAAGGCTTTATTGAAATGTTTTCTGCAAACTCCACCAGCTGTGTACTCAGGAGAGATTCTGGGATTCCCACTATGCGTAGGTTATTTCTTCTCGACCTGTTCTCCAAGCCATCGATCTTTGCCCACAGCCATTCAGTCTGCTGTTGTAACGTATGTCTGTTAGGCCACAGAGTGATAAGTGTAATAAGTTTCGTAGAAGATTTTTCTAAGCGGTGGGTGAGTGGGGGGTATGGACCCGTGTTATCTAGCCCTGCATATTTCTATTAGAAGATGTTGGTATCTGACAGAGAGGTGCATCTGGCGATTAGGGTCTCTTATGTGAAAATCAGGCAGGGTAGTTGCTTTAGTTGTTGCACTCTCTCTAGAGTTATGGGAGTCTTTGGGCGGAGGATGGTATGGCACCAAGGAGTCTGTTCTTGTCAGTTTAATCTTCTTTTCTATATGTGTTAATAAAGTTAGGTTAGCGAAAGTTAAATTGTGCATTTTACAAGTTATACTCTCCTGTCTAACCTTGTAACTGTTGTACCAGCTGAGATATAGGTCTGGAAGTTAGTTATTTTTTGAGTCTTCCTAAAAGGCAATCTCTGACGAGAGTGTATGCTCTGTTATGTTTCATGCCCCTGTACTATGCAGTCTGTGTCAGGACTGTATTGCAGCTTATTGTATTTATCTTTATTTTGTGCTACGACTGTCCTTTTTATTGGGGGGGGGGGGTTAGCACAGTGTCCTTATAAGATTTAGCCTTGTAAATAAATGTCATTTAGGGCTCTCAGTAGTGGAGTAGTCGATTCAGGTGGTACACATACACAGAGGGTAACTGCTTTGCCGTGTTCGTTATACTGCGCACCAGCTAAACCCCTGACATTAAAGACAAGATGGCGGTTTCCCGCTAATGGCCAGACTCACCCTCCAGTTTCTGCTATCAGCTCGCTCAGAAGCTTGGACCTCTATAGGGTAGGTGGATGCCTGTCACTCTTCTCTTACTTAGTCTCTGGGTTGTTTTCTAGCAGATATCCCTGCGGCTGCAGCCACAACCGCTCACTTCTTCCTCTGTCTGATGACTTTTGCGGCGGGGGAATCGGATGTTAGATTCCTTTCTGTTATGGGTCCAGACAGGTATTCCTCTCTCCTGCCAAGGATGTCAGCACTGTTTGGGGGTATTTTTCTGAGTTTCCCACAAGTTTAGGAGCTATTACTTCTGGAGCTCTTTCCCTTGCTTTCACTCTCTACGCCCGATAACACCGGAAGTCAAAAAAGGAAGAAATTTTACCTAAAAATTTCTTCAGCTCACCAGAGTAAGTGCTTTGTGAACAGTTATACTTCAGCTATTGTCCAGCTGCAAGTTGAATAAAAAAAACAAAGAAAGAAGGAAAAAAAAAAACAATAGTCAATCAGCATCAGCAGTGCTGAGGTCATGCTTTGCCTTTTCTTTGATCACATGAGTATTATTAGCAAACTTCCTTAAGGGGAAAGTCTACTTGAAAATGTTTATTGTTTAAAAAAAATAGATAATCGTTTTATTACCCACTCCCCTATTGCATAACCAACACTGTTTTATAATACACTTTTTACCTATGTGATTAACTTGAATCTAAGCCTCTGCAGACTACCCCCTTATCTCAGTTCTTTTGAAAGACATGCATTTTAGACATTCAGTGCTGACACATTATTTTTATTATTATTATTATACTTTATTTATAAGGCACCTACAAATTCCACAGCGCTGTCCATAGGTACAACGATGTCCAAAGTACAACGATGATACAATATTATTAAGAGGCAGAACAAAATGTATCAAACAAATACAGGTGAAATTGAAGCCCTATTAATGTGGGAACTTACAATCCAGAAGGGTAGGAGGGTGAGAAACAGGAGGTGGAGACTGCAAATGTGAGAATGATGCTAATACAGAGTTAGATAAAGTCAACTATTAGGTAAGTGGAATACATTTGTTAACGAGTTGGGTGGTAGGCTTCTTTGAACAAAAATGTCTTTAGGTCACATTTAAAGTAGTACAGATTCGTGGAAAGTCAGACAGCGAGAGGAATTGTGTTCCAGTGGTTTGGTGCTGCACGAGAGAAGTCATGCAGTCTAGCATGGAAGGAGGTGATGGTAGAAAATGCAAGGAGCACGTAATTGTTGGACCTTAGAGGCGGGCTGGAGTATATTTGTTGATTAGTGAGGAAAGGTAGTGGGGAGTAGGGTTAGTAAGGGCTTTGTAGGTCAGGGTAAGAACTTTAAATTTAATTCTGCTGTAAATGGGGAGCCAGTGAAGGGACTTACTGAGAGGGGCAGCAGATACAGAGCAGCGGAAAATGTGGATTATCCTGGCAGAGGCATTTAGGATAGATTGAAAGGGGGAGACGTGGAAGAGTGGATTATTTGCTTGGTGGTGTCAGCGCTTAGAAACAAACACATTTGGAGATATTGCGTAGGTGGTTGCATCAGGATGAAGAGAGAAATTGGATGTGGGGAATGAAGGATAGATTGGAGTCAAGTGTAACTCTGAGGCAGCAGTCTTTGGGTGATAGGGAGCTAGTGATGCCATCAATAGTGATAAAAGAGTCAGAAATTGGAGTAGAGCTGGAGGAGGGTATTAGAAATAACTCAGTCTTAGACATGTTAATCTTTAGGTGGTGAGATTACTTACAGCAGGACAAGATGGATATATACTCAGAAATGATATCCACTTGGGAGACATATCTCAAAGACAGATAACGCCACTATATCCTATAGGTCCCTAGGTTTAGTAAAATATTACACATCATAACAATCTAATTTTTTGTTACAATTCTTTAGGGGAAAAGTAACTTTTAATGAAGGTCGCAATCTAACCTGACAGATATATAAATATATTTCTGGTTATAAACATTTAGTTATTATTGTTTACGAATTTCTACAAGTTTATTGTCACTTTATTAAAACCTAATTAGCCTTATTGTTTGATAACTATATAATATTGTATTTTATTAGCTGCATATCCTACCCTTGTATACAAAACATTTTTCACTAACTCAAATGAAGCTAATAAAAAAATAAAAAAAACTTTAGGTTGTGAGAGGCCATCCAGGAAGAAATGCCAGCTAACATGAAAAAAGGACAGAGAAAGAGACTCATAAATAACTCCATGGAAGTGAGCACAATGTTATCTATGAACTAGCAGTGTCTAGCTGTGAAAATCTGTTAAAATGCACTGAGATAAAAGGTGGCCGTTAATTACTTAGAAATCAGTTTGAGCCTACCTAGGCTTAGCTTGCAACAAAGAATACCAAGAGCAAATTTGACGATAAAATAAATTGGAAAGTTGTTTAAAACTGCATGCCCTGTCTGAATCATGAAAGTTTAATTTTGTCTAGACTGTCCCTTGAAACTGAATAGGAAAATAACATGACTACACCTGCACATGCCAGATGCCCACTTCCTTAAATGCCAGCAGCCATAGAACAAAGTAAATTGAAGATATGAAGCACCCACTTATATAGACATTAAACACTTTGAAAATATAAAATAAAGGGCCAGATTACAAGTGGCGTTTAATGCAGCTGTTAGCGCACGTGGGGTTTTCCGCTCTTACAATTTGAAAGGAAATGCGATCGCTTGAGCGCAATCGCGATTTACCCTAGAATGATTACCGTGTCCTCAGAGCTCTGGTTAACTGTTTCACTAAAGAAAAAAAATTGCACAAAAAGTTATAAAGGCTAAAAGATGTGAGGTCTCAGGTATTAGAAAAAAAAAAAGCAGGCAAAGGGCTTTAACATATACACTCAAGCGGGAGCGTTAAATAGCACTCCACTTGTAATCTAGTCCAAAGTCTTTATTTATCTGTAGTAAAAAAAACTGATTTTCTCTAAAGTAATGGGCACTGTCATGTTAAAAGCTAAATTCCCCTTATATAATCTCTTCTGCTAAAGGGGAAATACAAATAAAACAAGAGGTGCGATAAATAATTGTTTTGCTCACGAGTAAACACTGCTCAAAGCAAACTTTTAACGGGTGATTACAAGTTGAAAGTAAATTGCTCGTGAGTGAAACGCTATGCGTGCTAACTTCAGAACTCTAAATATTAACTTCTTCTCCCTATAGACTTTAAAGGAGCGCACTTTAAAAAAAGAAACTAACTCTTATCAATCGCGTGCTATCCTGACAACGCATTACACCTATAGAGCTAAACTCGAAGTTAGGTATTAATATTTTACATTCCAATGTTCTTCACATAGAATAAAATGTTCTTTTTATTTAAAAAAATAAATAAATATATATATATATATATATATATATAAACTGCATATGTATATAAATGATTTGTTTTTGCTAAAATGTCTATCTATCAATCTACGCAATATGATTGGCAACAGCATGATTTGTCATTGAACACAGACATAGGGACCGATTTAACAAATTTAACATTGCACAAGCATTTCTGGTGAAACGATTGTGCAATGCCGCCCCTGCACATTTGCAGCCGCTAGCAGGGGGTGTCAATCATTCCGATTGTATCTGATCAGGGTTGATTGCAGTCCGCAGATGAGTAAAGGAGCAGCGATCTTACGACCGATGCTTCTTAACTTATGTTTCCAGCATGCCAAAAACATCGGGCGGAGCAAACTGCATTGGCTGCTTGATAAATCTACCAAGGGTAATTATTGATATAATTTAGTGCTTACAATGATTTTGATGAATGAAAGTGCCCATCATTTACTTTTTTATTACAAATATTGTTAATTTTGGGCTATATTACAAGTGGAGTGCAAAATATCACTTTCGCAAAAACGATATTTGCGATCCACTTAGTAATATGCGCTGGTATTACATGTTAGCCACAATGTGAATAAGACCTTGTGTTCGCATTTCATTTGCAATGTGAAGGCACTTTTCAGTGCAGTTTTTATTCTAACACCCCACACCCACCACTTTTAACCCATAAAAACTGTTTCATGCAGTTGTTTTTTTTTTTATTAAAAAAGCTATTTTTTTAATAAAAAACTACAAGACTCAAATTTGGAGCCAATTGGGGGACATTTTGAAAATTAACCAGAGATCTAATTGCTAATGCGAGCTTGCGATGGGCAGCAAAATTGACATATACACATATTAACACATACATATATATGTTAAGCTTGCACTATACGTCGCCAGCATTTAAGAACAGACAAAAAAAAAAATGACATCTATTTGGTAAAGCCCATCATTCTACTGTTTTCAGAAAAGAAATGAGGCTTTAAAAAAAAAAAAAAGAATACAGTCCCTACCAGACAAACATGTTCGCGGTTCACTGATGTTTTGGGGTTGCTTTGCTGCTTCATGCACTGGATGTCTTGACTGTGTGGATGGCTTTAGGAAATCTGAAGACTACCAAAGAATTCTGTGGTGCAATGTACGGCCCAGTGTCGGAAAGTTGGGTCTTAAAGCAGGACAATGACCCAAAGTACACACCAAAAAGCACCCAGAAATGGTTTAAGACAAAGCGCTGGAGAGTACTGAACTGGCCAGCAATGAGTCCAGATCTGAGTTCCATAGAGCACCTGTGGAGAGATCTCAAAACAGCAAATGGGAAAAGGAACCCTTCCAATCTGAAAAGTTGTCGAAAAAAGAGTGGTCCAAAATTCCAGTAGAGAGTGTTAGAAATCCATTGATGGTTACAGGAAGAGATTGATTTCAGTTATTTTTTTCCAAGGGGTGTGCTACCAAATATTACATTTAGGGTGCCAATAATTTTGTCCAGTCCATTTTTGGAGTTTTGCATGGAATGTGTCAGGATTTGGCTTTTTTTTTCTCCACTTTTTTGTCCCATAATAATACAAACAAAAGAAATAAACATGAGAATTCTGGGTGAAGTGGTGCATTATCTGACAGAAATGCAGGGGTACCAATATTTTTGACCATGACTATATATATATATATATATATATATATATATATATATATATATATATATATACATACACATACAACACACAGAGGAAGTCCTGCACTCACTTACACTCTCAAAACAGCAAATGGGAAAAGGAACCCTTCCAATCTGAAAAGTTGTCGAAAAAAGAGTGGTCCAAAATTCCAGTAGAGAGTGTTAGAAATCCATTGATGGTTACAGGAAGAGATTGATTTCAGTTATTTTTTTCCAAGGGGTGTGCTACCAAATATTACATTTAGGGTGCCAATAATTTTGTCCAGTCCATTTTTGGAGTTTTGCATGGAATGTGTCAGGATTTGGCTTTTTTTTTTCTCCACTTTTTTGTCCCATAATAATACAAACAAAAGAAATAAACATGAGAATTCTGGGTGAAGTGGTGCATTATCTGACAGAAATGCAGGGGTACCAATATTTTTGACCATGACTATATATATATATATATATATATATATATATATATACATACACATACATACATACATACAACACACAGAGGAAGTCCTGCACTCACTTACATGCTCTCAGCTAAGATCAAAAGCAAAAATGGAAGGGTTAGTTACTGCATTTGGCCAAATGGGACAAACCCAGGTATGTCAAGGTCCCTTCCAAAAAACCTGGGACCCTAAAACAGACACACAATGCAAACTCTCAATCCAACAAACTGGGAACAAGTGAAGGGTGCACAGGCTTATGTAATCACCCCAGACATATAGAAAACACGGAAGGGGGCTGCACTCTCAGACTGGACCAGATTGGACAGCACAGCTTCCTGTGAGTGCCAGTGAGCACACAGGGTTGAGCATGTTGCAGCATCATCGGATGTGTACCCAGTCTGGTCTGAGAGTGCAGTCCCCTTCCGTGTTTTGTATATGTCTTGGGTGATTACATAAGCCGGTGCACCCTTCACTTGTTCCCAGTTTGTTGGATTGAGAGCTTGCATTGTGTGGCTGTTTTACTTTTAGGGTCCCAAGTTTTTGGAAGGGACCTTGACATGGTACCTGGGCTTGTCCCATTTGGCCAAATGCGGTAACTAACCCTTCCATTTTTGCTTTTTATCATAGCCGAGAGCTTGTAAGTAAGTGCTGGACTTTCTCTGTGTGTTGTATTAATTTGTTTTGTAATATTACCTATGGTTCTTGCACCCCCAAGACCTGTCTGGGGTTAACTGCCTGTGACTCTAGGGACACTCACAACTTCCTGTGAGTGCCAGTGAGCACCCAGGGCTGAGCATGTTGCAGCGTCATGGGATGTGTACCCGGTCCTGTCTGAAAGTGCAGTCCCCTTCCGTGTTTTGTATATATACAGTTGCAAAAGTATGTGAACCCTTTGGAATGATATGGATTTCTGCACAAATTTGTCATAAAATGTGATATGATCACAACAATAGACAATCACAGTCTACTTAAACAAATAACACACAAAGAATGAAATGTTGCCATGTTTTTATTGAACACACCATGTAAACATTCACAGTGCAGGTGGAAAAAGTATGTGAACCCTTGGATTTAATAACTGGTTGAACCTCCTTTGGCAGCAATAACTTCAACCAAACGTTTCCTGTAGTTGCAGATCAGACGTGCACAACGGTCAGGAGTAATTCTTGACCATTCCTCTTTACAGAACTGTTTCAGTTCAGCAATATTCTTGGGATGTCTGGTGTGAATCGCTTTCTTGAGGTCATGCCACAGAATCTCAATCGGGTTGAGGTCAGGACTCTGACTGGGCCACTTCAGAAGGTGTATTTTCTTCTGTTTAAGCCATTCTGTTGTTGATTTACTTCTATGCTTTGGGTCATTGTCCTGTGGCAACACCCATCTTCTGTTCAGCTTCAGCTGGTAGACAGATGGCCTTAAGTTCTCCTGCAAAATGTCTTGATAAACTTGGGAATTAATTTTTCCTTTGATGATAGCAATCCGTCCAGGCCCTGACACAGCAAAGCAGCCCCAAACCATGATGCACCCACCACCATACTTCACAGTTGGGATGAGGTTTTGATGTTGGTGTGCTGTGCCTTGTTTTCCCCACACATAGTGTTGTGTGCTTCTTCCAAACAACTCAACTTTGGTTTCATCTGTCCACAGAATATTTTGCCAGTACTGCTGTGGAACATCCAAGTGCTCTTGTGTAAACTGTAAACATGCAGCAATGTTTTGTTTGGACAGCAGTGGCTTCCTCTGTGATATTCTCCCATGAAATCCATCCTTGTTTAGTGTTTTACGTATTGTAGATTTGCTAACAGGGATGTTAGCATTTGCCAGTGACTTTTGTAAGTCTTTAGCTGACACTCTAGGATTCTTCTTCACCTCATTGAGCAGTCTGCGCTGTGCTCTTGCAGTCATTTTTACAGGACGGCCACTTCTAGGGAGAGTAGCAGCAGTGCTGAACTTTCTCCATTTATAGACAATTTGTCTTACCATGGACTGATAAACAGCAAGGCTTTTGGAGATACTTTTATAACCCTTTCCAGCTTTATGCAAGTCAACAATTCTTAATCGTAGGTCTTCTGAGAGCTCTTTTGTGTGAGGCATCATTCACATCAGGCAATGCTTCTTGTGAAAAGCAAACCAAGAACTGGTGTGTGTTTTTTATAGGGCAGGGCAGCTGTAACCAACACCGCCAATCTCATCTCATTGATTGGACTCCAGTTGGCTGACATCTCACTCCAATTAGCTCTTGGAGATGTCATTAGTCTAGGGGTTCACATACTTTTTTCACCTGCACTGTAGGTGCATTGTATATATTTATTTATACACATACATCTAAATATCTTTTTAGGCTTATGCATCTATATAACTATCATTAATTACTGTTTAGTACACTTTTAATTAACAATATTTATTGATAGCAAATATGCTAATGACAGGGAAAGAATTGCAGAACATCCTAGCAGTAAAGGTCACGATTCCCCTAGGTAATAATTGGGATTATTCTTTATCTTTCTCCTTTTTACTTTGCACTGATCTCTGGCTTGGTATCTATCTCTAAGACCATAAACAATCTGAATCCTACACAGTCCATCGAAATTAAAAAAAAATATTCAAAAGTTCTGTAAGGTCTATAATGGCTGCTTAGGCTAAAGCAATACTTAGTCAATATTCTGAAACCCCTAGCCTTTTTTAGAATTAAATAGTGGTAATACTCATTATCATGTTTGTTAAATTCCACTTTTGAACACTTGTGAGGAATCTCCAGCCATCAGTTCGATTTCATGGTGTTGCTCATAAATAAAGCTGATTAATTATTGATGCACGTTTACTTTATTGAACATTGAACATTTAATGGATCATGTAAATGTTTTCAGTTTTAAAAGACAATTTATTGATCTATGTATGCACTATCTTGAAAGAGTTTTGAGGTAGTGTGCGTGGAGGCTCGTCTCTTATAAAAATCTGTTAATGATTGCGCAACCTCTTTTAAGGGTCTTTTAGAAAAATACAAAGCAGCAAATCATCTGAATCATGAATTACAGTTTTAACCCCTTAACGACTATCGCCGTACCCTGTACAATGCTGGTTGTTAAGCCCTTAAGGACCAGAGTCGTACCCTGTACGACACCGCTCTCCTGGGTCTCTCTCTGCTGCGATCTAACTAAAGTAGCGAGCAGGGAGAGGGAAGGCAGGGAGAGGGAAGGAGGGAGGTTGGAGGAGGGAGAGGCTGGTTATAGTTGAGGGGTGGAAAATCAGTCTGGGAGGGGGATGGGGATGGGTGAGGTGGTAAATAAGGTCGCAGCTACACTACAGAAAAAATGTTTATTTTTTATTTTTTTATTATTAGCTAAATAGTCTAAATCTTGGGAAAACTGAGTATTGACAGACAGCTGCCTGTACCGAAGATGGTTAGAGGGGGGGAGGGTTAGAGAGTTTTTTGGGAGGGATCAGGAAGGTGGGAGGGTAAGGGGATACTCCTACACTGAAGAACATAATTATAATTAAAAAAAAAAAATAGTCTAATACTGCATACTGGCAGACGGCCTGCCAGTACTTAAGATAGGGGTGACCAGTGGGGGTGGGGAGGGAAGAGAGCTGTTTGAGAGGGATCAGGGGGTGGGAAGTGTCAGGTGGGAGGATAATCTCTACACTAAAGCTAACATTAACCTTACAAGCTACCTAATTAAATCCTTCACTGGTGGGCACAATACAACTGTGGTGAGCAGCTGCCATTAACAGCCTTTTAATTACCAAAAAGCAATGGTAAAGCCATATATGTCTGCTATTTCTGAACAAATAAAATTTTACAACAATGTGTGCCATAATTGTTCAAGCTGTTTGTAAACAATTTCAGTGAGAAACCTAAAGTTTGTGAAAAAGTTTTGATCACATTTGGCGGTGAAATAGTAACATGAAATATACCAAAATAGGCCTAGTTCAATACTTTGGGTTGTCTACTAAAAGAAAAATATATAGTTTTGATAGGTAAATAAAAAAAATAAAATTAAAATAAAGCAAGGCTCTATTTCTGTTTAAATGGAGTGATGGCAAAAATGCTAAAAATGTTCTGGTCTTTTGGGGAAGTTTTAGTCTGAAAGGCTCTGTCCTTAAGGGGTTAAAGAAGTGAAAATACCATAAAAAAAGTTATTATAAGTCCTTCACATAGAAACTTGTATCAGCCATATTGTTAACAGTTGGAAAAAAGAAAATGGGCCTTTAGCAAACAAGAAAAATAAATATAGTTTAAAAGTTGTTAAAGTTATCAAACACCCATATAGTGAAAGGAAAACAGTGTACAGTCTGGCTATCCTAATAACTTAAAATATTCATTTAGATGGTTTAGCAGTGGTGCTGATGGAAGCCACGATTAAGCAAACTTCTTTAAAAACCTCAATATTAACACCTATACTGTAAGTGACAATCATGCCAGTGATTTAGAAATACATTCAAGTATGAAAGATTAAATATGAAATAACTAGTCCTAAAACCTGTGTACATGGCCCATTTTTTGCAGTACAGTGGTCCCACCCCTTGCTCTCTCTCCCCCCCCCTCTCTTTGGCTTTCTCTCACTCCCCCTTTCTTTTGCGTTCCCTTTCCCCGCTCTCTTTTGCTCTCTCCCCCCCCCTCTGTTTTGCTCTTTTTATCTCCCCCTCTTTTTTGCTCTCTCTCGCTCCCCCTCTCTATTGCTCTCTCTCTCCCCCTCTCCCTTTTGCTCTCTCTCTCTCTCCAACCTCTCTTTTACTCTCTCTCTCCCCCTCTCTTTTGCTCTCTCTCCCCCTCTCTTTTGCTCTCTCTCCCCCTCTCTTTTTCTCTCTCTCCCCCCTCTCTTTTTCTTTCTCTCTCTTTCTCTCTCTCCCCCTCTCTTTTGCTCTCTCTCCCCTCTCTTTTGCTCTCTCTTGTCCTCTCTTTTGCGATCCCTCTCTCTCCCCCATATAGTGATAGGAAAACATGGTTTAGCAGTGGTGCTGATGGAAGGAATGATTAAGCAAACTTCTTTAAAAACAAATTAACGCATATATACTGTAAGTGACAATAATGTCAGTGATTTAGAAATACATTCAAGTATGAAAGATTAAATATGAAATAACTAATCCTAAAGCCTGTGTACATGGGCCATTTTTTGCAGTACAGCGGTCCCACCCCTTGCTCTCTCTCTCTCCGCCCTTTCTTTTTCTCTCTCTCTCCCCCCTCTATTTTGCTCTTTTTATCTCCCCTTCTTTTTTGCTCTCTCTCTCCCCCTCTCTATTGCTCTCTCTCCCCCTCTCTCTTTTGCTCTCTCTCTCTCCAACCTCTCTTTTACTCTCTCTCTTCCCCCTCTCTTTTGCTCTCTCTCCCCCTCTCTTTTGCTCTCTCTCTCCCCCTCTCTTTTTCTCTCTCTCCCCCCTCTCTTTTTCTTTCTCTCTCTTTCTCTCTCTCCCCCTCTCTTTTGCTCTCTCTCCCCTCTCTTTTGCTCTCTCTCGTCCTCTCTTTTGCGGTCCCTCTCTCTCCCCCATATAGTGATAGGAAAACATGGTTTAGCAGTGGTGCTGATGGAAGGAATGATTAAGCAAACTTCTTTAAAAACAAATTAACGCATATACTGTAAGTGACAATAATGTCAGTGATTTAGAAATACATTCAAGTATGAAAGATTAAATATGAAATAACTAATCCTAAAGCCTGTGTACATGGGCCATTTTTTGCAGTACAGTACTATTTTGCTCTTTCTCTTCCCCCTCTCTCTATTTCTCTCCCTCCCCCCTCTATTTTACTATCTTGCCCCCTCTCTTTTGCTATCTTTCCCACCTCTATTTTGCTCTCTCTCTAGCCACTCTCTTTTGCTCTCTCACTCCCCCCTCTCTTTTGGTCTCTCTCTCCCCTCTCTCCCCTCTCTCTTGGTCTCTCTCTCCCCCTCTCTTTTGCTCTCTCTCCCCCCTCTCTGTTGCTCTCTCTCTCCACCTCTCTTTTGCTCTCTCCCTCCCCTCTCTTTTGCTCTCTCTCTCCCCCCTCTCTTTTGCTCTCTATCTCTCTCTCTACCTCTCTTTAGCTCTCTCTCTCCCCCTCTCTGTTGCTCTCTCTCTCCACCTCTCTTTTGCTCTCTCTCTCCCCTCTCTGTTGCTCTCTCTCTTCACCCCTCTTTTGCTCTCTCTCTCTCCCCTTTCTTTTGCTCTCTCTCTCCCTTCTCTTTTGCTCTCTCTCTCCCCCCTCTCTTTTGCTTTCTATCTCTCTCTCGACCTCTCTTTAGCTCTCTCTCTCTCCCCCTCTCTGTTGCTCTCTCTCTCTCCACCTCTCTTTTGCTCTCTCTCTCCACTCTTTATTGCTCTCTCTCTCCACCTCTCTTTTGCTCTCTCTCTCCCCTCTCTTTTGCTCTCTCTCTCCCCCCTCTCTTTTGCTCTCTCTCTCCCCCTCTCTCTCTTGCCTTTCTTTTGCTCTCTTTCTCCCCCTCTATTTTGCTCTCTCTCTCCGCCTCTCTTTTTCTTTCTCTTTCTACCTCTCTTTTGCTCTCTCCCCCTCTCTTTTGCTCTCTCTCTCCCTCTCTTTTGCTCTCTCTCCTCCTCTCTTTTGCGCTCTCTCCCCCTCTCTTTTGCTTTCTCTCCTCCTCTCTTTTGCTCTCTCTCCCCCTCTCTTTTGCTCTTTCTCCCTTCCTCTCTTTTGCTCTCTCTCCCCCTTTCTTTTGTTCTCTCTCTCTCCCCCTCCTTTTTGCTCTCTGTCTCCTCTCTTTTGCTCTCTCTCGTCCTCTCTTTTGCGGTCCCTCTCTCTCCCCCATATAGTGATAGGAAAACATGGTTTAGCAGTGGTGCTGATGGAAGGAATGATTAAGCAAACTTCTTTAAAAACAAATTAACGTATATACTGTAAGTGACAATAATGTCAGTGATTTAGAAATACATTCAAGTATGAAAGATTAAATATGAAATAACTAATCCTAAAGCCTGTGTACATGGGCCATTTTTTGCAGTAAAGCGGTCCCACCCCTTGCTCTCTCTCTCCGCCCTTTCTTTTGCTCCCCCCCTCTATTTTGCTCTTTCTCTCCCCCCTCTCTCTATTTCTCTCTCTCCCCCCTCTATTTTACTATCTTGCCCCCTCTCTTTTGCTATCTTTCCCACCTCTATTTTGCTCTCTCTCTAGCCACTCTCTTTTGCTTTCTCTCTCTCCCCTCTCTTTTGCTCTCTCACTCCCCCCTCTCTTTTGGTCTCTCTCTCCCCTCTCTCCCCTCTCTCTTTGTCTCTCTCTCCCCCTCTCTTTTGCTCTCTCTCCCCCCTCTCTGTTGCTCTCTCTCTCCACCTCTCTTTTGCTCTCTCCCTCCCCTCTCTTTTGCTCTCTCTCTCCCCCCCTCTCTTTTGCTCTCTATCTCTCTCTCTACCTCTCTTTAGCTCTCTCTCTCCCCCTCTCTGTTGCTCTCTCTCTCCACCTCTCTTTTGCTCTCTCTCTCCCCTCTCTGTTGCTCTCTCTCTCCACCCCTCTTTTGCTCTCTCTCTCCCCTCTCTTTTGCTCTCTCTCTCCCTTCTCTTTTGCTCTCTCTCTCCCCCCTCTCTTTTGCTTTCTCTCTCTCTCTCAACCTCTCTTTAGCTCTCTCTCTCCCCCTCTCTGTTGCTCTCTCTCTCCACCTCTCTTTTGCTCTCTCTCTCCACTCTTTATTGCTCTCTCTCTCCACCTCTCTTTTGCTCTCTCTCTCCCCTCTCTTTTGCTCTCTCTCTCCCCCCTCTCTTTTGCTCTCTCTCTCCCCCTCTCTTTTGCTCTCTCTCCCCCTCTTTGTATCTTTCTCTCTCTCTTTCTCTCTCCCCTCTCTTTTGCTCTCTCTCTTGCCTTTCTTTTGCTCTCTTTCTCCCCCTCTATTTTGCTCTCTCTCTCCTCCTCTCTTTTTCTTTCTCTTTCTACCTCTCTTTTGCTCTCTCCCCCTCTCTTTTGCTCTCTCTCTCCCTCTCTTTTGCTCTCTCTCCTCCTCTCTTTTGCGCTCTCCCCCTCTCTTTTGCTTTCTCTCCTCCTCTCTTTTGCTCTCTCTCCCCCTCTCTTTTGCTCTTTCTCCCTTCCTCTCTTTTGCTCTCTCTCCCCTTTTCTTTTGTTCTCTCTCTCTCCCCCTCCTTTTTGCTCTCTGTCTCCCCCTCTTTTTTGCTCTCTCTCTCCCACATCTCTTTTGCTCTCTTTCTCTCCCCCGACTTTCTCTCTCCCTCTCTCTTTTGCTCTCTCCTCCTCCCTTTTGCTCTCTCCCCCTCTATTTTTGCTCTCTCTCTCTGTCTCATTTGCTTTCCCTCCATCCATCTCCTTTGCTCTCTCTCCCCCTCTCTTTTGCTCTCTCTCTCCCCCTCTCTTTTGCTCTCTATCTCCCCCCCTTCTCTTTTGCTCTTTCTCTCCCCTCTCTATTTTGCTCTCTCTCCCCCTCTCTTTTGCCCTCTCTCCCCCTCTCTTTTGATCTCTTTCTCTCGCACCTCTCTTTTACTCTCTATCTCTCTCTCTCTCTCTACTCTCTCTTTTACTCCCTTCCTTCACACTCTCTTTTGCTCTCTCTCTCTCTTTCTCTCCCCCTCTCTTTTGTTCTCTCTTCCCCTTCTCTTTTGCCCTCTCCCCCTTCTCTTTTTCTCTCTCTATCTCCTGCCTCTCTTTTGCTCTCTCTTCCCCCTCTCTATTGCTATCTCCCCCCTGTCTTTTGCTCTATCACTCTCCTCTCTTTTGCATCTCACTCCCCCTCTCTTTTGCTCTTTCCTCCCTATTTTGCTCTCTCTCCCCCTCTCTTTTGCTCTCTCTCTCTCTCTCTCTCTCTCTCTCTCACCCTCTCTCTTTTTCTCTCTCTCCCCTCACTTTTATCTCTCTCACCCTTCTCTTTTGCTTTCTCCCCCCTTTCTTTTGCTCTCTTTTCCCCCCTCTCTTTTGCTCTCTTTCCCCCCCTCTCTTTTGCTCTCTCTCCCCCTCTCTTTTGCTCTCTCTCCCCCTCTCTTTTTCTCTCTCTCCCCTCACTTTTCTCTCTCTCACCCTTCTCTTTTGCTTTCTCCCCCCCTCTCTTTTGCTCTCTCTCTCCCTCTCTTTTGCTCTCTCTTCCCCTCTCTTAAGCTCTTTCTCCCCCTCTCTTTTGCTCTTTCTCTCCCTCTCTCTCTCTCTCTCTCTCTCCCCCCCCACACTTTTATCTCTCTCACCTTTCTCTTTTGCTTTCTCCCCAATCTCTTTTGCTCTCTCTCCCCCCTCTCTTTTGCTCTCTCTACCCCTCTCTTTTGCTCTTTCTCTCCCCTCTCTCTTTTGCTCTCTCTCCCCTCTCTCTTTTGCTCTCTCTCCCTTCTCTTTTGCTCTCTCTATCTCCTGCCTCTCTTTTGTTCTCTCCCCCCTCTTTTGCTCTCTGTCCCCCTCTCTTTTGCTCTCCTTCTCTCCTTCCTCTCTTTTGCTCTCTCTCACCCTATCTCTCCTCTCTTTTGCTCCATCCCCTCTCTTTTGCTCTCTTTCTTCCCCCTCTATTTTGCTCTCTCCCCCCTCTCTTTTTCTTTCTCTCTCTACATCTATTTTGCTCTCTCTCCCCCCCCTCTCTTTTGCCCTCTATCTCTCCCCTCTATTGTGCTCTCTCTCCCCCTTCCCTTTTGCTCTCTCTCTCCCCCCTCTCTTTTGCTCTCTTTCTCCCCCTCTCTTTTTCTTTCTCTCTCCACCCCTCTTTTGCTCTCTCTCCTGCTCTCTTTTGCTCTCTCTCCTCCTCTCTTTTGCTCTTTTTGTCTCCCTTCCTTTATTTGCACTCTCTCCCCCTCTATTTTGTTCTCTCTCCCCCCTCCTTTTTACTCTCTCTCTCCCCCTCTTTTCTCTCTCTCTCTCTCTCTCTCTCTCTCTCTCTCACCCTCCTCTCTTTTGCTCTCTCTCTATCTCTCCCCTCTCTTTTGCTCCCCCTCTCTTTTGCTCTCTCTCTCTCTCCCTCACACTTTCTCTTTCCCCTCTCTCTTTTGCTCCCTGTCTCCACCTCTCTTTTGCTCTCTCCCCCTCTCTTTTGATCTTTCTCTCCCCCTCTCTTTTGCTCTCTCTCCCTTCCTCTCTTTTGCTCTCTCTCCCCCTCTCTTTTGTTCTCTCTCTCCCCCTCCTTTTTGCTCTCTGTCTCCCCCCTCTTTTTTTGCTCTCTTTCTCTCTCCCACATCTCTTTTACTCTCTCTCTATCTCCCCCTATCTTTTGCTCTCTTTCTCTCCCCCACTTTCTCTCTCCCCCTCTCTTTAGCTCTCTCCTCCTCCCTTTTGCTCTCTCCCCCTCTCTTTTGCTCTCTCTCACTCTCTCTCTGTCTCTTTTGCTCTCTCTCCCCCTCTCTTTTGCTCTCTCTCCCCCCCCTCTCTTTTGCTCTCTCTCTTCCCCCTCTCTTTTGCTCTCTATCTCCTGCCTTATTTTGTTGCTCTCCCCCTCTTTTGCCCTCTCTCTCTCTGCCCTCTCTTTTGCTCTCTCTCTCTCTTTCTCTCTCTTTCTCTCCACTCTCACGTTTGCTCCCTTCCTTCCCCCTCTATTTTGCGCTCTCTTGCCCTCTCTTTTGCGCTCTCTCTCTCCCCCCTCTCTTTTGCTCTCTCTCCCCCTCTCTATTGCTCTCTCTCCCCCTCTCTTTTGCTCTCTCCTCTCTTTTGCATCTTTCTCTCTCCCCTCTCTTTTGCTCTCTTTCTCTCCCACCTCTCTTTTGCTCTCTCTCTCTCTCTCTCTCCACTCTCTCTTTTGCTCCCTTCCTTCCCCCTTTGTTTTGCGCTCTCTCTCTTTCTCTCCCCCTCTCTTTTGCTCTCTCTTCCCCTCTCTTTTGCTCTATCACTCTCCTCTCTTTTGCTTTTTTCTTTCCCCCTTTCTTTTGCTCTCTCTCCCCCCTCTCATTTGCTGTCTCTCTCCCCTCTCTTTTGCTCTCTCTCCCCCTCTTTTACCCTCTCTCTCCCCCTCTCTTTTTCTCTATATCCCCTCACTTGTATCTCTCTCACCCTTCTCTTTTGCTTTCTCCCCCCTCTCTTTTGCTCTCTCTCCCCCCTCTCTTTTGCTCTCTCGCCCCCCTCTATTTTGCTCTCTCTCCCCCCTCTCTTTTGCTCTCTCTCTCTCTCCCACATCTTTTTTGCTCTCTATCTATCTCCCCCTATCTTTTGCTCTCTTTCCCTCCCCCACTTTCTCTCTCCCCTTCTCTTTTGCTTTCTCCTCCTCCCTTTTTCTCTCTCCCCCTCTCTTTTGCTCTCTCTCTCTATGCCTCTTTTGCTCTCTCTCCCCCATCTCTTTTGCTCTCTCTCCCCCTCTCTTTTGCTCTCTCTCTCCCCCTCTCTTTTGCTCTCTATCTCCCTCCCCTTCTCTTTTGCACTTTCTCTCTGCTCTCTCTTTCGTTATCTCTCCCCCCTTTCTTTTGCTCTCTATCTCCTGCCTTATTTTTTTTGCTCTCCCCTCTCTTTGCCCTCTCTCCCCCCTCTCTTTTGGTCTCTCTCTCTCTCTCTCTCTCTCTCTCTGTCTCTATCTCTCTCTATCTCTCCACTCTCTCTTTTGCTCCATTCCTTCCCCCTCTCTCTCGCCCTCTCTTTTGCTCTCTCTCTCTTTCTTTCCCCTATCTCTTTTGCTCTCTCTCCCCCCACTCTATTGCTCTCTCTCCCCCCTCTATTTTGCTCTTTCTCCTCTCATTTGCATCTTTTTCTCCCCCTCTCTTTTGCTCTCTCTCCCCCTCTCTATTGTTCTCTCTCCCCCTCTCTTTTGTTCTCTCTCTCCCTCTCTTTTGTTCTCTCTCCCCCTCTCTTTTGCTCTTTTCCCCCATCTCTTCTGCTCTCCCCTCTCTCTTTTGCTCTCTCCCTCTTTCTTTTCTCTTTCTCCCCTTCTCTTTTGATCTTTCTCTCCCCCCTCTTTTTCTTTTTCTCTCTACCTCTCTTTTGCTCCTTCTCCATCTCGTTTACTCTCTCTCTCCCTTCCTTTTGCTCTCTCTCTCCCTTCCCCTCTTTTACTCTCTCTCCCCCTCTCTTTTGTTCTCTCTCTCTCTCCCCCCTCCTTTTTGCTTTCTGTCTCCCCCTCTTTTTTTGCTCTCTCTCTCTCTCTCTCTCTCTCTCTCTCTCTCTCTCTCTCTCTCTCTCTCTCTCCCCTCACTTTTATCTCTCTCACCCATCTCTTTTGCTTTCTCCCCCTCTCTTTTGCTCTCTCTCCCCCTCTCTTTTGCCCTCTCTCTCCCCCTATCTTTTTCTCTATCTACCCTCACTTTTATCTCTCTCACCCTTCTCTTTTGCTTTCTCCCCCCTCTCTTTTGCTCTCTCTCCCCCTCTCTTTTGCTCTCCCCCCTCTCTTTGGTTCTCTCTTCCCCCTCTCTTTTGCTCTCTCTCTCTCCCCCTCTCTTTTGCTCTTTCTCTCCCCCTCTCTTTTGCGCTCTCTCTCCCCTCTCTCTTTTGCTCTCCCCCTTCTCTTTTTCTCTCTATCTCCTGCCTCTCTTTTGCTTTCTCCCCTTCTCTTTTTCTCTCTATCTCCTGCCTCTCTTTTGCTCTCTCCCCCCTCTTTTGTTCTCTGTCCCCCTCTCTTTTGCTCTCTTTCTCTCCTTCCACTCTTTTGCTCTTTCTCACCCTCTATCCCCTCTCTTTTGCTCTCTCCCCTCTCTTTTGCTCTCTTTCTCCCCCCTCTATTTTGCTCTCTCTCCCCCCTCTCTTTTTCTTTCTCTCTCTCCACATCTCTTTTGCTCTCTCTCCCCATCTCTATTGCTCTCTCTCCCTTCCTCTCTTTTGCTCTCTCTCCCCCTCTCTTTTCTCTCCCCCCTCTCTTTTGCCCTCTCTCTCTCCCCTCTATTGCACTCTCTCTCTCCCCTCTCTTTTGCTCTCTCTCTCTCCCCCCTCTCTTTTGTCTCCCTTCCTTTATTTGCTCTTTCCCCCCATCTCTTTTGCTCCCTCTCTCCCCCTCTCTTTTGCTCTCTCCGCCTCTTTTGATCTTTCTCTCCCCCTCTCTTTTTCTTTCTCACTCTACCTCTCTTTCACTCTCTCCCCCTCTCTTTTGCTCTCTCTCCCCCTCTCTTTTGCTCTCTCAGCCTTCCTCTCTTTTGCTCTCTCTCCCCGTCTCTTTTGTTCTCTCTCCCCCCCTCTTTTTTGCTCTCTGTCTCCCGCCTCTTTTTTGCTCTCTCTCTCTCTCTCTCTCTCTCTCTCCCACATCTCTTTTGCTCTCTATCTATCTCCCCCCTATCTTTTGCTCTCTTTCTCCCCCCCACTATCTCTCTCCCCCTCTCTTTTGCTTTCTCCTCCTCCCTTTTGCTCTCTCCCCTCTCTTTTGCTCTCTCTCCCCCATCTCTTTTGCTCTCTCTCCCCCATCTCTTATGCTCTCTCTCCCCCTCTCTTTTGCTCTCTATCTCCCTCCCCTTCTCTTTTGCACTTTCTCCTCTATTTTGCATCTTTTTCTCCCCCTCTCTTTTTCTCTCTCTCCCCCCTCTCTATTGTTCTCTCTCCCCCCTCACTTTTGTTCTCTCTCCCCCTCTCTTTTGCTCTTTTCCCCCCTCTCTTTTGCTCTCCCCTCTCTCTTTTGCTCTCTCCCCCTTTCTTTTCTCTCTCTCCCGTCTCTCTTTTGATCTTTCTCTCCCCCCTCTCTTTTTTCTTTCTCTCTCTACCTCTCTTTTGCTCTTTCTCCCTCTCTTTTGCTCTCTCTCCCCCTTCATTTTGCTCTCTCTCTCCCTTCCTCTCTTTTGCTCTCTCTCCCCTCTCTTTTGTTCTCTCTCTCTCCCCCTTTCTTTTTGCTTTCTGTCTCCCCCTCTTTTTTTGCGCTCTCTCTCTCTTTCTCCCCTCACTTTTATCTCTCTCACCTATCTCTTTTGCTTTCTGCCCCCCCCCCTCTCTTTTGCTCTCTCTCCCCCCTCTCTTTTGGTCTCTCTCTCCCCTCTCTTTTGCTCTCTCTCCCCCCTCTCTTTTGCTCTCTCTCCCCCTCTCTTTTGCTCTCTCTCCCCTCTCTCTTTTGCTCTCTCCCCCTCTCTTTTGCTCTCTCCCTCCTCTCTTTTATTATCTCCCCCCTCTCTTTTGCTCTCTATCCCCCTATTTTTTGCTCTCTCTCCCCTTTCTCTTTTGCTCTCACCCACTCTCTTTTGCTCTCTATCTCCTGCCTCTCTTTTGCTCTCTCCCCCTCTTTTGCTCTCTGTCCCCCTCTCTTTTGCTCTCTCCCTCCTCTCTTTTGCTCCCCCTCTCTTTTGCTCTCTCTCTCTCTCTCTCTCTCTCTCTCTCTCTTTCTCTCCCCCACACTTTCTCTTTCCCCCCTCTCTTTTGCTCCCTCTCTCCCCCTCTCTTTTGCTCTCTCCCCCTCTTTTGATCTTTCTCTCCCCCTCTCTTTTTCTTTCTCACTCTACCTCTCTTTTGCTCTCTCCCCCTCTCTTTTGCTCTCTCTCCCCCTCTCTATTGCTCTCTCACCCTTCCTCTCTTTTGCTCTCTCTCCCCGTCTCTTTTGCTCTCTCTCCCCGTCTCTTTTTTGCTCTCTGTCTCCCGCCTCTTTTTTGCTCTCTCTCTCTCTCTCTCTCTCTCTCTCTCTCTCTCTCTCTCTCTCTCCCACATCTCTTTTGCTCTCTATCTATCTCCCCCCTATCTTTTGCTCTCTTTCTCTCCCCCACTTTCTCTCTCCCCCTCTCTTTTGCTTTCTCCTCCTCCCTTTTGCTCTCTCCCCTCTCTTTTGTTCTCTCTCTGTCTCTTTTGCTCTCTCTCCCCATCTCTTTTGCTCTCTCTCCCCCTCTCTTTTGCTATCTCTCTCCCCCCTCTCTTTTGCTCTCTATCTCCCTCCCCTTCTCTTTTGCACTTTCTCTCTTCTCTCTCTTTTGATATCTCTCCCCCCTCTCTTTTGCTCTCTAGCTCCTGCCTTATTTTTTTGCTCTCCCCCTCTTTTGCCCTCTCTCCCCCCTCTTTTGCCCTCTCTCCCCCTCTCTTTTGCACTCTTTCTCTCCCCCCTCTCTTTTGGTCCGTCTCTCTCTCTCTCTCCACTCTCTCTTTTTCTCCCTTCCTTCCCCCTCTCTCTCACCCTCTCTTTTGCTCTCTCTCTCTCTCTCTCTCTCTTCCCCCCCTCTTTTGCTCTCTCTCCCCCCACTCTATTGCTCTCTCTCCCCCTCTCTTTTGCTCTTTCTCCTCTATTTTGCATCTTTTTCTCCCCCTCTCTTTTTCTCTCTCTCCCCCTCTCTATTGTTCTCTCTCCTCCCTCACTTTTGTTCTCTCTCCCCCTCTCTTTTGCTCTTTTCCCCCCTCTCTTTTGCTCTCCCCTCTCTCTTTTGCTCTCTCCCCCTTTCTTTTCTCTCTCTCCCCCTCTGTTTTGATCTTTCTCTCCCCCCCCTCTCTTTTGCTCTCTCTCTCTCTGCCCCTTTCTTTTTGCTTTCTGTCTCCCCCTCTTTTTTTGCGCTCTCTCTCTCTCTTTCTCCCCTCACTTTTATCTCTCTCACCTATCTCTTTTGCTTTCTCCCCCCCCCCCTCTCTTTTGCTCTCTCTCCCCCGTCTCTTTTGGTCTCTCTCTACCCTCTCTTTTGCTATCTCTCCCCCCTCTCTTTTGCTCTCTCTCTCCCCCCTCTCTTTTGCTCTCTCTCCCCCTCTCTTTTGCTCTCTCTCCCCTCTTTCTTTTGCTCTCTCCCCCTCTCTTTTGCTCTCTCCCTCCTCTCTTTTATTCTCTCCCCCCCTCTCTTTTGCTCTCTATCCCCCTATTTTTTGCTCTCTCTCTCCCTTCTCTCTTTTGCTCTCACCCACTCTCGTTTGCTCTCTATCTCCTGCCTCTCTTTTGCTCTCTCCCCCTCTTTTTGCTCTCTGTCCCCCTCTCTTTTGCTCTCTTTCTCTCCTTCCTCTCGTTTGCTCTCTTTCTCTCCTTCCTCTCTTTTGCTCTCTTTCTCCTCCCTCTATTTTGCTCTCTCTCTCTCCACGTCTCTTTCTTTCCACATCTCTTTTGCTCTCTCTCTCCCTCTCTCTTCTGCTCTCTCTCCCCCTCTCTATTTATCTCTTACTTCCTCTCTTTTGCTCTCTCTCTCCCCCCTCTCTTTTGCTCTCTCCCCCCCCCTCTATTTTGCTCTCTCTCTCTCCCCCTCTATTTTGCTCTCTCTCCCCCTCTCTTTTGCTCTCTCCCCCTCTCTTTTGCTCTCTTTCTCTCCCCCCTCTCTTTTGGTCTCTCTCTCTTTCTCTCTCTCTCTCTCTCTCTCTCTCTCTATCTCTCTATCTCTCCACTCTCTCTTTTGCTCCCTTCCTTCCCCCTCTCTCTCACCCTCTCTTTTGCTCTCTCTCTCTTCCCCCCCTCTTTTGCTCTCTCTCCCCCCACTCCATTGCTCTCTCTCCCCCTCTCTTTTGCTCTTTCTCCTCTATTTTGCATCTTTTTCTCCCCCTCTCTTTTTCTCTCTCTCCCCCTCTCTATTGTTCTCTCCCCCCCCTCACTTTTGTTCTCTCTCCCCCTCTCTTTTGCTCTTTTCCCCCCCTCTCTTTTGCTCTCCCCTCTCTCTTTTGCTCTCTCCCCCTTTCTTTTCTCTCTCTCCCGTCTCTCTTTTGATCTTTCTCTCCCCCCTCTCTTTTTCTTTCTCTCTCTACCTCTCTTTTGCTCTTTCTCCCTCTCTTTTGCTCTCTCTCCCCCTTCCTTTTGATCTCTCTCCCTTCCTCTCTTTTGCTCTCTCTCCCCTCTCTTTTTTTCTCTCTCTCTCCCCCTTTCTTTTTGCTTTCTGTCTCCCCCTCTTTTTTTGCGCTCTCTCTCTCTCTTTCTCCCCTCACTTTTATCTCTCTCACCTATCTCTTTTGCTTTCTCCCCCCCTCTCTTTTGCTCTCTCTCCCCCCTCTCTTTTGGTCTCTCTCTCCCCTCTTTTTTGCTCTCTCTCCCCCCTCTCTTTTGCTCTCTCTCCCCCTCTCTTTTGCTCTCTCTCCCCTCTCTCTTTTGCTCTCTCCCCCTTTCTTTTGCTCTCTCCCTCCTCTCTTTTATTCTCTCCCCCCTCTCTTTTGCTCTCTATCCCCCTATTTTTTGCTCTCTCTCTCCCCTTTCTCTTTTGCTCTCACCCACTCTCTTTTGCTCTCTATCTCCTGCCTCTCTTTTGCTCTCTCACCCTCTTTTGCTCTCTGTCCCCCTCTCTTTTGTGCTCTCCTTCCTCTCTTTTGCTCTCTCTCTATCTCCCACCTCTCTTTTGCTCCCCCTCTCTTTTGCTCTCTCTCTCTCTCTCTTTCTCTCCCCCACACTTTCTCTTTCCCCCTCTCTTTTGCTCCCTCTCTCCCCCTCTCTTTTGCTCTCTCCCCCTCTTTTGATATTTCTCTCCCCCTCTCTTTTTCTTTCTCACTCTACCTCTCTTTTGCTCTCTCCCCCTCTCTTTTGCTCTCTCTCCCCCTCTCTATTGCTCTCTCACCCTTCCTCTCTTTTGCTCTCTCCCCCTCTTTTGATCTTTCTCTCCCCCTCTCTTTTTTCTTTCTCACTCTACCTCTCTTTTGCTCTCTCACCCTCTCTTTTGCTCTCTCTCCCCCTCTCTTTTGCTCTCTCACCCTTCCTCTCTTTTGCTCTCTGTCTCCCGCCTCTTTTTTGCTCTCTCTCTCTCTCTCTCTCTCTCTCTCTCTCTCTCCCACATCTCTTTTGCTCTCTATCTATCTCCCCCCTATCTTTTGCTCTCTTTCTCTCCCCCACTTTCTCTCTCCCCCTCTCTTTTGCTTTCTCCTCCTCCCTTTTGCTCTCTCCCCTCTCTTTTATTCTCTCTCTGTCTCTTTTGCTCTCTCTCCCCATCTCTTTTGCTCTCTCCCCCCCCAACTCTATTGCTCTCTCTCCCCCTCTCTTTTGCTCTTTCTCCTCTATTTTGCATCTTTTTCTCCCCCTCTCTTTTTCTCTCTCTCCCCCTCTCTATTGTTCTCTCTCCCCCTCACTTTTGTTCTCTCTCCCCCTCTCTTTTGCTCTTTGCCCCCCTCTCTTTTGCTCTCCCCTCTCTCTTTTGCTCTCTCCCCCTTTCTTTTCTCTCTCTCCCCCTCTGTTTTGATCTTTCTCTCCCCCCTCTTTTTTTCTTTCTCTCTCTACCTCTCTTTTGCTCTTTCTCCCTCTCTTTTGCTCTCTCTCCCCCTTCCTTTTGCTCTCTCTCTCCCTTCCTCTCTTTTGCTCTCTCTCCCCCTCTCTTTTGTTCTCTCTCTCTCCCCCTTTCTTTTTGCTTTCTCTCTCCCCCTCTTTTGTTGTGCTCTCTCTCTCTCTTTCTCCCCTCACTTTTATCTCTCTCACCTATCTCTTTTGCTTTCTCCCCCCCTCTCTTTTGCTCTCTCTCCCCCTCTCTCTTGGTTTCTCTCTCCCCTCTCTTTTGCTCTCTCTCCCCCCTCTCTTTTGCTCTCTCTCCCCCTCTCTTTTGCTCTCTCTCCCCCTCTCTTTTGCTCTCTCTCCCCTCTCTCTTTTGCTCTCTCCCCCTCTCTTTTGCTCTCTCCCTCCTCTCTTTTATTCTCTCCCCCCTCTCTTTTGCTCTCTATCCCCCTATTTTTTGCTCTCTCTCTCTCTCCCTCTCTCTTTTTCTCTCACCCACTCTCTTTTGCTCTCTATCTCCTGCCTCTCTTTTGCTCTCTCCCCCTCTTTTTGCTCTCTGTCCCCCTCTCTTTTGCTCTCTTTCTCTCATTCCTCTCGTTTGCTCTCTTTCTCTCCTTCCTCTCTTTTGCTCTCTTTCTCCTCCCTCTATTTTGCCCTCTCTCTCCACGTCTCTTTCTTTTTCTCTCCACATCTCTTTTGCTCTCTCTCTCCCTCTCTCTTCTGCTCTCTCTCCCCCTCTCTATTTCTCTCTTACTTCCTCTCTTTTGCTCTCTCTCTCCCCCCTCTCTTTTGCTCTCTCCCCCCCCCCTATTTTGCTCTCTCTCTTCCCCTCTCTTTTTCTTTCTCTCTCCATCCCTCTTTTGCTCTCTCTCCTCCTCTCTTTTGCTCTCTCTCTTCCTCTCTTTTGCTCTTTTTGTCTCCCTTCCATGTTTTTGCTCTCTCTCTCTCCCCCTCTCTTTTGCTCTCTCTCCCCCCTCTCTTTTGCTCTCTATTCCCCCTTCTCTTTTGCTCTTTCTCTCTGCTGCTCTCTCTCCCCCTCTCTTTTGCTCTCTCTCCCCCTCTCTTTTGCTCTCTATCCCCCTCTCTTTTGCTCTCTCTCCCCCCTCACTTTTATCTCTCTCACCCTTCTCTTTTGATTTCTCCCCCTCTCTTTTGGTCTCTCTCCCCCCTCTCTTTTGCTCTTTCCCCCCCCTCTCTTTTGCTCTCTCTCTCCCCCTCTCTTTTGCTCTCTCTCCCCCTCTCTTTTGCTCTCTCCCCCCTCTCTTTTTCTCTCTCTCCCCTCACTTTTATCTCTCTCACCCTTCTCTTTTGCTTTCTCCCCCCTCTCTTTTGCTCTCTCCCCCTCTCTTTTGCTCTCTCTCCCCCTCTCTCTTTTGCTCTTTCCCCCTGTTTTGCTCTCTCTCCTTCCTCTCTTTTGCTCTCTCTCTCTCACCCTCTCTCCCCTCTCTTTTGCTCTCTTTCTCCCCCCTCTATTTTGCTCTCTCTCCCCCCTCTCTTGTTCCTTCTCTATCCACCTCTCTTTTGCTCTCTCCCTCTTTCTTCTGCTCTCTCTCCCTCTCTATTTCTCTCTCCCTTCCTCTCTTTTGATCTCTCTTCCACTCTCTTTTCTCTCTCTCTCCCCCTCTCTTTTGCCCTCTCTCTCTCTCCCCTCTCTTGTGCTCTCTCTCTCCCCTCTCTTTTGCTCTCTCTTTCCCACTGTCTCTTTTGCTCTCTTTCTCCCCCCTCTATTTTGCTCTCTCTCTCCCCCTCACTTTTTCTTTCACTCTCCACCCCTCTTTTGCTCTCTCTCCTCCTCTCTTTTGCTCTCTCTCCTCCTCTTTTGCTCTTTTTGTCTCCCTTCCTTTCTTTGCTCTCTCTCCCCCTCTCTTTTGTTCTCACTTTCCCCTCCTTTTTGCTCTCTCTCTCTCCTCTCTTTTGCTCTCTCTCTATCTCCCCCCCTCTTTTGCTCCCCTTCTCTTTTGCTCTCTCTCTCTTTCTCTCCTCCACACTTTCTCTTTCCCCCCTCATTTGCTCCCTCTCTCCCCCTCTCTTTTGCTCTCTCCCCCTTTCTTTTCTCTCTCTCCCCATCTCTTTTTCTTTCTCTACCTCTCTTTGCCCCTTCCCCCTCTCTTTTACTCTCTCTCTCTCCCTCTCTTTTGCTCTCTCTCTCTCCCTTCCTCTTTTTTGCTGTCTCTCCCCATCTCTTTTGCTCTCTCTCTCCCCCATCATTTTTGCTCTCTGTCTCCCCCCTCATTTTTTGCTCTATCTCTATCCCCCTTCTCTTTTGCTCTCTTTCTCTCCCCCCATTTTCTCTCTACCCCTCTCTTTTGCTCTCTCTCCCCCATCTCTTTTGCCATTTCTCCCTCCATCTCTTTTGCCCTCTCTCCCCCTCTCTTTTGCTCTCTCTCCCCTCTCTCATTTGCCCTCTCTCTCCCCTCTTTTGCCCTCTCTCTCTCCCCCTCTCTTTTGCTCTCTTTCTCTCCCCCCTCTTTTTTGCTCTCTCTCCCCCTCCCTTTTGCTCTCTCTCTCCCCCCTCCCTTTTGCTCTCTAACCCCCCTCTCTTTTGCTCTCCCCCCCCCTCTCTTTTGCTCTCTACCTCCCCCACTCTCATTTGCTCTTTCTCTCCACTCTCTCTTTTGCTTTCTCCCCCCTCTATTTTGGTCTTTATCTCCTGCCTCTTTTTGCTCTCTCCCCCTCTTTTTTTGCTCTCTTTCTCTCCCCCCACTTTCTCTCTCCCCTATCTTTTGCTCTCTCCTCCTCACTTTTGCTCTCTCCCCCTCTCTTTTTTGCTCTCTCTCTCCCCATCTCTTTTGCTCTCTATCTCCCCCCTTCTCTGTTGCTCTTTCTCTCCCTCTCTCTTTTGCTCTCTCTCCCCCTCTCGTTTGCTCTCTATCTCCTTCCTTTTTTTTGCTCTCCCCCCCTTTTTTGCCCTCTCTCCCTCCTCTCTTTTGCTCTCTTTCTCTCACCCCTCTCTTTTGCTCTCTCTCTTTCACCCTCTCTTTTACTCTCTTTCTCTCTCTCCACTCTCTCTTTTGCTCCCTTCCTTCCCCCTCTCTTTTGCGCTCTCTTGCCCTCTCTTTTGCTCTTCGTCTCTCTCTTTCTCTCCCCCCTCTCTTTTGCTCACTTTTCCCCCTCTCAATTGCTCTCTCTCCCCCTCTCTTTTGCATCTTTTTCTCACTCTCTTTTGCTCTCTCTCCCCCTCTCTTTTGCTCTCTCCCCCCTCTATTTTGCTCTTTCTCTCTCCCCCTCTTTTGCTCTCTCTCCCCTTCTCTCTTTTGCTCTCTCGCTCTCCCCCCTCTCTTTTGCTCTCGCTCTCCCCCCTCTCTTTTGCTCTCTCTCTCCTCTCTCTTTTGCTCTCCCCCCTCTTTTGCTCTCTGTCCCCCTCTTGTTTGCTCTCTTTCTCTCCTTCCTCTCTTTTGCTCTCTCTCACCCTCTCTCTTTTGCTCTCTATTTCCCCCTCTGTTTTGCTCTCTATCTCCCCCCTCTCTTTTCCTCTCTATCTCCCTCCTCTCTTTTGCTCTCTCTCTCACCCTCTCTTTTACTCTCTCTCTCCACTCTCTCTTTTCCTCCCTTCCTTCCCCCTCTCTTTTGCACTCTTGCCCTCTCTTTTGCTCTTCGTCTCTCTCTTTCTCTCCCCCCTCTCTTTTGCTCTCTTTTCCCTCTCTCAATTGCTCTCTCTCCCCCTCTCTTTTGCATCTTTTTCTCACTCTCTCTTTTGCTCTCTCTTTCCCCTCTCTTTTGCTCTCTCTCCCCCCTCTATTTTGCTCTCTCTCCCCCCTCTATTTTGCTCTCTCTCCCCTCTTTTGCTCTTTCTCCCCTCTTTTGCTCTCTCTCCCCCCTTTCATTTGCTCTCTCGCTCTCCCCCCTCTCTTTTGCTCTCGCTCTCCCCCCTCTCTTTTGCTCTCCCTCCTCTCTTTTGCCCTCCCCCTCTCTTTTGCTCTCTATCTCCCCCCTCTCTTTTGCTCTCCCCCCCTCTTTTGCTCTCTGTCCCCCTCTCGTTTGCTCTCTTTCTCTCCGTCCTCTCTTTTGCTCTCTCTCACCCTCTCTCCCCTCTCTATTTTGCTCTCTATTTCCCCCCTCTCTTTTGCTCTCTATCTCACCCCTGGATTGTTTGGCCATGGTGAACAACGAGAAGAAAAAAAAAAGAAAAAAAAAAAGGGGGGGGGGGAGAGCGGAGAGGAAGGGAGAAGGGGGAAGCAGGGTACTAGGGGGGAGAGAAGCTTTTGAAGGAGGGTGAGTAAGATAAATCAAGGGGGGTAGCGAATGGGTAGAGAGTTTTTAAGTGGGATGAGAATAGCAGTTGGGAAATAGAAATGTGGGTATTTAGTTAGAGTGGAAAGCGAGTTAGCGATCAGATGGGGGAAGTAATTCCAATCGCAGCTAGTTGGTATGAAGATAAAGTTAATATATTGGTCTATCTGATGTGTAGGGAGATGGGAAAGGCTGAACTGTGGGGAGAATACTGTCGTCAACCTTGAGTGAGGGGTAAGGTGAGGGTGAGAAGGTGATGTTCTGGGTTTCGTGGGCAAGAATGCCAAAGACCCCGTTGCGGGGGCTCGCAGAGGGGAAAGGGGGGGAGGCATGTATGCTCAGTCTTATGTTAGTGGGGTACATGCTTTATACCTATCAACCTCCCTGAGGTTATGTTGTACAAGACATTTAAAAAAACATTTTGTATTAAACAAAAAATGAAAATATACCTGTGTAAATTGCAGTATAAAATCTATAACGACCCGTATTTGGTTAAAGTTAACGACAGACAAAAACATTATTCTTAACAGATAAACGTTATAAGTAAAAAACATTTCCAAGGACAAGACTTGAGTCAGTATATAGTAGTGCTGAGTCCGAGATAATAGGAGTCCAAGGTGTTAGGGTTGTTCTCTGGTAGTCATGAACCTGAGTGAGCAGAGCTGTCGTGCATTAGTTGTGTGAGAAGATTTAACTGTGTTCAATTATAGGCTGTTATTGCCATGTGTTAGGGTGTATATGTGTTGCTAGTGTCATAAGTGTGATGGTTGTAATTATGTATGTCTTGGCAGGGTGAGAGGCAATGTATGATAAGTCTGGGTGAAACGGAGTGTGTGTCTAGTGGGTTGTTAATATTTGTGGATAAGTGCAGTATAGTTACGTAAAGATGGGGTGTGTGAATGGTCGCCCCTCGAAAGGGGGTATGGGTTAAGTATGGGTTTGTGTAGTGTTTCAACGTATGTACATCATATTGTCCTCAAGTCACAGATAGAGAATAATATGTCTAGGCCATGGACAAATATTAGAGCAGGTACCTAGAGAAAGGGGAATCCAGGGAAACCAGGCTGTGGTATAATACACATAACAATCATTCAATAACAATTCTGAAGCCAGGATGTGGTTAAAGAGAGGGCATTATGTAATCTGCTAGGGGCTAGTTGAGCTAATTCAAAGGAGTCGAATGCATGTGGGGAAGGAGGGAGATGTGTATGCTCAATCTTATGTTAGCAGGGTTCCTGCCTTTCCCCTAGCAGTTTCCTTATCTAAAAGTTATGTTATACAAGACATTTCAAAAAACATTGTGTGCTGAACAAATGGTTATAATATGCCTGTATAATTTGTAGTATAAATTCTGTAACAACCTAGAGCTGGTAAAGGTTAACCACAGGCAAAAACATTATTCTCAACAGATAAACATTGCGGGTAATAAACATTTTCATGAACATGATATGAGCCGGTAGGTGGCTATGCTGAATCCAAGGTGATCAGATTGGTCTCTGGAAGTCGTGAACCTGTGTGAGCAGAGCTGTTGTGTATTAGTTGTGTAAGAGGGGTTGACATTGTTCAATTATAGGCTGTTATAGCCATGTGTGAAGGTGAATATGTGTTACTAGTGTCATAGGTGTGCGAGTTAAAATTATGGGTGTCTTGGCAGAGTGAGAGGCAATGAATGGTAAGTCTGGGTAAAGTGGAGTGTATGTCAAGTGGGTTGTTGATATTTGTGGATGGGTGTAGTATAGTTGCGGAAAGATAGGGTGTGTGAATGGCATCCCCCCTGGAGGGGATATGGTTTAAGTGTGATCTTGGGTAGCGTTTCAGCATATGTACATCATTTTGTTTTCAAGACTCAGGTAGACAATAACATATCTAGGCCAAGTACGAACACTAGTACAGGTGTCCAGAGAAAGGGGAATCTGGGGAAGCCAGGCTGCAATATAATATACATGACAGTCATTCAATAACAGTTCTGGAGCCAGGATATGGCGAAAGGAGGGGCAGTGTATATTCTGTTAGGGACTGATTGAGCTAGATCAAGAAAGTCAAATGCATGTGGAGCCTGGTGTATGGGTCATATAATAGGAAGTCTCTAGAGACCCTTTGCTTCACAGTTCCTTCTGTAATGGGTTAAGCATAACAGCAAATAAGACAATAAATGATAGAAATGTTCATACTGCACCGTTTCTTGAGCTGGATGCTGTCTGCTGTCTTGAAGGGTATGGCAAAGAGAGTTCATCAAAAAATAAAGATGGATCAGTTCCTGGTCTGTAGATGATAGATTTGTTGTTATGGTTGACAATCAAAGAAACAGGGAACCCCCATCTGTATTGGACTTTCTGGTTCTGTAGATGAGTAGTGACAGGGGCTAGTTCTCTCCTTTTTTTGTAGAGTAGCCTGAGATAGGTCAGAGTAAATGTGGATCTCTTCTCCTGCGTGAAATATGTTCCTCTTTGTTCTTGCATTTTTCTGGATGTCTTCTTTGTCTTTAAATCTTGTGAACTTTACAATGATATCCCTCGGAGGGGCTTTGGGAGGGGGCTTTGCCCTCAAGGCTCTGTGGGCCCTCTCTATTGGGATGTCTGGGGCAGAAGGGTTTTCTTTTATGATTTTAAATAATGCCTGTAAGTACACCTCTATCGCTGCAGGTTGCACAGTCTCAGAGACCCCTCTGATTCAGAGGTTGTTTCTGCGGCAGCGATTCTCTAAGTCTTCCAGCTTTTCATTGAGGAAGAACAATTTATCTTCATGGTCGCTGATGTTAGAGATATTATTCTGGATTGCTGAATTAGTGGAGGGTTGCTTTTCTTCCAGTGATTGTACTCTGCGATCCAAGGCACCTAGGTCTTTTCTGAGATCCCCAAAAAGTGTTCTCATTTCATGAAAGACTGTGTGGATATCTTTCTTAGATGATAAGTGTTGTATGTCTTTTTTTGTTACATAGGAGGAATGGTCCGTGGTGTGTGCTTGCTCAATAGTGTTGTGCTGAGTGTCAGCCATATCCTCACTATGAGATTCAAGATGGGTATTTTTAGGTGCGAGGTATTGTTTCAGGGTTTTGTTGGCCTTTGGTGTGTCTAATTTATTGTGTTTTTTACAAGGCATTACCTAGACGTTTGTGGAGAAGGTCTCAGGAATCTTCAGTTATGTAGAGGAGAGTTCAGAGAGTTTGAATAGCTGTGTCTTCACTGTGCAAACGCAGCTACCAGGCCCTGTTATGTTTTGCTGTTATCTGAGGAACTGCGTGGGGTTAGTGGTAAGGCAGGGGCCTGGCTGTCTGTTGCCTGCTGTGATCTGCCTAATCTGAGTCTTTATGGTATATGAGTTGGTTTGGTCTGGTTGCGCACTTGTCTAATAAAGATTCTCTGGTGTTTGGATGCAGCGCGCCGTTTGAGAGTGACCCCTCCGTTTTCCCTTGAAAACACACTGGCTATCCGTCTCGTGCTCTCGACACACATGGGGCACAAGATTTACAGGGGGGTGCTTATGGTATTAGTGCTAATGCTTTAGCGTTCGTGGGTATGTGTCGACTTGCCCCTATTTGCTCCGGGTGTCCCGCTTGTCTGTTCTTGCGTATAGCACACATGCGGCGGTTAGGCCTCAGGTTCGGCTGTGACGTGAAGTGCGGCATGAACAGTCGGCTCACCGCTGTCTAGTTTTTGTCAATCGATGCAGGGTCCCTTCCTATCACTTAAAAAGGGTGTATAGGGGGAAAGAAGAGGGCTGCACATCAGATAGAGGGTTTGTAGCTGGAACGGGATATTGGAGCCCTCTTAGAAAGCGGCCATCTTCCAGCGTGGCCAGACTCTGCCCCCTCCCCCCACTCTTTTAATCTCTCTCTCTCTCCCTTCTCTCTTTTGCTGTATCTCTCCCTCTCTTTTGCTCTCCCCCCTCTCTTTTGCTGTATATCTCCCTCTCTTTTGCTCTCTCCCCCTCTCTTTTGCTGTCTCTCTCCATCTCTTTTTCTCTCTCTCCCCCTCTCTTTTGCATGCTCTCTCTCCCCTTTCTCTTTTACGCTCTTCCCTCTCTTTTGCTCTCACTCTCTTTCTCTCTCCCCTCTCTTTTGCTCTCTTTCTCTTTCCTCTTTTGCTCTCTCTCTCTTTCCTCTTTTGCTCTATCTCTCCCCTCTTTTGCTCTATCTCTTCCTCCATTTTGCTCTCTCTCTTCCTCTCTTTTGCTCTCTCTCTCCTCTCTCTTTTGCTCTCTCTCTCCCCCCTCTATTTTGCTCTCTCTCTTCTGCTCTCTCTCCCCTCTCTTTTTCTCTCTCTCTCTCCCCCTCTCTTTTGCTCTCTCCCCCCTCTATTTTGCTCTCTCTCTCCCCCATCTCTTTTGCTCTCTCTCTCCCCCTCTCTTTTGCTGTCTCTCTGCTTTTCTTTTGCTCTCTCTCCTCCCCATCTCTTTTACTCTCCCCCTCTCTTTTGCTCTCCCTCTCTTTTTCTCTATCTCTCCACTCTTTTGCTCCCTCTCTCTCCCCTCGCTTTTGCTCTCTCTCCCCCTCTTTTGCTGTCTCTCCCTCTCTTTTGCTCTCTCCCTCCCCCATCTCTTTTGCTCTCCCTCTCCATTCTCTTTTGCTCTCTCTCCCCTCTCTTTTGCTCTCTCTCTCCCTCCCTCTATTTTGCTTTCTATCCCTCTCTTTTGCTGTCTCTCTCCCTCTCTTTTGCTCTCTCTCCCCTCTCTTTTGCTCTTTCTCCCCCTCTCTTTTGCTCTCTCTCCCCCTCTCTTTAGCGCTCTCTCCCCCTCTCTTTAGCGCTCTCTCCCCTCTCTTTAGCGCTCTCTCCCCTCTCTTTAGCGCTCTCTATCTCCCACTCTCTTTTGCTCTCTCCCCTCTCTCTTTTACTCTCTCTCCCCCTCTCTTTTGCTCTCTCGCTCTCCCTTCTCTCTTTTGCTGTATCTCTCCCTCTCTTTTGCTCTCCCCCCTCTCTTTTGTTGTATATCTCCCTCTCTTTTGCTCTCTCCCCCTCTCTTTTGCTGTCTCTCTCCATCTCTTTTGCTCTCTCTCCCCCTCTCTTTTGCATGCTCTCTCCCCTCTCTCTTTTACTCTCTTCCCTCTCTTTTGCTCTCCCTCTCACTCTCTTTCTCTATCCACTCTCTTTTGCTCTCTCTCTCCCTCCCCTCTCTTTTGCTCTCTCTCTCTCCCCTCTTTTTTGCTCTCTCTCTCTCTCCCCTCTCTTTTGCTCTCTCTCTCCCCTCTTTTGCTCTCTCTCTCCCTCCCCTCTCTTTTGCTCTCTCTCTCTCCCCTCTTTTTTGCTCTCTCTCTCTCTCCCCTCTCTTTTGCTCTCTCTCTCTCCCCTCTTTTGCTCTCTCTCTCTCCCCTCTTTTGCTCTCTCTCTCTCCCCTCTTTTGCTCTCTCTCTCCCCTCTTTTGCTCTATCTCTCCCCTCTTTTGCTCTATCTCTCCCCTCGTTTGCTCTATCTCTCCCCTCGTTTGCTCTATCTCTCCCCTCTTTTGCTCTATCTCTTCCTCCATTTTGCTCTCTCTCTTCCTCTCTTTTGCTCTCTCTCCCACTATCTTTTGCTCTCTCTCCCCTTTCTTTTGCACTCTCTCTCTTACTCTTTTACAAAAGCTCTCTCTCCCCCTCTCTTTTGCTCTCTCCCCTCTATCTTTTGCTGTATCTCTCCCTCTCTTTTGCTCTCTCCCCCCTCTCTTTTGCTCTCTCCCCCTCTCTTTTGCTCTCTCCCCCTCTCTTTTGCTGTCTCTCCCCCTCTCTTTTGCTATCTCTCCCCTCTCTTTTGCTGTCTCTCTCCATCTCTTTTGCTCTCTCTCCCCCTCTCTTTTGCACGCTCTCTCTCCTTTACTCTCCCCCCTTTCTTTTACTCTTTCTCCCTCATCTCTTTTGCTCTTTCTCCCCCCTCTCTTTTGCTCTCTCTCCCCCCCCTCTCTTTTGCTCTCTCTTTCCCCCCTCTCTTTTGCTCTCTCTCTTTCCCCCTCTCTTTTGCTCTCTCTCTCGCCCTCTTTTGCTCTCTCTCTCTCTCGCCCTCTCTTTCTCTCTCTCTCTCTCTCTCTCTCTCTCTCTATCTCTCTCTCCCCCTCTTCTGCTCTCTCTCTCCCCCTCTCTCTTTTGCTCTCTCTCTCCCTCCCCTCTCTTTTGCTCTCTCTCCCCCTCTGTTGCTCTCTCTCTTCCTGTCTTTTGCTCTCTCCCCCCCCTCTCTTTTGCTCTCTCTATCCCCCCTCTTTTGCTCTCTCCCCCTCTCTTTATCCCCTCTCCTATGCTCTCTCTATACCCCCTCTTTAGAGCTCTCTGTCTCTCTGCCACGGCATCAGACCCTGCCTGCATCACGCCCGGCCCCACCCATCCAACCCGGCCATGCCCACCCCATCCTCGTCACGCCTGGACCCACCCGCCTCACACCCAACCCTGCCTACATCATGTCCACTGGCCCCACCTACTCCACACCAGATGAGGTCAGTTGGATTAAGGCCAGGTGTGTTTGTCCTTGCACGCAGCTTATGCAAGCTTAAAGGGGCAGTATACACTCATTTTCATATAACTGCATGTAAAAGACACTATAAAGAATAAGATGCACAGATACTGATATAAAAATCCAGTATAAAACGTTTTAAAAACTTACTTAGAAGCTGTCAGTTTGGCTCTGTTGAAAAGGATGCTGGAAAGCCCACTGCAAGTGGAAAATAAGACACCCCCCTCCCCCTTCTTTTGCATATGAAAAGACCCATTACACAAACAGGAGCAAGCTGGAGAAGGTAGCTGACGGAATTCACATAAAGCTTTGGGGCTTGGTTAGGAGACTGAAAATCAGAGCAATGTTATTTAAAAATAAGCAAAACTATACATTTATTTAAAAAAAAAAAAACTTTATTGGCTATATAAATAGATCATCTACAAAACATTTATGCAAAGAAAAAATGAGTGTATAATGTCCCTTTAAAGGGACATAATACTCATATGCTAAACCACTTGAAACTGATGCCGTATAACTGTAAAAAGCTAACAGGAAATATCACCTGAGCATCTCTATGTAAAAAAGGAAGATATTTTACCTCACAATTTCCTCAGCTCAGCAGAGTAAGTTCTGTGTAAAAAGTTATAAAAAAAATGAAGAAATGAACAGCAGCCAATCAGCATCAACAGTGCTGAGGTCATGAACTCTTTTACTGTGATCTCATGAGATTTGACTTAACTCTCATGAGATTTCATAGTAAACTTCCTTACACTGAATAGTCAAATAAGATGAATGTGCACGAAAGCTCGCTCTTTCCGCTGTCCCGGGTCAGACATACTGATTTGTTGCTTAGAGGTCCTTTACAATGGGATGTGGCTACTAGGAAACTTTTGAGGTAAAATATCTTTCTTTTTTACATAGAGATGTTCAGGTGATATTTTCTAGTCAGCTTTTTACAGCTATACTGCATCACTTTCAAGTGTTTAAATTTGGGTATTATGGCCCTTTAAGCGGCCACAAAGATCTACAGTAAAAATATAACAATCCTGCTGTTTCAATAATAAAAAAATAAAAAAAATTATGAGGACCAGAGGCGGTCCTAGAGTTAAAGGGACATAAAACCCAAAATGTTTATTTCATGATTTAGATAGAGCAAACCGTTTTAAACAAATTTAAAATTGACTTCTATTTTCTAATTTCCTTCAATCTCGTGGTATGCTTTGTTGAAAAGCATTACCTAGGTATGCTCAGGAGCTGCAGACACAATTGTCTTGTCATCGGATTACTGCTGCTCTATCAATAAAGGATACCAAGAGAATGAAGCAAAATGTAAAATAGAAGTAAATTGTTTAAAATTGTGTGCTCTATCTGAATCATGAAAGAACAATTTTGGGTTTCATGTCCCTTTAATGAGGCCTTAGGCAAAGCAAAATGTGAGGCCCCTGAAGCACAGAAAGAAAATATGCAAAAATGAACTCAATAAATGTATTTGAATATATATCCTATTTTTACGGCAAGCACTGACAAAACCAAATACAGTTCTGGCTCATAACATTTTGACTTATTCTTGGTATACCAACACACAAACACAGTTGTTACTTATAGGTAAAAAAAAACTAATAAGATGAGATGTCATTAGTTATACTTAAGATTCAGTTATGAGAGAACAGAATTAGATACAAATCATTACAAGAGGGTAGCCTCTCATTACATGTAAGCCTCATTCAAGACTGTGAATTATAGACAAGGATTCCTCTCATGAGATGTTTAACTCATGAAGCAGCATTATATGTCTCACTGACAGGAGGGTAGCTTCTCATTAGTGATAAGCATCACTCACTCCGGACCAGCATCTCATTAGATGTGTCACATGGGAGAATAATCTATCAGTAAAGTTGTCTCATTCCCAGGAGTGAACAATTGTATTAGATATTAAGTCCAGCAAGAACAGCCTCTCATTATTCATAAGCCTCTGTCATGAGTGAAAAGTCTCATGTAACATGAATCACTAACAGCAGAACAACCTCTCTTTAGAAATCTAACTCACATGACAGCAGTCTTATTATGGGCAGACAACCATGTAACTGTAAACCATGTTACAGGCTATCCTCACTCATCAAAGCAAAATCTGTCAGTATAAGTGAATCCAACTACAGGGGTAGACTTCTTTATAGAAAATGTATGCCAGAGGGAATATATGCTAAATAAATATTAAGTGTATGGGCAGATTTTAATGTCTTAAGCAGAACATTATAAATAATTAACATATTATAATTTTTTTGCCATTATTAGTATAGGAAAAAAAAACACATTGGTGTGTCAACTTATTTTATAAATTGAGATTTTAAAAAAAAAAGTGGTCATGGGGAGCTCCTAAAATATTTTCTTCCAAAAAAAAAAAAAAAAGCCACACAGTATCCAAATGCCTAACAAAGTTGTAGCTATCAATGGCATGATGTCTTTTTTAATCCGTTTATAATGTGATCTGGCTGTTTTATCAAGAACTATCAGTTCCAGAGGGGACATTTAAAGCCTCAAAAGTCTGTGCATGGTTCCTTCGCTTCTTTGCTGAAGCTCCCAAACCAACAGACTCCCCACAACTTCTCAATCTGATTCTGGCTCTGGCTGACTTTTGCATCCTTCCCAATCCTTATGACCATGCATGGTTCTCTAACGCTTGTTTATGTCCTTGCATTTCTTTAAAAGCACCGCAGGTCCACTAAAACTGTCTTACTGTCACAAAGTGGCCATGGTGCAGAAGATGTTAATATCACTCACCTTCGTCCTGTGCCCTTCACACCTAAACACTTGAGCTGTTCAGCTGCTCTGCCTCTTCCTAGTTCCTTTTCCTCCTCTCAGTCAGTGCTCCGTGATTGGTTCCCCCTCTAAGATGCAGCTACGAGAGCTGCCTCAATTGTGTCTTATTGGCTGTGCAGAATTTCAACCTCCCAGGGGGTGGTGCTGGTGCTCGCGGCTCATAGGCAGCAAACTAGTCATGTTGTGCAATGGAGAGAGGCAGACCTGCTCACAGCCTCTCTCCATAGCTTAACATGGGGGGGGGTTGAGAAAATGTTTGTCCCCATACACCTCCCCTACTGCACGTTCCTGGTCTCAACATTGACTGGTCCTAACTCTACAATACTTTGCCTTTATGGGATGAATCATATATATATATATAATCACAAATAAACACACAATTACAAATATATATCATGACATATAGCTATCCCTTTAAAAATAGAACTTTTACATATGCCTATGTAATGTTCTAGCTGTTTGAGCTAACTAGTGGCTCAATATGCTGAAATAAAGCAGTAGTAGTACATCATTAAAATATATATATAGAAAAGGACGTAAACATTCTAGTGAGAAAATTCGATGTATGTTTAAAAAAGTTTCATAAGCTACCAAAATAAAGTTGAGTTATTTTAACCCCTTAATGACCGGACCATTTTTCAATTTTCTTACCCTTAATGACAATGGCTATTTTTACATTTCTGCAGTGTTTGTGTTTAGCTGTAATTTTCCTCTTACTCATTTACTGTACCCACACATATTATATACCGTTTTTCTCGCCATTAAATGGACTTTCTAAAGATACCATTATTTTCATCATATCTTATAATTTACTAAAAAAAAATAATAAAATATGAGGAAAAAATGGAAAAAAACACACTTTTTCTAACTTTGACCCCCAAAATCTGTTACACATCTACAATCACCAAAAAACACCCATGCTAAATAGTTTCTAAATTTTGTCCTGAGTTTAGAAATACCCAATGTTTACATGTTCTTAGCTTTTTTTGCAAGTTATAGGGCCATAAATACAAGTAGCACTTCGCTATTTCCAAACCACTTTTTTTCAAAATTAGCGCTAGTTACATTGGAACCCTGATAGCTGTCAGGAATACCTGAATATCCCTTGACATGTATATATTTTTTGTTAGAAGACAACCCAAAGTATTGATCTAGGCACATTTTGGTATATTTTATTCCACCATTTCACCGCCAAATGCGAGCAAATAAAAAAAAAAAACTACATTTTTCACAATTTTAGGTTTCTCACTGAAATTATTTACAAACAGCTTATGCTATTATGGCACAAATTGTTGTAAATGCTTCTTTGGGATCCCCTTTGTTCAGAAATAGCAGACTTATATGGCTTTGGCGTTGCTTTTTTGTAATTAGAAGGCCGCTAAATGCTGCTGCGCACCACACGTAAATTATGCCCAGCAGTGAAGGGGTTAATTAGGTAGGTTGTAGGGAGCTTGCAGGGTTAATTTTAGCTTTAGGTTAGAGATCAGCCTCCCACCTGACACATCCCACCCCCTGATCCCTCCCAAACAGCTCTCTTCCCTCCCCCACCCCACAAATGTCCCCGCCATCTTAAGTACTGGCAGAAAGTCTGCCAGTACTAAATAAAAGGAGTTTTTTTTTTTTTATAAAAAAAAATAAAATATTTTAGCTGTGATGGACTCCTGCCTTAGCCCCAACCTCCATGATCCCCCCCCCACCTCTCCCCTATCTAATTGCGGCCATCTTGGGTACTGGCAGCTGTCTGCCAGTACCCAATTTGCACAAAAACATATAAGTATTTTTTTCTTTTTCTCTTTTTTGGGGGGTTTTCTGTAGTGTAGCAGCCCCCCACAATACCCCTACCCCCCTCCCCCTCCCAGATCCTTTTATATGATTTTAAAAAATATATATTCCCCCCCCCCCCTCTTTCCTCATTGGTGTCAGTGGCCAGCTAATGCGCGCGCACGCGCGCTCCCGGCACCCGGCGTGCACATTGCACTTCTAGGAACCGGATGCCGGGTAGCGATGGGCCGCCCACCCACCTCCCTGTTGCGCTCCCACCCACCAACAAACTACCGGTGCAGAGAGGGCCACAGAGTGGCCCTCTCTGCATCGGAGTCTTCTAAAAAGGTATTGCAGGATGCCTCCATATGGAGGCATCACTGCAATACCCTGAGAGCTGCTGGAAGCGATTGCGATCGCTTCCAGCACTCTCCTAGACAACTGACGTACCAGGTACGTCCATTGTCATTAACTACTTGTTAATGCATGACGTACCTGGTACGTCAGTTGTCATTAAGGGGTTAAAGAAAGTTAAAACAGGAAGACAAAAATATTCTAATGCTAAATACAGCGGAATTTTGCATAAGCTACACAAGCTACCAATTTTTTTTAAAAAAAGTTAAGCAGCTGAAACATATTTAGAATAAATTATATAGATAGAAATAAATGGGAATCTAAAGAAAAACATGCATCAGGACATATCGAGGTATGAAAGAAAAATTATAAGTACTGAGAAGCAGCACACAGTTGATACAGTTACAATGAAAATTAGAAGTAGAGAAATTAAGATTATAGTTTAAAGTACAATTTTCTTGAGAAAATATATATAGAAAAGGGAATAGTGAAATAGGAGTGCATCAAGATGGATATTAATGCTAAGTAAGATATCAAAATTGCAAAGAAAAGAGAAATTAGGGATTGTGTTCTTTGAGTTTGTAACATAATAAGGTGTTCTTATTGGTCATTATTTTTTCTTTCCTGTCATGGTGTCACTCTGTCTTTTCTACTGTTGAGTTCCAGTAAAGAACTTAATACAAAATGCAAAGCCTCCTATCTTGCAATTTAATCCAACTCTTAGGTGGGCATATTACTGAATAGTAAGTAGTTTTGAATACTGCACATTAAATCTTTTTAATGCAAAGATTGGTGCTGATTGGTAGTTACATGACTCCATATTTAGGCACTACTTTCCACATATAAACACAGACACAAATCATTATGTTATAAAGGCCACAGCTTGCTTTATTAACAATAAATAACATGTAAATAATTATCATAACACAATAATCATCATGATTAAAAAACAACAATGATTGCCATTAGCTAAGGTAATTTATCTCAAATCCTCATAAACCACCCTCTTCTGAACAGGAGGTACTACAACTGAAAGACCACCAGCCCCACCAGGCAAGCACCCACTAGCTGAAACTAACTTCACATAAAAGAAAAGGGAGTGAGGGTGGGACACTTCTTCTAACAAGTTATCTTCCGAATAGTGACCCACTTCCATTTGAGCCCTCCTTAAAACTTCCTACTAGCACTAGTTCCCTAGACTTATCTCATGCCTACCCGCTTCAATGGCCTGCCATGGGGTCAATAGTCCCTACTGCTTATATTTTTTTTCTCCAGGGTTGCCTCTTTATTTACTAGCTTGATTGACATGCATTAAGTGTACCTACAACCCCCAGCTGTGTAAGTTCAGAAGTTGGCATTTTGGCACAAGCACATATTGCTTACCCAGTGTTAAAGCCTACTCTCCCTGTGATGTATAAAGCAAGCATAAGAGCTCCCAGCAGTGCACTGATGCACTGGAGCTGACGTAGCTACATGCAAGTGTCATGCCCCCATCGGGTCTTGAACTCAGGTCTCTCAGGTTGTATCCCAGTGACTTTTCACAGAGCGACCAGAGGGCTTTGATTCTCAATACTTTTCTTTTTGTTTTCTGCTTTCTCTCTCAGGCTCTCTGGCTCCCCCTCCTGTCAGCTGTTGGTAATGTGTAATTACCAACAGACTATTTAATCCTGCCTGGCTAATCAGTCTTGGCCCTGACATTGAGTCTCACAGTCTGTGCCTTTGTTTGTGGAAGAAGAATCCTTTTGCCTTGAAGCCTGATTTTGGGACGGACCTGCTGGATTTTCTACCTTGCCTGTTTTCTAACCTCTGCCTGTCTGGACTGCCAAGGCCTGTGCTTAACCTCTGCCTGCCTGGACTGCCAAGGCCAGTGCTTAACCTCTGCCTGCCTGGACTGCCAACGCCAGTGCTTAACCTCTGCCTGCCTGGACTGCCAAGGCCAGTGTTTAACCTTTGCCTGCCTGAACTGCCAAGGCCAGTGTTTAACCTTTGCCTGCCTGAACTGCCAAGGTCAGTGTTTAACCTTTGCCTGTCTGACCTGCCAAGGTCTGTGTTTAACCTTTGCCTGCCTGACCTGCCAAGGCCAGTGTTTAACCTTTGCCTGACGGAACTGCCAAGGCCAGTGTTCAATCTTTGCCTGACGGAACTGCCAAGGCCTGTGTTTAACCCCTTCTTGTCTGAACTGCTGTGACCTGCCATTGCTCAACCACTGCTGTATTCTGTGTTCAAGCTATCCTTATACTTGGCCTTGCAAGTAGTCTGCCTCTGATACCAGCACCTGTATTTCTAATCTGTCATTATGCCTAAAAGTAAGAAGGCTACATTAGCCCCATTCAATAAACTAGTGCCTGTAACCGAATATGCCTCTGCAAATGAGCTTCCTTTTCCAGACCCGATATGAAGTGTGACAGTATGCAAGGGCCAAACATCGGAGCTTGCAGAGGTGGTCTGGTACCTGTCTGTATTGTCAGACCAAGTGACTACAATGACTAAGGTAGTCCAAGAACTCTCTCAAGTATATTTAAAACTTCCTGACCAGATTTGCTATTTTGTGAAACCGTGGTCAATTATATTCAGGCACTCCAACACAGTAATAAAGACTTTTTTCAAAAGTTACTACAATCTATTCTGTCTGAGCCTAGCACCCTATTAGGACCAACTCCAGCTACATCAGTTAAAACTGCCTAACACAGCAGCAATACTCCTAAGGCATCCCTTCCTGTTAGTGAAAAGATCAGAAGGAGGACTCAAGGACCTTGTTTCAATTGTGGGTCTGCTAATGTCATTTATTTTTGTCCAGTTAGACCCCCTACACCTGCCAGCTTTGAGAAACAATTCTCTTCTGCAACATAATCATCTCCTCTTAGGAGAATTTCTAAGACAAGACTATCCCAACTGAAAGCTGTGAGCACTACTCAAGGTACTATGGGAAGTTCTACCAGATTCACTGTCCAGAAATCTACGGTACCTGAGCAGAGTTCTTCAGCACCAAGGTCCATACCTGATTTTCATGAACCCAGAAAAAAGACAGATTACTTTGGCATCAGTACACCTTGCACCAGACTCTTCAGCCTCTTGTCCTTCTGATGCTAGCTTTGATTTGGGGGTACAGAATAAAATACTGCTTCAAACTATGCCTGATAGCATAAAACAATGTACTGAGTGCAGTGCTGTCTACGTCCCTGATTTACAACATGCAGTCCTTAAGGATAGAGTATCCACAGTTACTTTGCTGCCTTCTGAGAGTAGTATCGAAAAGGCTATTTCCAAAGCCCCTGCAACCTGTTCTCTAAATGACCTCAAAGCATCTAACCTTTTGTCACATTCTGCTACCTCAGATTTGAAGTCAAACTTATTTGAATCCTGTATACAGACTTTAGCACCAGAATATCCTGTTCCTGGTCCTTAGTCACTACAGAGTAATACTGACGCCATCACGTCTGACTCTGATGCCTACTCCACCATTGAGGAGATCTCTAAGCCAGAACAAATAACTCCTCAAACTGCTGTATGGAGAAGGGGTCCATCTAAAGCTTGCAATTTCCCTTTGTCAAATTCTTTTTCTGGAGATTCAACTCAAGTCAAGGGACAAGTAATTACAGCATTTGCTAAGAGTGATAAAAATTGTGCCACACAAATAGCTGTTGGGAATTATCTTCCCTCAGAAACTCCTATTATTCTACTGTTCTGCACTACTAAGAAAATGTCTGATGGCTATTCTACACCTGATGAAGCATCAGACCAGGAGGAGCTTACTTTGGGATATACTAGTAAGCCACAGACTGCTCTTACTGCTATCAGAAGATCTAATTATCCCACAGTTTATCAACATACTTCTTCTGGCCTTGCTGAGGTAACTCCAGTTAAGACACGTACACCCTCACTAAATTATGTGCTTCCTCCACCTTGCCTGGGAATGGTATACCCATTTTCTGCCGTTTCAAAATTGGTAGAAGCTAACAAGCAAGCATCTTTGCCTTCCAGTTCTGTTTGCAGCCTGACCACTAGAGCCATAGGAGTAACCTCTGTTATTTCAGCTTATAAACAGCCAGCACATAACTTTGAAACAAAAAAAGAAAGGGCGCCTCCTAGTGTAGCCAGTATATATAAGGATAAATAGAATGAGATATAGATTTTGTACTCACATGTAGTGAAGGCAAAGATAATGCCTAGATAAGCAGTCTGGAAACTTATCAGTGTCCCAGTTGACTGTGCATTAGAATGCTAGGGCAGCTCCTCTTAGTAGATTTCCAAAATCATCTGAAAAGTAAAAAGATATACAGAGGGCGACTCCTAGTGTGGAATTAGTAAGCAGAGTGTGAACCCACCAGCTTTACCCTTCAGAGATATACTCACAAAGTATAGAGCACACTGTAGTGCTAATGAAGCAAGCTGGGTATATTAAAAGTGGCCCAGCGCACATGCCACTCCGGTGAAAGATGGTCCAATGTATTCAGAAGGTTCAGATAAAAAATTCAGGAGACTCCAGATATATATAAAAAACACTTTATATAAAAATATAACAGTGTACAATAAAAATCAGTAGAATTCGCTACGCGTTTCTCAGAGCTACCACTCTGTTTCCTCAGGCAAGTTATACTGATCTAAAACTGAAGTCTCCTAAGGGTAAAGCTGGTGGGTTCACACTCTGCTTACTAATTCCACACTAGGAGTCGCCCTCTGTATATCTTTTTACTTTTCAGCACATAACTTTGTTGTTTCCTTGGAAAACCTCCCTTCAGAGACTATTATAGGAGATATTTCTAACCTGTTTCAAAATTGTAAAATCAGAGACATTCCTTTGGTCAGAGACCTCAAAACTGAAGAATTTCAAGGCAAATGCTTTGTGGTTTTGCAAGATCAAAGATCTCTTCAGGAAGCATTAACTATTGATGGTATCACACTCCAGGATAGGAAGATTTGCATCAGTGAGATTAACTCAGACACATATCTTGACGTAAATTAAGGTCAGGAAAATATAATGCCAACTCTAACTGTACCCGTTTCTTCTGCCATTCTGTCTGTGATGCATCAGGAGACTCTTCCTCCAGGATGTGTAAAAGCCTCTGACGGAACCTTCATCTGCTTTGAAGACCTACAAGTCTATGAGAACGCTAAAGCCACCCAGAGGTCGGCCTTGGGAAGGGGGTACTGTCATGCCCCCATCGGGTCTTGATCTCAGGTCTCTCGGGTTGTATCCCAGTGACTTTTCACTGAGCCACCAGAAGGCTTTAATTGTGAATGCTTATCTTTTTGTTTCCTGCTTTCTCTCTTAAGCTCTCTGGCTCCATCTCCTGTCAGCTGTTGGCACTGTGTAATTACCAACAGACTATTTAATCCTGCCTGTCTAATCAGTCCTTTTGCCTTGAAGCCTGATTTTGTGACTGACCTGCTGGATTTTCTTCCTTGCCCGTTTTCCAACCTCTGCCTGCCTGAACTGCCAAGGCCTGTGCTTAACCTTTTCCTGCCGGAACTGCCAAGGTCTGTGTTTAACCTTTGACTGCTGGAACTGCCAAGGCCTGTGTTTAACCCCTTCTTGTCTGAACTGTTGTGACCTGCCATCGCTCAGCCACTGCTGTATTCTGTGTTCAAGCTATATTATACTTGGCCTTCCAAGTATTCTGCTTCTGATACCAGCTCCTGTATTTCTAACCTGTCATTATGCCTAAAAGAAAGAAGGCTACATTAGCCCTATTCAATAAACTAGAGCCTGTAACCGAATATGCCTCTGCAAATGAGCTTCATTCTCCAGACCCGACAAGAAGTGTGACAGCAAGCAAAAGTGCAATAATAAAATGCTTTAATACATTAGAGGATTGTTTGCACTTCTACGTTTCTTTATAATACTGATATTAACCCCTTAAAAATGGAGGATAAAAGATGTCAACCTCATCCATTTTATTGTCCCGGTGTAAAGGATATGTGCATATTGTCTTTTGAACTGTCCCACTTCCTTATTCACTTACAAGAGACCTTTTTATTCCAACACCAAAGAAATATATCATGTGACCCTTTATTTGAAGAATCCAACCATTCATAGAAGAGGCATTTATAGCTGTCATGAGATTGTAATTATAATGATGATCACCTGACAACAACCATTAACTTCATGTAGATTTATTGTTGCTCTCAGAGCTCATAGATCTGTGTTTTCAAACAAAAAAGTTTTGGGGAAATCCTAAAAAATATACAGGGTCAGGTTACAAGTGGAGAGCAAATTATAGCTTGCAAGAAAGCAATATTAGCGCTCCACTAATACCAGCACACGATAATGTACACTGGTATTACAAGTTAAGACCAATGTGAACGCAAGCTCGCGTTCACATTGCTAGGAAACATTGCGCTCACAAGAGCGTTAGGGTGTTTCATTTTTCCAAAGATGTGATTTTCATATGACTTTGCTTACGCCCCAAGTCTCAGTGATGTAAAAGATATATATGCCAAATTTTAAGAAGATTGGATAATATTTAGGGGTTGCACACATTGATCACTTTTATCACAAACTAGTGAAATTTCTAATATTGAAGTGCTTTACACTAATGGTCTTCTCATGTATTTCTTTCATCTTTTGCAGGTAATTGAACTTTAAAATGGGAACCAAAAGAGGAATTTGGCTGCTAGAAAAACTGCCTAGTGGTGAGTTTTTAGGAGCTCAGCTCCCTTCAAAGGAACAAGTACTTTTAGTTTTTATTTACCATCACAAGGAAATGAAAGAAACACTTTCGGATGCTGCTAAATTTACCAGTACTAAACTACAGGAAGTGTGGAGGAAAGCAAATATCCCTGTTAAGATGGAGGAGAATATCCGTGCTGGTATAAAGAAGCTGTACAAAGAATACCAAACTCTGGGTAAAGAGAAATCGAGAAACACGGATAAAACAAATGTGAAATGGCAGATTTGGAAAGGTGATCTCGTCGAGTAATTTGATATTTCCTGGCAAAATGTAATGGCCATGAATAGCATATCACAAGAAGATAAAGAATTTCTTATGTCACAAAGAGAAGATTGTACGAGTTCGTCAATGAGTGGAGTAGACAAGGTTTTCGCCTCGAAAATAAGAACTAAGTGTACAAAAAAGAAAAAAAAAGATTCATATAAGAATAAACACTACAAAGCTATCGCTAAAATCAATAAGACAGTTATACTGGAAGACTCATCTCCATCATCACAAGCACCTAGTGATGAAGAGGCTGAGTTTTCGCCTCCAGCAACGGAAAAATTACGTTCAAGTCCTAGATTGGGCACTGCATCAAGCAAGGTGGATATGCCAATATATGCACTTAAAATTGTCCTCTTCACTAAACAGTTGAATATTCCTCAACGACAATAGGAAGGAATTAAACGGGTTGCACATTTTGTCAGCCTCATATATGTTCGCTTTTGGCATGAGGCAATTGTAAGTCGATGGGCTCCAAAGAATAATTTGGATATGCTACAGCTTCTAAGCACTTACCCAGATGCAGACGTCAAAAAATGTGCTCTCACAGTTGCTAAAAAACACCTTTGATATCTGTCAGAAACAAACGTAGGATTGGCTTTTTTGGACGAACGTATTACTCAGGCTGTTAAGGAAAATATGACTAAAAATTTAGAAACCAAACCTGCAAAGGAAAAGGAAGTGAAACAATTTGAGGGTAAAAACATGGTTTTTGAAGGAAAAGAACTGAGCCATTTCATTACTAATAAAACAAAGACGTTCTTTGAATTGTTTGGGATCCACGACGTGACAGAATACTGCAGTGATTCTCTAAGAAGCCATGTGAACGCTCTTAAGGTTGTCAATGATACCGCAGAAAGAGGAATTGCTCTGATAAAAAAGTATAACGAATCGGTCAGGGATGAACAACAAAAACAATTCTTTTTGAGGGTAGTCGAGCATCACAGAAAAGTCGTCACCAAGCGAACAAAACAAGGGATTGCATCCTTCAAAGTTGATCAATATAACACATGTTTTGCCTATCATATTACCTATTAATCTTAGTGTATAGTTTTAATAGTATTTTAAGTTTGTGATTTCTAGTTTTCCCAATAAAAGTAATTAACATTGAAAATTCGTATATTTTTTGCCTACTATTACAAAACAGATCAAAGTGTGCAACCTCTAATTATTATCCAATCTTCTTTAGCATAAATATCTTTTACATCACTGAGACTCGGGGCGTAAGCAAAGTCTGCAAAAATGTTACAGTTTATTTTTTGCCTTAGAAAATGAGACACACTAAAGAGCGTGCTTTCTTAAGCTTCAGAGACGGCATCAGAACCTAAGCGCATCGAAGGGGGTAATCGTGCAGCGATGCCAGCAAACATAAATATATTTGTATATAAACATATAACACATAAATGTATATGTATATAAGCATATACATATATATTTACAGGGAAAACACAGTTCTCATAGACCGCAATGTAAAGACACTTTTCAGTGCCTTTGATTTCTAACACACCACTCCCGCAAATTCTACCCCCAAAATACTGACTAGTGCAGTGCAATAAAAATGGTACAACTTTTATTTTTTAATAAAATATACTACACTGTATTTTGGGGGCATATTTATAAAATTAATTAAAGGTCTGATCTTTGGTTAATTTTATAAGTGCTAACTGCTACTGCGACCTCACGGTAGCAATAACCAGCCACTAGTAATGACTGGTTATTAATCACGCGCCCACATACGGACACATTTTCCCGTTTGTGGGCTCGTTTGCAAGCTCTCCACTTGTAATCTAACCCATAATTTGGTGTGTGCAAAAATTAGTTTGTAACGTATGCTATAAAAATTAGACAAAAATTGCATTGAGTGTAATTTAAAAATCTTATTGGGCGTTTCTGCAAAATAAAGTTATTACTTAAAAGGAGCATTAACTGCTTGAACAAAAACAGTATATATTATGGGCTAGATTTCAAGTGGAGCTATAATTTATCACATGACCACAAACTTGCAAATTTGCCAGTTTGCAGGCATGTGATAAATAACCAGCCATTACAAGTCAGACCTCTGGTTCTTTTTTAAACGTGCACCAATTGGCCCAAAAAAAATTGTAGTGTAGTCATCAATATTAAAAATAAAGGAGGCTTTTTAATTAAAAAAAAATAAAAAAAAACAGCATTAAACAGGTAAAGTATCCCACAAAAGTGAGTATACCCCTCACATTTTTGTAAATATTTTATTATATCTTTTCATGTGACAACACTGAAGAAATGACACTTTGCTACAATGTAAATTAGTGAGTGTACAGCCTGTATAACAGTGTACATTTGCTGTCCCCTCAAAATAACTCAACACACAGCCATTAATGTCTAAACCGTTGGCAACAAAAGTGAGTACACTCCTAAGTGGAAATGTCCAAATTGGGCCCAAAGTGTTAATATTTTGTTTGGCCACCCTTATTTTCCAGCACTACCTTAACCCTCTTGGGCATGGAGTTCACCAGAGCTTCACAGGTTTCCACTAGGGTCCTCTTCCACTCCTCCATGACAACATCACAAAGCTGGTGGATGTTAGAGACCTTGCGCTCCCCCACCTTCCGTTTGAAGATGTCCCACAAATGCTCAATAGGGTTTAGGTCTGGAGACATGCTTGGCCAGTCCATTACCTTTACCCTCAGCTTCTTTAGCAAGGTGGTGGTCTTCTTGGAGGTGTGTTTGGGGTCGTTATGTTGGAATACTGCCCTGCGGCCCAGTCTCCGAAGGGAGGGGATCATGCTCTGCTTCAGTATTTCAAAGTACATGTTGGCATTCATGGTTCCCTCAATGAACTGTAGCTCCCCAGTGCTAGCAGCACTCATGCAGGCCCAGACCATGAGACTCCCACCAGAATGCTTGACTGTAGGCAAGACACACTTGTCTTTGTACTCCTCACCTGGTTGCCGCCACACACGCTTGACACCATCTGAACCAAATAAGTTTATCTTGGTCTCATCTGACCACAAGACAAGGTTCCAGTTTCCATGTCCTTAGTCTGCTTGTCTTCAGCAAACTGTTTGCGGGCTTTCTTGTGCATCATCTTTAGAAGAGGCTTCCTTCTTGGACGACAGCCATGCAGACCAATTTGATGCAGAGTGCAGCATATTGTCTGAGCACTGACAAGCTGACCCCCCACCCCTTCAACCTCTGCAGCAATGCTGGCAACACTCATACATCTATATACGTCTTTTTCCCAAAGACAACCTCTGGATATGACGCTGAGCATGTGCACTCAACTTCTTTGGTCGACAATGGCGAGGCCTGTTCTTAATGGAACCTGTCCTGTGAAACCTCTGTATGGTCTTGCCCACCATGCTGCAGCTCAGTTTCAGGGTCTTGGCAATCTTCTTATAGCCTAAGTCATCTTTATGTAGAGCAACAATTCTTGTTTTCAGATCCTCAGAGAGTTTTTTGCCATGAGCCATGTTGAACTTCCAGTGTCCAGTATAAGAGAGTGTGAGAGCGATAACACCAAATTTAACACACCTGCTCCGCATTCACACCTGAGACCTTGTAACACTAATGAGTTACATTACATTGGGGAGGGAAAATGGCTAATTGGGCCCAATTTGGACATTTCCACTAAGGGGTGTACTCGGGGTATAACAGTTTAGACATTAATGGCGGTGTGTTGAGTTATTTTGAGGCGACAGCAAATTTACACTGTTATACAGGCTGTACACTCACTACTTTACATTGTAGAAAAGTGTCATTTCTTCAGTGTTGTCACATGAAAAGATATGATAAAATATTTACAAAAATGTGAGGGGTCTACTCACTTTTGTTGGATACTGTATATAAGATTTAAAGTGGTGTGTGTGGGATCTTAGACAGCAATGTAAGGGTACTTTTTAGTGTCGTTTTCTTCTATGGGGTCTGTGTGTTCTCAATAAATATATATGTATACACTTATATACATATATATTTATTTATGTGTTAATATGTGTATATACAGATATTAACATTATATATATATATATATATCTATATATCTATATATATACACACACACACACACACATACACACACACTGTATATATTAGCATATACATACATATTTAATATTGCTGCCCATCACTGTGCGACTTCCCCCCTTTGCTGCGCTAGGTTCTCAGGCCATGTCTGACAGCATGAGAATGAGTTTCCCATTAAAGCCTATGGAAGCCCGCTCTCTTGAGCGCAATGCCTCCGTGCAATGCAAACGCGAGGTCACCTAATTCGTATTACCAGGGCACATTTGTGTGCGCTGGTATTACACAGTAAAGCGCCAATATCACTTTAGCGAAAGTTATATTTTGTGCTCCACTTTTAATCTGGCCCTATATTTATACTGCGTTTTCACATTTTCAGACATTATGATTGATTATCTTGGAGTTGGAAATGAAGCATTTATGGAGTTGAAACCATTGTATAAATTGTGTGTAGATGATTCTTCAAGCAGACTTTCCCACAATAATATATATTTTTTTTACATTTAAGTCACATGACACACACTTTAACTAGTACAAATGATAGATTTCACAGATAACATTATTCTTAAAGTGAAAGTAAATCCTAGCGTTTTACAATAGGTGCCAAGCCGGATATACCGCACGGCTATTGGCTAAGAGGTGAAAACGTCACCTCTTAGCCAAATTTTTTCTTTGCCGTGGGCTGCTGTACAAGGTAAACACAGCGATCAATTGAATCAAATAAAGAAGCTTTCTACATAAAGTATCTTATACTACATGAATAAAAGTCCCCTTTATTTGTTTTAATAGTAAATCCTAGCATTTGTAAAACGCTAGGATTTACTTTCACTTTAATGTTGCAATCAAGACTGACTTTTATATTTATAAACAGAGAGAAAATATTGTATTTTCAATGTAAGCCCTGTGAGCAAATTCCCCTATCAGGAATTCAAATTATTGACAGTTTGATACCAAGTTCTTTACACCAAGATCTTTATTTGATCTTAAAGATATACCTATATTTGCCTGTCTGATGTCTTAAAGAGACATGAACCCCATTTTTTTTCTTCCATGATTCAGACAGAGCATACACTTTTAAAATAAGTTTACAAATATATTTCTATTATCAAATTTGCTTTGTTCTCATGATATTATTTGCTGAAGAGATACCTAGGCATGAATTGTTCAGATGTTTGGAGCACTACATGGCAGGAAAAAAGCTGCAATCTAGTGCTCTTACAAATGTATAAAACATTTTCAAAACTGCTGCCATTAAGTGCTGCTGGCAGGTGCACGACCCTGAAACTAGTTACCTGCTTTTAAACAAGGGGTACCTAAAAAAGAAAGAATATTTTGAGGTTAGAAGCATATAGTTGCCAACTGTCCCATTTTTCCTGGGACATCCCATTCTTTGGCTTCCTGTCCCTGTCTATTATATCTGTCCCATGTTCAGTTGGAAATGATCATCTGGGGTTGACATTTCACTTGTTCATTGGAGAATTGCCTGGTATTTTGGGGCTGGACTGGCCGTGTTAGGCAAGATCAGTTGGATAGGCCCTACACTGCAGAAAAAAATGAAGGGAGAGGGATGGGGAGCTACACTACAGATAAAAGGTGGGGGTTGGGGGCCCTAGCTAACGATTACCAGAGGGGGGAGGTGAGGGGACCACTACGCTACAGAACATTTTAAAAGTTAAAAAAATATAAGTATAGGTGCTAGCAGACAGCTGCCAGTACTAAAGATGGCCACAATTAGTGGGAGAGGAAGGGTTAGAGAGCTATTTGGGGGGGGGGTCAGGAAGAAAGGAGGGTTGAGGAGGATCACTACAATGCAGATTTTTAAAAAAAAAAAAAAAAAAAAGGGAAAAATACTGGCATTGTCTACCACTACCTACGATTTCAAAACAATTGTGTAAAATATAATAAAAGGATCTATATCCTTTTATTTTTATTTTACACAATTGTTTTGGCATTTTTATAAGTTTACATTTGAGTGAACACACATATATATATATATATATATATATATATATATATATATATATATATATATATATATATTCATTCAATACCTAAGATATAGTGACCAGTGGGGAGTGAGGAAGGGAAGAGAGCTGTTTGGGAGGGATCAGGTAGGGATCAGGGGGTGGGCAGTGTCAGGTGGGAGGGTAATATCTACACTAAAGCTAAAATTAACCTTACAAGCTACCCGATTAACCCCTTCACTGCTGGGAATAATAGAAGTGTGGTGCACAGCTGCAATTAGCGGCCTTCTAATTACCAAAAAGCAATGGCAAAGCCATATGTGTCTGCTATTTCCGAACAAGGATGATCCCAGAGAAGCTGTTACAATAATTTGTGTCATGATTTCACAAGCGATATGTAAATATTTTCAAAGAGAAACCTGAAGTTTGAGAATTTTTTTTTTTTTTAAATGATCGTATTTGGCGGTGAAATGGTGGCATGAAATATACCAAAATGGGCCTAGATCAATACCTTGGGTATTGTGTTGACGGGTATAAAAAAAAACCCAACAAGGCTCTATTTCTGTTTACAGGGAGTGATAGCAAAAATGCTAAAAAGTCCCCTATATTTTGGTCACGTTCTTCTCTGAAATTCCCCGTAAAGAATAATTAGTTTAGTAATGTTGTAATCAGTAACGCACTCCCACCAGAGTAGTTTCTGTGTTTTTTATTTTAATCTGTTATATCTCATTGCTTAGTGTTTGTAAGTTGTTTTTTTATCTGTAATCTTCACTTTTGATGAAATTTAGCAGTGATAAGACAGTTGTCAGGAAAGGGTGAGCCAGGAGATTTATAATACCAAGGAGGGTAGAAAGCAATGTGTGAGATAGAAAGGCATCTAAGTAGTGCATGGAACATGTGTAATTTCCCCCATTTATATACTGAGGTTTTGCTTAACAGGGGCTTAACACATCAGGCTCTTCGTGTGCTGGGACTGGAATTCACAGAAAAAACAGAACATACAGATTTACTGGGGCATTTTTATGCCTATTAACCCTCTGCACACAATCACTGCTGCAGCAAAGGTAAAAAAAAAAAGACTATTTTCCCTATAAAATGCCACCTCCTTGTGAAACTTTCAATAGTGTTTAAGCACAAGTAAAACATAAACAAATCCTAAGTATATCTGCATATATAGTTTTTCATCCCAGCAGCCCCAACACAGCACTTAGCAGGTTAAACATACCGTGGTAATAGCTGTCTAATTTCAAAAACTATGGTTCTTTGTGGTATCCAGCTATACATGTTGAGGGATTAATAATTTAACCCTTGCTTGCTTATTTTGGTACTTGCTGTAAAGTTATTCTTCCTATGCCAGTTATGTGTTTGAGAGTAAGGGAGTTGATGAGGAGCTTGATGATTTAACCTGCATTAAAGGACTGTAATAGTGTAAACAGTGTAAACAGTAAAAGCTGTAATATGTTAGCACATTTATTATAGCACTGTTGTTTGCATATAACTATGTGCTTAAACCATGCAAAGGGATTAAACACATAGCTAAAATAATTTTCTGTGCACTGCTGGTAGCTACCTGAACACATCTGGTGAGCAATGACAAAATATAAATGTGCATAGCTAGCACCAGTATTGAATTGCTACTGCTGTGAATATGTATCTTTTCAACAAAGGTACCCCATAGAATAAATGGCTAGGGGCCCGATCCGATATGCAGCGTTGCCCGCAAATGCCGGTGATGCTGAATTTTTCGCTGGTTTGGTATCACATATACGGAGTAACATAGAAGTTACGCTTGTATATTTCTGCCGTCGTCCGTAGTTTTTTGGGCCATAGGCAGGTATACCAAACCCGCGCAGTTTGGTATCCAATATACAGCGTAAGGACTTACGTGGTGAAAATGGAGAAATCTTACTCCATTTTCACCTCGCCAAAAAAAGCAGCCGTAGTAAGCCTTGCGCTGTCTATTGGAGCCCCGTAACTCCCTAAACTAGCTACAAAATAAACCTAACACCTAACGCATGCGCAATGTCTATCTAACTGTCAACCGCGATCCCCCGCCGCAATCTCTAATAAAATATTTAACCCTAAACAGCCGCTCCCGGACCCCGCCGCCACCTACATTAACTACCCCTAATGTGATCCCCCTACACCGTCGCCAACTATATTAAACTAACCCCTAAAGTGAGCCCCTTACACTGCCGCCATCTACCTTACCTACCCCCTAAAGTGAGCCCCTTACACCGCTGCCATCTACCTTACCTACCCCCTAAAGTGATCTCCTACCCCGTCGCTATTTTAAAATTATTAACCCCTAATTTAATCCCCCTACACCGCCGCCACCTATATTAAATTATTTAACCCCTAATCTAATCCCCCTACCCCGACGCCAGCTATATTAAATTATTTAACCCCTAAAATAATAAACTATCCTACCACTAAACCTAAGTCTAACCCTACAAATAGCCCTGAAAAGGGCTTTTTGCGTGGCATTACCCCAAAGTAAACTGCTCTTTTACCAGCCCTTAAAAGGGCTTTTGGCGGGGCTTTGTCACAAAGTAAACTGCTCTTTTGCCTACAATCTAAATCCCCCTACACCGCCGCCACCTATAATAAATGTATTACCCCCTAATCTAATCCCCCTACACCGCCGCAACCTATATTAAACACATTAACCCCTAATCTAATCCCCCTACACCGCCGCCAGCTATATTAACTAAATTAACCCTAATTATATTAGGGTTAATATAGTTAATATAGTTATTATATTATATATATTAACTATATTAACCCTAATTATATTAGGGTTAATATAGTTAATATCGTTATTATATTATATATATATTAAGTATAATAAACTAACTCTAACATCCCTAACTAAACTCTTATTAAAATAAATCTAATATTAATATTATTGCTTAAAATATTCCTATTTAAATCTAAATACTTACCTATAAAATAAACCCTAAGATAGCTACAATGTAATTAATAATTTTTAATAATTTATATTTATTTTACAGGTAACTTGGTATTTATTTTAACTATGTACAATAGCTATTAAATAGTTAATAACTATTTAATAGCTACCTAGTTAAAATAATTACCAATTTACCTGTAAAATAAATCCTAACCTAAGTTACAAATACACCTACACTATCAATAAATTAAATAAACTACAAATATCTAAACTAAAATACAATTAAATAAACTAAACTAAATTACAAAAAAACAAACACTAAATTACAAAAAATAAAAAAAAGATTACAAGACTTTTAAGCTAATTACACCTATTCTAAGCCCTCTAATAAAATAATAAAGCCCCCCAAAATAAAAAAAAATTCCCTACCCTATTCTAAATTAAAAAAGTTAGCTCTTTTACCTTACCAGCCCTTAAAAGGGCCTTTTGCGGGGCATGCCCCAAAGAAAACTGCTCTTTTGCCTAAAAAAAATCCCACAATACCACCCCCCAACATTACAACCCACCACCCACATACCCCTAATCTAATCCCACCCAAACCCCCCTTAAATAAACCTAACACTAACCCCCTAAAGATCTCCCTACCTTGTATTCACTCAGCCGGGCAGAACTCTTCATCCGATAAGGGCGATGTCTTCAATCAAGCGGCAGTGAAGTCTTCTTCCATCCGGGCGATGTCTTCAAGCAAGCGGCAGAGAGTCTTCTTCCATCCGGCGATGTCTTCAAGCAAAGCGGCATCTTCAAGCTTCTTTCTTCGCTCCTCCGCCGCGGAGCATCCATCCGGCACGACGACTTCCCGACGAATGAGGTTCCTTTAAATGACGTCATCCAAGATGGCGTCCATCGAATTCCGATTGGCTGATAGGATTCTATCAGCCAATCGGAATTAAGGTAGAAAAATCTGATTGGCTGATTGAATCAGCCAATCAGATTCAAGTTCAATCCGATTGGCTGATTGGTTTAGATATTTGTAGTTTATTTAATTTATTGATAGTGTAGGTGTATTTGTAACTTAGGTTAGGATTTATTTTACAGGTAAATTGGTAATTATTTTAACTAGGTAGCTATTAAATAGTTATTAACTATTTAATAGCTATTGTACCTAGTTAAAATAAATACCAAGTTACCTGTAAAATAAATATAAACCCTAAAATAGCTACAATGTAATTATTAATTACATTGTAGCTATCTTAGGGTTTATTTTATAGGTAAGTATTTAGATTTAAATAGGAATATTTTAATTAATAATATTAATATTAATTAGATTTATTTTAATAAGAATTTAGTTAGGGATGTTAGAGTTAGATAGGGTTATTATACTTAATATATATATATATATAATATAATAACAATATTAACTATATTAACCCTAATATAATTAGGGTTAATATAGTTAATATATATAATATAATAACTATATTAACTATATTAACCCTAATATTATTAGGGTTAATTTAGTTAATATAGCTGGCGGCGGCGTATTGGGATTAGATTAGGGGTTAATGTGTTTAATATAGGTGGCGGCGGTGTAGTGGGATTAGATTAGGGGGTAATACATTTATTATAGGTGGCGGCGGAGTAGGGGGATTTAGATTATAGGCAAAAGAACAGTTTACTTTGTGACAAAGCCCTTTTAAGGGCTGGTAAAAGAGCAGTTTGCTTTGGGGTAATGCCACGCAAAAAGCCCTTTTCAAGGATATTTGTAGGGTTAAACTTAGGTTTAGTGGTAGGGATAGTTTAGTATTTTAGGGGTTAAATAATTTAATATAGGTGGCGGCGGGGTAGGGGGATTAAATTAGGGGTTAATTAATTTAATATAGGTGGCGGCAGTGTAGGGGGATTAAATTAGGGGTTAATAATTTTAAAATAGATGGCGGCGGTGTAAGGGGCTCACTTTAGGGGGTAGGTAAGGTAGATGGCGGCGGGGTAGGAGCTCAGATTAGGGGGTTATAGATTTAATATAGCTGGCGGCGGTGTCCGGGAGCGGCGGTTTAGGGATTAATAACTTTATTAGATGGCGGCGGGGTCCGGGAGCGGAGGTTTAGGGGTTAATACATTTTTTATTATTAGGATAGTGAGGGGGGATAGTGGATAGAGGGTTAGACGTGCCAGACCCTCAGCCAATCGGATTGAACTTGAATCTGATTGGCTGATTCAATCAGCCAATCAGATTTTTCTACCTTAATTGCGATTGGCTGATAGAATCCTATCAGCCAATCGGAATTCGATGGACGCCATCTTGGATGACGTCATTTAAAGGAACCTCATTCGTCGGGAAGTCGTCGTGCCGCATGGATGCTCCACGGCGGAGGAGCGAAGAAAGAAGATTGAAGATGCCGCTTTGCTTGAAGACATCGCCGGATGGAAGAAGACTTTCTGCTGCTTGCTTGAAGACATCGCCCGGATGGAAGAAGACTTCACTGCCGCTTGATTGAAGACATCGCCCGGATCGGATGAAGAGTTCTGCCCGGCTGGGTGAATACAAGGTAGGGAGATCTTCAGGGGGTAGTGTTAGGTTTATTTAAGGGGGGTTTGGGTTAGATTAGGGGTATGTGGGTGGTGGGTTGTAATGTTGGGGGGTGGTATTGTGGATTTTTTTTTCAGGCAAAAGAGCAGTTTTCTATGGGGCATGCCCCGCAGAATGCCTTTTAAGGGCTGGTAAGGTAAAAGAGCTAACTTTTTTAATTTAGAATAGGGTAGGGAATTTTTTTAATTTTGGGGGGCTTTATTATTTTATTAGAGGGCTTAGAATAGGTGTAATTAGCTTAAAAATCTTGTAATCTTTTTTTTATTTTTTGTAATTTAGTGTTTGTTTGTTTTTGTAATTTAGTTTAGTTTATTTAATTGTATTTTAGTTTAGATATTTGTAGTTTATTTAATTTATTGATAGTGTAGGTGTATTTGTAACTTAGGTTAGGATTTATTTTACAGGTAAATTGGTAATTATTTTAACTAGGTAATAATATTAATATTAGATTTATTTTAATAAGAGTTTAGTTAGGGATGTTAGAGTTAGATAGGGTTATTATACTTAATATATATATAATATAATAACGATATTAACTATATTAACCCTAATATAATTAGGGTTAATATAGTTAATATATATAATATAATAACTATATTAACTATATTAACCCTAATATAATTAGAGTTAATTTAGTTAATATAGCTGGCGGCGGTGTATGGCTATTAGATTAGGGGTTGATGTGTTTAATATAGGTGGCGGCGGTGTAGGGGGATTAGATTAGGGGGTAATACATTTATTATAGGTGGCGGCGGTGTAGGGGGATTTAGATTGTTGGCAAAAGAGCAGTTTACTTTGTGACAAAGCCCCGCCAAAAGCCCTTTTAAGGGCTGATAAAAGAGCAGTTTTCTTTGGGGCATGCCCGGTAAAAAGCCCTTTTAAGGGCTGGTAAAAGAGCAGTTTACTTTGGGGTAATGCCACGCAAAAAGCCCTTTTCAGGGCTATTTGTAGGGTTAGACTTAGGTTTAGTGGTAGGGATAGTTTAGTATTTTAGGGGTTAAATAATTTAATATAGCTGGTGTCGGGATAGGGGGATTAGATTAGGGGTTAAATAATTTAATATAGGTGGCGGCGGTGTAGGGGGATTAAATTAGGGGTTAATAATTTTAAAATAGATGGCGACGGTGTAGGAGCTCACTTTAGGGGGTAGGTAAGGTAGATGGCGGCGGTGTAAGGGGCTCACTTTAGTGGGTAGGTAAGGTAGATGGCGGCGGTGTAAGGGGCTCACTTTAGGGGGTAGTTTAATATAGTTGGCGACGGTGTAGGGGGATCACATTAGGGGGTAGTTAATGTAGGTGGCGGCGGGTCCGGGAGCGGCGGTTTAGGGGTTAAATATTTTATTAGGGATTGCGGCGGGGGATCACGGTAGACAGGTAGATAGACATTGCGCATGCGTTAGGTGTTAGGTCTTATTTAGCAGATCGCGGGTGACAGGTAGATAGACATTGCGCATGCGTTAGGTGTTAGGTTTATTTTGTAGCTAGTTTAGGGAGTTACGGGGCTCCAATAGACAGCGTAAGGCTTACTACGGCTGCTTTTTGTGGCGAGGTGAAAATGGAGTAAGATTTCTCCATTTTCGCCACGTAAGTCCTTACGCTGTATATTGGATACCAAACTGCGCGTTTTGGTATACCTGCCTATGGCCCAAAAAACTATGGGCGACGGCAGAAATATACAAGCGTAACTTCTATGTTACACCGTATATGTGATACCAAACCAGCCCAAAATTCAGCGTCGCCGGCATTTGCGTGCGACGCTGCATATCGGATCGGGCCCCCAGTGTTCTTCACATACACAAATATATGTTATATTTTTTCATAAATAAATATTTCTACATATATCTGATGGTATTTTGGTACAATATGTATTTATACATTATATATATATTTATATATATATATATATATATATATATATATATATATATGTCAACAAGCAAAGAGAGAGGTACGCTTGCTCAATGTGGAATTGCTGGAAATCATAAATTTATTTGAAGACCAAATAAGTACAGGTACAGGTATACAGGGTCACAGTTAGGAACGCCTGACGCGTTTCGCGCATGCGTACATGCGCATGTACGCATGCGCATGTACGCATGCGCGAAACGCGTCAGGCGTTCCTAACTGTGACCCTGTATACCTGTACCTGTACTTATTTGGTCTTCAAATAAATTTATGATTTCCAGCAATTCCACATTGAGCAAGCGTACCTCTCTCTTTGCTTGTTTGCATACTAGCGGTGGGGTTTACCGCTTTGATTCCGCTGCTCGAGCTGCAGTCCCGACTAGGAATCAGTCTACATTTCCTGCTTTTCTACTTATCCAAATGAGATAATCTACTTGAGCCGACCGACGCCAGGGGTGACGTAACGGGAAGACAAGCCGGATATCGCACACGCCAAGAAGGACACGCATAATGCACCCGCCCGGGAGGGCTTGCTTCGCCCATCCGAGAGGAAGTACAGCAGCGTGCCCAGGCATCCCACCGGACTAACGGAGGGTAAGACATCCATGGCATTCACATTCTGATCATCCCTGAACCCCAAGCACACACGGACAACCGTAGCAGGAAATCTTTCTGACACCTAAGACTGTGGACACTACTTAAAATTAACTGTTTGTTTCCCACACACCCTTTCATTGGGATTATTCATTCCCCAGTTTTGAGGATTCTTTTGTATACGTGTAAGAAGAAACCGAGGGGAATCCTTAACCGGAACACACACATCATTGTTATATATATATGTCTACATGTGGGCGGGCACTCACAGTACTTGAATGGAAACAGTATAATTTTAATTCCAAGTTAATTTCATATTAATTGTAGATGTCGACATTTCGACCCATTTATGGGCCTTCTTCAAGACAATATTTAATCTAAAAAAAAAATACAAAATATACCATTGTAGTCTAAGTGAACAGTACAACATGTAAAAAACACATATTAAAAATTAAATATAACTGTCATGTTCCGGTGTACATACGCTCAGGACACAGACCCTCGGGGCAGTGGTATGGATTTGGAGACACCGACCCCTGACCCGGGGAAGAGTATCCTGGACGTGGATAGAAGATATTCTGTGATTCACAGTTGCAAGAAGTTATTGTAGAATTCATGGAGAGTGCAACATATGTATACAATATATTCTGGCTTCACTGTGACTTATAGTTAGTTAATAGGAGTAGCTGCAGGATTCATGAGAGAAAAATATAGCAATGTAGGATGTTCAGGGTATAGAGTAAACTGGTAGAAGATTGACTTATAGATGCAAACTAAGGTTTGTTGCAGGTTCACAGTACATAATATTATATAGAGCTGTATGACAGTAATAAGCAGAGCAGCACAGGTGATAGACAAGTTGCAAGTTTAAGGCATTAAATACTGTTTGTGCATATATTGGAGAATCACATGAAAGCTTTTAACTGAACACATAGATACAGAGTTCTGAATATATTAACATATGCAGTAGGATATTTCAGCTATGACAACTTGTAGCAGAGAATAGTTATAAAGTTCTGAGTAAGATGCTGTTGTAGTAATTAGAGAGTGATTATAACCAAATGCATACTTGTAATTTAGAATACAGTTCAGAGTTTTTTAAGTAGCAGAGTCCAGGAAACAAAATGGTATTATATGGATTCTTGCGATTAGATGATTTTAAGCATAGCTAAAAGGAAAGGCTGTAGCTTGAATATGCTGGTAAAATCCATGCAGTAACAGTCACAGACCTCTGTTGTTTTGGAACACAACTTTTAAGCTAATGCAATGCACATTAGGCCTGAGATGGTTTAAAAAAAGAGGCTGAGGGAATCAGGTGCATGAATGATTAATTAGGCAGGTAAGTTGAATACAGATACTGCCCAAACCAGCATGATTGTCAGTAGCAGGGAAGGCAGTCTTAAAGGGACAGTAATATCAGGCAGGCATATATGTTACAGAACCCCCTCCTTAAAGGCGACCTCCGGGCGCCCAACACAATCCAAATGGAGAGAGAACAACAATGATATGGAGAGCCGGTAGTAGCTGCATGGAGGTAGTAAGTCCAATCCAAAATCAAGAAAGGAGGGTTGGAGATCTCTTGAAAAAGCAAAATGACAATGCAAAGGCCATGGATTTCAGGTATCAAAAGATCTTAAAAATAATGAGAGCTAAACTTGAAGTCATCTTTCTTGTAGTCATTGTGAGAATGCTTGAACGTAACATACAATGAGCCTCCAACCACGGAATCATCCTGCGGGTTGATAGGTGAATGTACTTCATGACAGATGACCATGTATACACCCAGTCCTAGACATATGAATAGGCTTTCCTCAACTTCAGAAATAGAGATGCAGCATTCTGGATTGTAAACCAGATTATCCATGTTTGGATCAGAGATTTGAGTACCCTCAGAATTAACCTCTTGGCTGAGGATTAGATATACTCCAAAAGAAAAAGCTATAGCCACTTCTAACCCAATAGCAGGGCTTTCTTCAAAGTAGGAGATAGGAGTGTAGAGTGCAAGATTTGACCAGTTCTTGCCATTTTCTGGTTCAATATCAAATGTGTCCTTACTGGATTCAGAATCAAGAGTGTCCTCACTAGGATCAGGTATATGAATGCCCACACCAGGGCAAGGTTCAGGAATACCCACATCTGGGCAAGGTTCAGGAATTTCCTCAGTAGGATCAGGTGAAGGGATGCCCATGCCAGGGCAAGGTTCAGGAATATCCTCAGTAGGATCAGGTACAGGAATGCCCACTCCAGGGCAAGGTTCGATGACAGAAGAACTGAGGATAGGTGTTCCAAGGTCAAGGCTTTGTTCATGGACAAGAGGCTTGAAGACCGGTATGCCCTCATTAGGGTTAGAAACACGAGTGTCCAAATCTGGGACAGTTGCTGAGATACTTGTACTGGGATTAGGTTCAACTATAGAAAAATAAAAAGAACCCACTTTAGAGCCATGAACCATACTCTCTTCTGAGCAGAGGGCAAGGCTTTCTTCAGGGTTCACAAATGAAGAATTTACAAGACCCACTTTAGAGCCAAGAAACATACTCGCTTCTGAGCAGAGGGCAAGGTTATCTTCAGGAACAAGTATTATTACACCCATTTCTGGGTTAAACAAAGGAATACCCATACCAGGATCAAAAACATCATGGAAAACAGGGACAGGAATGGCCACTGGGGAATCTTGTTGAAAAACTTTAGTACAAGTTTTCAGGGTCAAGAACGTCCACTTGGGAACTAGGTTCAATGATATCCTCACAGGGTTCAGTTTCAGGAATTCCTGTTGGCTAAGTTCACCAATCAAAACACTGAAGTTGCCGACATATATGGGTTTAAAATTATTTTTTACTTATGTGTTCCACCTAGCGAGACTGTTAGCTCTCTATTTAAGATATTCTACCAGATTGGTGGCCATCCATACAGGGACCATATGTGGGGCAGTATTTGTGTTATCTATCACATTGTGCTCATATTACTGGTGGTCTGAATTCAGATAGTTATGTCGTAGTTGTGGGACTCCATGAATAGGACATATTAGGTGTCTATTCAGTATAGCATATGGATATAGGTCATTTCTTTACTATGGTGTGATGTATAACATGAAATATTTCCGCGGACTGATGATTATGTTGTGGTTTAGATTTAGGGTTATGCACACATATGTGCTGCTTCAGTGTTTTGACTGGTGAAGTTAGCCATATTGTTTTAATTGGTACTGATCTAGCGGGAGTAGGTGTTTATTCCTCTATTCTGCCAACACAGTGTGAGTTATGTCTCACATATGATGTGCTCAATTGGTAGTGGTTATTAGGTCTTATAGGTTGAGTGAGAGTTAACCCTTTCTTTCTTCCTTGGTTTATAATAAGATGAGCTCAGATATGAGCTAGTGTGTCTCTTTTCTGTGGTGAAGGGTTATCACTGTTATATTTAATTTTTAATATGTGTTTTTTTACATGTTGTACTGTTCACTTAGACTACAATGGTATATTTTGTATTTTTTCAGATTAAATATAGTCTTGAAGAAGGCCCATAAATGGGTCGAAACGTCAACATCTACAATTTATGTGAAATTAACTTGGAAATAAAATTATACTGTTCTTTGTTTTAATTCAAGTCCTGTGAGTGCCCTCCCACATTTAGACATTTCTATACAATTACATGAGGACAGCAGCCGGGCTGTGATTACACCCCTGTGGAAGGAGTGTGGGCTACCAGCTATGTATTATATTTATATATATATATATATATATATATATATATATATATATATATATATATATATATATATATATATACTGTATATAGTATATACATGATTGTATATAGGTATAGATATATACAGATATATAGGAATATCTATTTAGAAATGCATAGAACATAATATGCTATGTGCATAACAATAGAATGTGAAATATTTACAGTAAATACACAGCATAACAATTTGTTAAATATGAATATTGCATAAATATGCATTTACATATTTTCATGTACTTGAGAGCAAATGGCCACAATGCACTTCTATATATGCCTACATATTTTTTCATATGTATTTATGAGTTTATATGTTTATATATGTCTGTAAAAATATATATATATATCAATATTATTATATATCATAGTATTCAAAAATGAGCAATCTCACCAAACAAGTAATGTCATCAACCAGGGTGCAAACAAGTTAATATAATGAATCCAAATAAGACCTGAGGAAGGGGTGGATAACCCGAAACATTGCACGAGTAAAGATTGCTGTTTATTAAATCCAGAGAGTGCATGCTTACTTGGATATACATATAAAAAATAAATACAGTACATATATATATATATATATATATACACACATACACACATATATATATATATATATATATATATATATATATATATATATATATATATATGTGTGTGTGTGTGTGTGTGTATCTCTATGTTATAGCCCGTTGGCTGTTTTTTTTTTTCCCAAACACCCGAGATCTCATATCTTTGAGCCTTTATAACTTTTGTGTGAAATATTTAAAAAAAAAAAATTATTAGATGGTGTTATTCGTGATTGTGCTCAAGCGATCGCATTCACTTTCAGCTTGTAATACCAGCAGCAAACACCCGCAATAAACCCCTTATTGCTCACGCACATATGTTAGTGCTCCACTTGTAATCTGGTCCTGAATTTAAATGTTACATGTTCTATTTGAATCATTATTAAATATGACTCTCCTATCATTTTAAGGAATTAAGCTGCAAAGTGTCCCTGGAAATTATTTAAAATGTTGGCAACTATGTAGAAGTAAATTGGAAAATTGTTTTGAAATTGCATTTTCTATCTAAATCACGAAATACAAATTTAGGGTTTCATGTCTTTTCCTTAGAGTGGTCTAAATTAAAATTGGCAGTAGAAAAATAGATAGATAGATAGATAGATAGATAGAAACAATTACAGGTATCCTGAAGAGAAAGTTGGATTTTGAATTAGGGCCTTTTTTTTGTTTCCTTAAAATGCCAAGCAAGGAATAAGTTGTGGTTGTCTTGAGATTCATTAATCTGCTTACTAAGGGATGGATTACAAGTGAGGCGCAAACAGTTTTGTGTAAGCAATATCGTCTTTTCCCAAGCATTTTTAATTGTGCTGATATTACAAGTTAAGCGCAATCGTGATTTACACTCTAAGAGCTCAGTGCCTTTGTTAACTGTTTTCCGAAACTAAAAAGTGTCACAAAACAAATCAAAAATACTTTACAAGGTACAGTTACACTCATAATTAGGGATGGGCAAATGTGCTAAAAGTAAAATTAGTTTGGTAGAACGAATAGTCCTGTGGACATTCATTTTGGACAAACGAATGTTGATACGAACGAAAACAATTAAAATTTGATAATCGAATGTTAGTTTTGTTTTCAAATGTTCATAATTAAATCGAATATCCACATTAAAAATGTTAAATGTATCATTCAATTAGACAAATACCATTCAGAAGTTTAATAGTTCATGTGGTAGGGAATTTAGTAAATTGATACATAATAGAAACAAATATATAGATTTGAATGTTTCTATTTCGAATATTGCATAATTCGAATATTACATTTAAATAGAGCATAAGAAATACTATTACAAATATATCGATTCAATTTTTTCTAATTCTAATATTGCATAATTCGAATCAAATTATTAAAAACATTCAAATTAAATATTACATTTAAAGAAATACTATTACATTAAATTATTGTTAGAATGTTGTGCAAACATTAAAAGTTTGAAACAAATGAATGTATTAAAATTCTTTTCATTTTTTGAATGTTGCAAAACATTCACCCATCCCTACTCATAATAACATCTAATAAAAACTATTAAAAAAAATATTGCACAAAAAAAGTTATAAGGGCTCAAAGAGATCTCGGTTGTTAGGGAAGAAAAATTGCCAAAGTACTTTAACATAGAGACACATACAGATACATTGCTAAAGATATATTTGTATGTATATACATATGTTTAGCTATGTATTTACTGTAAATATTTGACATTCCAATGTTCTGCACATAATAGAAATTCATATATATATATATATATATATATATATATATAAAAAAGAACAAAGACACCAAGCCTAAGCGCTACATGAATCAGCTTACCCAAATATATGTCACCGCTGTTAGTTGGTCCTCAATCCTCAGCATGTAACTTGTGATCTCTTCCCCGGCACAATGGAGAGTGGGTGGATGCAGGAAGACTTGAACTGCTGCAGCTGCTTAATCAGAGTGTCTGCAAACACTCCAGAGAAATGTAGAAATCCAAAAGAATTAAGGAATAGCGCAAAAACAGTCCAAAGACACCTGCTCTTAAAAAGTGTATAAATGTTAATATAATCCAAGATAAAAAGACATCGTAGTACAAAAATAAGAGTTAAAAAGTAACTCAGTGTGTACAGAGACACCTGTCTGCAAACATGTTTCGTGCCTCAGCACTTGTTCACTGCATATAGACACACCTGTGCACACCTTCTATTTAAAGGGGAAGAGAGAAATATGATAGCACCTATTCTTAAAGTTATACCATCCTATAAAAGTACCTAAAGGAGAAAAAACTAAATATATAAAGGGACATATTGTGATAAAGTTAGCTTATTTCCTAACCTGCACTGCCTACTTTATTTGAAACCTAGTTTTCACACTTATTGAAAAAAAAATTCTAAATATTCTATTAAGCTTTAAAGATTGCAAATCTGTAGATATTTAAGTTTGCCTTATATTAATGAGTTTCTTTATATGCTGTTGTTAAGAGGCGTCAATTAAGAGAGCATATGGAGAGATTATATCACCTGAACTTTTAACTAATTTATAAGGAACAAAGTATAAACTGCGAAAAATCACAGAATATGGGATGGAAACTAAGCTCAATTAGAAGAAACACATATGTTTTAAGTAAATGTGTCCAGATCCCTTCTCATATTGAGACCATATGGACTACTGGTTTTGAGAGAAAACATCCAATAGATTTCTCTTTTATTTAGTTTGTTTTCCCTGTCACCGCATCTTTTCAGGCAAGGGACATGATCAATGCCCTGTATAGCTAGTTTAGACACATCAGAGTTATGTTGTTCTCTGAAATGTCTTGCGACAGGAGTGTCACATTCCTCATCTTCTATAGATCTCAAATCTTGTAAGAATCTATCTTTTAGGGACCTTTTTGTTTTTCCTGTATATTGTTTCCCACAAAGGAGGCAAGTTAATAAATACACTACATGAGTAGTGGAGCAATTAATAAAAATTTTTTATAGTATGTTCCATTTTTGTAGTGGTAGAAGTAAATTTAGGTCCCTCTGTAACATGTTGACATGTTTTACAGATGGGGCGACGACATTTATAAAAACCTAATCTCTTTTTAAGCCAGGTGCCAGTAGGCTAAGTAGGAAGATCAGAAGGAGATAACATATTAGCAATAGTTTTTCCTCTTCTGGCTACAAAATCACAGCCTTGGCTTAGTACATCCACTATAATGGGGTCAGTATGTAAGATTTGCATGGATTCCCTGATTATATTGCAGACTGTATAATAGTCCTTGCTGTAAGTTGTTATAAATTTCAGCTTATTGTGTTTTGATTTTTGATTTTTGTTATATTTATATTTCAGCAGATTGTCTCTTGGGATTTGTTCAACTTCATCCTTTATTTGGTTCAATAATTTTGATTCATATCCCCTTTTTAACAATCTTTCTGAAATGATAGAAGCTTGTTGTTGGTAAGCACTATCTGTACTGCAATTCCTTTTAGCCCGAATGTATTCCCCTTTGGGGATCCCTTTGATCACATGTTTGGGATGACAGGAATTGAATTCCAAAGTGGTGTTTCCTGCTGTAGCTTTTCTAAAAAGAGAAGTTTTAATTATTTCACAGTCACTGTCTCCTGTAATTTCTAAGTCCAGGAATTTTACAGAATTTGCATCGACTTCTCCTGTAAATTGAATACCACATTCATTTGAATTAAGATATTTGCAAAGCTGCTCAACTTCACCATCACTGCCATCGACGATGAAAAACAAATCGTCAATGTAGCGATAGTATTGGATGATTTTATCCTTGAATGGATTGCCATCCGCAAAGTATTGCCCCCATTGCTGTCCCACGCCTTTGCAGACAGCAATCCCGTCCAAACATGAAAAAGTTATGTGTTAATAAGTATTCGATGGCTGATAGGAGAAAATGCTTGATATTTGGTTTGAATTTTCCGTATAGGTCAAGCATATAATCCATTGCAGCCATCCCTTTTTCGTGTGAAATGGATGTGTATAAAGATGTTACATCCACTACACAGAATTTGTAAGTATTTTTCCAGGGAACACTTTGCAATTTATTCAATAAATCAGTGGTATCCTGTAGATAACTGGGGATTTGTCTCACTAATGGCTGCAAGAAAATGTCCACAAGTTCAGAAAGGGGTTCATTCAGGGAACCTATTCCCGCAATGATGGGGCACCCAGGGGGTTTTTCATAATTTTTGTGAATTTTAGGAAACATGTGGAAAACAGGTGTAACAGGAAATTTAGGTATTAGATCCTCAAGGTCTGTGATTTTAACTACATTGTTATTTGTATCCTATGTGCTGAGGGATTTCAATGAGGGCAGCAGTGAAATGTTAGACAGATTAATATTAACTATTGATAATCTGTTTTTTTAAATTGATTCTCTGAGGAAAAGAGATATCAAATTGGAATTGGATGTAAATCATTTTCTATATACCTGAAGGATAAACGCATTCCCAGGGGATTAAGAATTAAGAAATTTCCCTCCTTCAGTGTTAATGATATGGCATTCATTTCAAAGTGGAATAATATCTTAGACACCTGCTCTTTTGCACTAATGAACTTACTAATTGAATATAAAAACAAACAAAGATCAGATCTGTTGAAAGAAATGAGGAATGTACAGGAACAACTAAAGACTGTGCAGTATGATGAGGATTTTGACAAATATGATAAGCAATTCAAAATGAATATGAATAAATACAAACAAGAACTCTGGCTCTTTAAATCACGGAAAATGGCAAGAGATAGAAGAGACTATGATGACAATCAAGTCTATAGGTGGACACATGATTTCTCATCATCTTATCGCAATAGAGACTTTAAGAGAAAACAGGGATCATTTAACAAAAAAGTATCCAAGTCAGTCACTTTCTCTGACACCGAATATGACATAGACTCATCTGACAATGACAATTATAATGAACCAGAAGTTTCATCAGTCCTACAGGATCTAACAACAGATGAAGCAACAGAAACTACATCACAGCAGTCAAAAAACGGGGAGTGTCCAAGGATGTTCGCAAGAAGAAAAAAACACACAGAGGGTCAAGGGGCTAAGGCAAAAACAAGAAAAGAAGAACTCAGACAACAACCGTGTTATATCAAGAACAAGCACACGTCTCAGAAGACATATGTCACGAGATCCCAGGGACAGAAAACTCAGCAATACACATAATGGACAATAATAATGATGTTATTAATTTATCTGACTATACTTTAAGTATATCTCAAATAGAGGTTTTGTCTAAGGGCCTGAACTTTGTGCCATCAAGTTCTTTCAATTTGTTTGAGACAATTCTTGATGTTAATCAATTCGTAAGGAAAATTACCTTGCGCAAACATTTTTTCAACAGTGAGGACTTGATGGCACAAGAGGAAGACCTCAATGAACAGGCATTTTTGTATGATACCAGTAAACCTATGAATTTTCTAGATTGGTGTACTGTGGTAGACCTTCAACATATATCTATAGAAAACAGGGCTGAACTAACTCAAGATTACAGCACACAAGTAAGGAAATGTAAAAGTAAAAGCTATTTTTACCCTGTGCATGCCAGAAGCAAGGCTATAGATGTTTTTCAAAAAACAGTGGAGGAGAAACTAAGGGTATTATATGATAAAACCATGAAAAAAAACAAATACACTACAAACAATTTGACAAGTAAACAGAGACAGGCCATTCAAGATCTAGAAAAAAACACTGATATAACAATCAGACCGTCTGATAAGGGCGGAAACGTGATTGTACTTAATACTTCACACTACATTTTAGAAGCACAAAGACAACTCTCTGATGCCTTGGTTTACATTAAACTCAAAGACAATCCAACAGTTATATAAGAAGGAATTAGCAAACATAGTGAAAATAGCTAAAAATAACAATGTAGTTAAAATCACAGACCTTGAGGATCTAATACCTAAATTTCCTGTTACACCTGTTTTCCACATGTTTCCTAAAATTCACAAAAATTATGAAAAACCCACTGGGCGCCCCATCATTGCGGGAATAGGTTCCCTGAATGAACCCCTTTCTGAACTTGTGGACATTTTCTTGCAGCCATTAGTGAGACAAATCCCCAGTTATCTACAGGATACCACTGATTTATTGAATAAATTGCAAAGTGTTCCCTGGAAAAATACTTACAAATTCTGTGTAGTGGATGTAACATTTTTATACACATCCATTTCACACGAAAAAGGGATGGCTGCAATGGATTATATGCTTGACCTATACGGAAAATTCAAACCAAATATCAAGCATTTTCTCCTATCAGCCATCGAATACTTATTAACACATAACTTTTTCATGTTTGGACGGGATTGCTGTCTGCAAAGGCGTGGGACAGCAATGGGGGCAAAGTTTGCCCCATCCTATGCTAATCTTTTCATGGCATGGTGGGAGCTGTCCCACGTCTTTGCGGATGGCAATCCGTTCAAGGATAAAATCATCCAATACTATCGCTACATTGACGATTTGTTTTTCATCGTCGATGGCAGTGATGGTGAAGTTGAACAGCTTTGCAAATATCTTAATTCAAATGAATGTGGTATTCAATTTACAGGAGAAGTCGATGCAAATTCTGTAAAATTCCTGGACTTAGAAATCACAGGAGACAGTGACTGTGAAATAATTAAAACTTCTCTTTTTAGAAAAGCTACAGCAGGAAACACCACTTTGGAATTCAATTCCTGTCATCCCAAACATGTGATCAAAGGGATCCCCAAAGGGGAATACATTCGGGCTAAAAGGAATTGCAGTACAGATAGTGCTTACCAACAACAAGCTTCTATCATTTCAGAAAGATTGTTAAAAAGGGGATATGAATCAGAATTATTGAACCAAATAAAGGATGAAGTTGAACAAATCCCAAGAGACAATCTGCTGAAATATAAATATAACAAAAATCAAAAATCAAAACACAATAAGCTGAAATTTATAACAACTTACAGCAAGGACTATTATACAGTCTGCAATATAATCAGGGAATCCATGCAAATCTTACATACTGACCCCATTATAGTGGATGTACTAAGCCAAGGCTGTGATTTTGTAGCCAGAAGAGGAAAAACTATTGCTAATATGTTATCTCCTTCTGATCTTCCTACTAAGCCTACTGGCACCTGGCTTAAAAACAGATTAGGTTTTTATAAATGTCGTCGCCCCATCTGTAAAACATGTCAACATGTTACAGAGGGACCTAAATTTACTTCTACCACTACAAAAATGGAACATACTATACATTTTTTTATTAATTGCTCCACTACTCATGTAGTGTATTTATTAACTTGCCTCCTTTGTGGGAAACAATATACAGGAAAAACAAAAAGGTCCCTAAAAGATAGATTCTTACAACATTTGAGATCTATAGAAGATGAGGAATGTGACACTCCTGTCGCAAGACATTTCAGAGAACAACATAACTCTGATGTGTCTAAACTAGCTATACAGGGCATTGATCATGTCCCTTGCTGGAAAAGAGGCGGTGACAGGGAAAACAAACTAAATAAAAGAGAAATCTATTGGATGTTTTCTCTCAAAACCAGTAGTCCATATGGTCTCAATATGAGAAGGGATCTGGACACATTTACTTAAAACATATGTGTTTCTTCTAATTGAGCTTAGTTTCCATCCCATATTCTGTGATTTTTCGCAGTTTATACTTTGTTCCTTATAAATTAGTTAAAAGTTCAGGTGATATAAACTCTCCATATGCTCTCTTAATTGACGCCTCTTAACAACAGCATATAAAGAAACTCATTAATATAAGGCAAACTTAAATATCTACAGATTTGCAATCTTTAAAGCTTAATATAATATTTAGAATTTAATTTTTTTTTCAATAAGTGTGAAAACTAGGTTTCAAATTAAGTAGGCAGTGCAGGTTAGGAAATAAGCTAACTTTATCACAATATGTCCCTTTATATATTTAGTTTTTTCTCCTTTAGGTACTTTTATAGGATGGTATAACTTTAAGAATAGGTGCTAGCATATTTCTCTCTTCCCCTTTAAATAGAAGGTGTGCACAGGTGTGTCTATATGCAGTGAACAAGTGCTGAGGCACGAAACATGTTTGCAGACAGGTGTCTCTGTACACACTGAGTTACTTTTTAACTCTTATTTTTGTACTACGATGTCTTTTTATCTTGGATTATATTAACATTTATACACTTTTTAAGAGCAGGTGTCTTTGGACTGTTTTTTGCTCTATTCCTTAATTCTTTTGGATTTCTATATATATGCTTAAATATATATTTTTTTTAAAAAAATACATACATATATCAGATATATGTAGAAATATTTATTTATGAATAAATAAAACATATTCCGTTATGTTAAGAACCGCTGTTGGGTTAGCGCAATTACAAAAAAGTGTTTGTGCAAGAGAGTGGGTGTTTTATCCACTTTTTTTTCTCCAATTTTTCTTCTATGGGGAATGCAAAAATGCAATTGTGATTTTAGATTTTTGACACTTGTGTCATGTGGTAACTCAAGTTAAATAACAGCTGAAAGAGACATAGAAGAGAAGTAATAAATTGTTCTAAAGTGCTAAAGTATTTTATTATCGCACTATTGCTTGAACAGATTTATTTGTATGCCAGTGCAAGGGAATTTAGCAGCGCTATACACATGAATAATAATAAGGGTTAGATTACAGGTGACACGCTTTTGTTAGCACAGATGCGCTAACTTATGCATTTTACAAGTTGAAAGCAAACACATTCACTCGAGTGCACACTAAATTAGCGCATGTCAGGTTTGAGCAAGTTAAGACCTTGCAATGATAGTAGATTTTATTTAGATTTATTTTAATTATATTTAAGTTAGGGGGTGTTAGGGTTAGACTTAGGTTTAGGGGTTAATAACTTTAGTATAGTGGACGGCGACATTGGGCGGCAGATAAGGGGTTAATAACTGTAATGTAGGTTGCAGCGATGTTAGGAACAGCAGATAAGGGGTTAATAATATTTAACTAGTGTTTGCAATGCGGGATTGGGGCGGTTTAGGGGTTAATATGTTTATTATAGTGGCAGCGATGTCGGGAGCGACAGATTAGGGGTTAATAATTTTATTTTAGTGTTTGTGATGCGGGAGGGCCTCGGTTTAGGGGTTAATAGGTAGTTTACGGGTGTTAGTATACTTTTTAACACTTTAGTTATGAGTTTTATGCTACAGCTTTGTAGCGTAAAACTCATAACTACTGACTTTAGATTGCGTTACGAATCTTGCTGGATAGGCTGCACCGCTCACTTTTTGGCCTCCCAGAAAAAGCTTGTAATACTGGCGCTATGGAAGTCCCATTGAAAAAAGAATTTACGAAAATTGCGTAAGTTAATTTGCGTTACGACCAAAAAAGTGTACGGTACAGCTTTTTTGACAAGACTCGTAATAGCAGCAGTAGTGAAAAAGCAGCGTTATAACCCATAACGCTGCTTTTTCACTCATAACGCAAAACTCGTAATCTAGCCGGAAGTTAGTTGCACTTTACCACATATAAAAACCTGCAGCTGATTCTAAAAACAACGACATATTCAAGAGATACACAAGAGCATAGAAAGCGCTGGTTATTATAGTTAGTTAACATTGCATACACATACAAATTGAAATATATATTTGAATATACAAAAAACACTCTCATCAGAGCATATAAGTATATATAATCTAGAGAAAGGAGGTATCAACGGCACTACTAGCCTAATGTGGCTTGAATATTTCTGATTCCCAATTTAACCCCTGTTTGTCCTTAGTATATGTGGGGATAATTCCCTTATAAAAATGTGGACTACTGAAGGTGCTATGTAGTTTTCAACATGTGAAACTTTGGTAGAGAGAGGCTCTAACTCGACAGACTACATATATAGCACTCTTGGGGGTTAATATAGGGTATAGTTCTAAATGGTATGAAAGACTTTATTCCTTTTGGCAAGTTAGAGTTACTGATGGTCTAGTGAGTTTGCGCGTTCAACGTTAAAACATAACTTTTATTGTGTCAAAATTAATATAAAATACTGGAAATAAATTTAAAAACACACTTAGATGCTAAAGACTCAGTGGTTAACCTGTTCCTTTTAAGTAGATTCTAGCCAGGTAGGTTATAGGTTATACTGGTAACCTTCTAAAGTACAATTGCATCAAGTTAATTGAACCTGATGCAGACTTATAACAAGAGGTCATGTAATAGTTGTGTGTATATCTATGTAATAGACCAAACAGGGTAAAATATTCTGTAGTCTTAAATAGTAATAATCTTAATAAGACATCACTTTGTTATACACAACAGTTACTGTGTATTACAATTTGACCATTTGTTAATACAGCTCTAATTCTATTGCATCACCTCAATACTGTCTACTGGTGGATATTATACTTTGTATGCTAACATGGGGTGATAAGAGTACCACAAATCCTATTAAGGAGATTAATGCTGCTGTAGTCAGCAATTTTTAACCCAATGTGTTCATTCTGAATGTCAGATTAGTAATCCACATACAGACAGCCCCTACTATCTTCATAGGATTATTGTAGGCTCATGTGTTTGGCGTGACACTTGTGCTTTATGATTCTCATATATTGGTTAAAAATTATTAATATACAGTTATAACCCTTAAGTAGGGTGTGCTGAAATAGTTTTTAGATTTATTGTGGGTTCATGTATTTTTATATAGCTCATATGTACTATAAATTAATATTGCCCACTCGTATAAATCTACCTACAGCCCTTTAATTCAAAGTTAGTATGTTTAGTATACTGCTAATGTTGTATCAGTACCCACTTTCTTGAAATGCTTGTTGTGGTATTATGTATCATACTATATATTTTGAACCCTCTTGGGTGGCTCTGTCCGCTGAGATAAATCGAAATTTAGCGCATTTGTTATACGCTTATATATTGGCACACTATTTGTATGTCATATACAGGAGCTCGACTCATGCATTGTTCAACATATTTGTTGTTGGTTCGTGTGTTTAGTGCAAGATTTGTTTGTCAGAGCAGGGCCCCTATGTACAACTGAAAATTCAGCGCATGTGCAGGTTCAAGGCTATAGATATTCAGATAGAGCTAGTCAAAAAATATAGTATATTATGTTTACAGATATTAGTGGTACCACCAACTATTTTGTAGACTTATAATTATAACGTAACCGTTATTGTCAAATGAGTGAGAGAGGTAATCTTTAATTTGATATAGATGTACACTTTGTATACCGTGTTTTCAAGGCAGTGTTAATTCTCATAAATGAAAATTCAGTATACCTATATCCTACACGCTATAGCTACTCAGGTACAGCTCATCAGTTTTTGGTATACAGTGTTACAATTTAAATTACTGATGATACCACACGTTGGTTGTAAGTTTGTAACTGTAGCATAGCGGTTATTGCCAATAAGTGACAGAGCTGTTTGTTGATTATATAGAGAGTTTTGAGTGCAGCTAACTCGAACACAAATGCTGTCTAATTTCAGCACACACATGCAATGCTGGTTTTACCAATTCAAATGGGGCTACTGCTGACCACACCGCTCGGTTTATAGCCGATGGAGTAGATGCAATCTTACCCGGTAATCATTAAATTGTATGCCAGTATTGTATATTTAATATTTAATTCCCAGCTTGCAGGTAAAAGTTTATCTGTGTCGAGTAGCTCCTACTGCTCTGCCCCACAGCTAGATATACTGATTTCGTATCACTTGCCCATCAAGTCTATTAAGCGTTTATCGAGCGTGTAAGAACAAATATAGTTAGATTTTAACCAGAATGATAACCACCTAACGCTAGTGTTTAAGTGAATTAGAACAGGTTTAGTAATATAGCATTCTAAGGCTCATCTAAAAATACAGGAGCTCCAGGACTCCTCACCAATTCCCTAACGTCCCTAACATGTTTCGCCCTAACGGCTTTCTCAAAGGGTGAGCGCGCCGCTCACTGACTGGTTATTTAAAAGGTTTTGGGTCCCGCCCTTCTGATGACGTCACACTTCTACTTGTAACTAGATGCTTCCTATTGGACCACCTTATCATTACTGATGAAAGTTACATTTTGTTATTAATACATTCAGATCCATGTCAGAAGACTGTTGTATTCATATCAGAACTGTCAGTCTATTTTTTAGGACCATTAGATCTAACCACGGTCATTTAAACTATTATAACATTCGTTCCCATAACTCTGTTTTCTTGAACATATATTTTATAAAAACAAAGATTTATTATTTTGTATCAGAGACAATGCGATTATTGTCATCCTATTTTCCTTGCTTTTAACTTGCTTTTTTAGAGTAACAGCTGTTAACTAAATCTTGTAATGTAACATTATATTATTGACTACTAGATGTGCAGTGCTAATGTCGGAAATAGTATTGTTGTGACAAAATAGTGGCAAATAAAAAATAAATAAAGTAAAAAGAAACAATAAGATGCAGAATAAAGATTATAGTGCACAATTTGTGAAATGGAGTGTGCTGAGATTGGTGTGCTATCGTGAATATTTGTGTTAATTTTTTAAGGATGAATCAATCTAGTTATGTGACTGTGTTGTGCAAAAATTGCTCAAGAATTTAAAAGATTTTGTATATTTACATAGATACCAATATTATTAAGTGATGATATCTATTGTGTAGTATAAATCTAACAAAAAAGTATCAATTTTTATGTGGAGTTTACTGAAGTTAAGTGAGTTGAACTTAGTTTAAAGGATTTTTATTAGAAGTGATTGTGACAGTGTTGTGTTTACTGACTTTGATGACCAGGTTTAAATGTTACATTTTGATAGTTGTAGTAACCAGTTTTTTGTAGGAATATGTTATTTTTTCTGTATATGATTGGGTCTTATATTTAGTAGTCACTATTGGTATGTGATTCTGAAATATATAGATAATTCAACAGATACTGACAGTAGTCTCCTCATTGATTTAGCCAATCTAATCAATAGTTGTATGATATTTCCAGGATTGGGGTCCTATAGGGTTATGAATATTGACCCCACAGTTGGGGTCCTGTAAGATTGTGAATTTCAATCTTTACAAGAAAGATGAGAAGTTGTTATTCTCATTGAGACCTGAGGGTTGGACTGAATTCATTAAGAAAATCCATCTACTTTCCGCTTGTAGTAGTTTGTTTTCTAGGTTTCCACCCCTAATACCCAGGTTTATTTTTTGTAGTCCAAAGCATTTCAGATCACTTTGTCTACAATTGTGTTTTTTCAAAAAATGTCTTGCTACTGATGTTAATTGTTTTCCTGCTTGTAGGTCTTTTGCTGCATTTTTGATGTTTCTAAGATGCTCTTGCAATCTTGTTCTTATTTTTCTGGTTGACATCCCTATGTAAAATAGGTTACATGTACATTTGATTGCATAGATGATCCCTCTGTTTGACAGTTAATGTGTGAGTTTATTGTATGGGTTTTGTTAAATCGGTCCTTTACTGTGTGTGTTTTCACCATGTGACAACATGTTGAACATGTACCACATTTAAAGGATCCTTTGGTAAAGGCCGTTGCTGTTTTTTTACTTTGCAGATGACTAGGGCTAATTAGATCTTTCAGATTGCTGCTTCTCCTATAACCTGTTAGGATTTTTGGTCCTAGAATTTTGTTTAGGATAGGATCTGATAGTACAATATGCCAATTGTCTTGTAAGATTTTCCTTACTTGTGAACTTGCTGGATTGAATGTAGAAATAAATCTGATGTTTTCCCGTTGGGATTTTTGTTTTTTCTGTAGGAGCTCATTCCTGTCAGTGCATCTAGCTCGATGTTCTGCTTTTTTAATTGATCTTTTGCTATAACCTCTGGCCAATAGTCTTGTTGTTACTTCTTTGGCCCTTTTGTTGTAGTTGATATCTGAGGAACAGTTTCTCCTCATTCTGAGGAATTCGCCCACCGGTAGGCCTTGTATAGTGTTTGGTGCATGTGCACTTGTACTGTGTAAGACACTGTTAGTTGCTGTTGGTTTTCTGTGTACATCCATGGATAGGAGTCCTTCTGTAGTTTTACTGATTTCTAAATCCAGAAAGTTGATCTTTATTAGACTGGTTTCATGAGTTAATTTAATATTGAGCCTATTCCTATTGAGATTTTGGAGAAAGAGATCTAATTCATTCTTGGTGCCCTCCCAAAGGAACAGTATGTCATCTATAAACCTTATCCAGAGGGGAATTTTCTCTAGGAACTGTGAATTTTTATCAGAGAAGACATATTTTTGCTCCCACCATCCTAAAAATAGGTTGGCGTAGGTAGGGGCACAAGCAGTAACCATCGCGGTTCCTCTTTCTTGTAGGAAGAAGCCATTATTAAAGGTAAAATAATTATGTTTGAGTACAAATTGGAGTAGATGTAATACAAACTCATCATGTAATCTGTCTTCCTCTGATCCCATAGTTAGGAACCACCTCACTGCTTCTAAGCCCAAATCATGTTCAATGCATGTATACAATGATTCTACGTCCGCAGTTACCAACCATGTTTCAGATGAAATGTGAATGTTTTCCAATCTTTTTAGTACATCTGTGGTGTCTTGGACATAGGATGTTATTTGAGTTAGGTAATTTCTCAATCTGTAGTCTACGAACTGACTTGCTTTTTCAGTAAGACTGTTTATCCCTGAAACGATTGGTCGGCCTGGGGGATGATGTTTGTTCTTATGAATTTTGGGGATCAGATAGAAGGTTGCCACTGTAGGTTTTGTGACTTTAAGAAAATTATACTCTTTATTATTTATGATGTTATCATTTTTGGCCCCTTGTATCAAGTTAATATACTTGTTCAAGTATTCTTGAGTTGGGTTGTACCCCAGTTTTGAATAACATCTCTGATCTCTTAATTGCTTGTCTGTCTCCAATCTGTACATGTTCATCGGCCACAGAACAATATTGCCCCCCTTATCTGAATTTCTTATGATGACGTCTTGCCAAGATTGCATATCTTTTAAAGCCTTACGTTCTTTCAATGTTAGATTCTGATTGGCATTTTTGTTATTTTCAGGGATAGACATTATCTTTGCACAGACTATATCATTGTAGACTTGTAGTTGGGAACACATTTTAGGCATGAAAGAGGATTTGTTTTTAATTTTAGTTCTCCAATTGTCCCCTGTTTCAGTTGCAATTTGCAGTTCTCCTGTTTCAGTTACAGTTTGCATTTCACTTTCAGAAAGGAGAGTCTCTATGTTTTCCAAAGTGGTTCTTTCTTCAGAGTGAGTCTGAGTCACTTCCATTTTTAGTTAGATGGAATCTTTTCAAAGCAATCTTCCGGAGGAAAAGTTGAATGTCTTTAATTGTTTCAAATCTATCTATTACAGGGGTCGGGCAGAAGGTCATGCCTTTCGTGAGAACCTCTATATGATCTTTTGTTAAGAGTTTTGAGGATAAGTTGATAATTCTTAGGGAGTCTACTTCATCTGTGAGAAGGGACTTGGGGGTCTCTGGTATGGTTTCCAGCCTTTCTTGTGTGTTTTGTTGTGTGGTTGGCTTTTGTTGTTTGTTTTTGCCTTTCCCCCTGCCTCTTCTGGTATGTCTGAACTTGAAGAGGCCTTTCCTCCTAAAAAATCTTTCCTTTTGCCCCTTGTGATTCTCATGTGGCTATCTGTTACTGGAATTGATGGTTCACTATCAGATTCATGTGTTTCTGATTCCTCTCCTTCTGTGTCCGAGACATCACTTTGTACAATGTTTACCCTAGAGGGTTTGTTAGTATTAGGGTTAAACTTCTTTTTCCATTTGTATACTTTGTTGTTAGCGTAGTCATTTTTGTCTCTGGATAGTTTACCCTGTTTTGTTGATTTTATTTCCTCTTCATATTTGTCCAGTTCCTTCTGATATTGTTTGTAAAGTGGCTCAAATTCTTGTAACTTTTCAAACTCTTGTAATTTGATGTTAATTTCTTGTATTTTACTCTCTAGAATATCATATTCAGCTTTATCATGCTTAATTAGTATCTGCATTAATTTTGCTGAACACTCTGAAAGAGCTTTCTCCCATTCTATACTGTGCTCTGGATTTTTAAATTCGAAAGCAGGGAACAGTTGGATTCTTAATCCTCTTGGGATTAAATTGAGTTCGATATATTTTTCAAAAAAATGATGGTTCCACCATACTTTGTCCTGTTTGTACATTAATTTGTGAATTTCCTTTAATGTTTGGTTCATAGAGTCTGGGTTGTGTGAGGTGTTAGTTTGTGGATTTTCAAAAACCAAGTTTAAATCAGTTTCTCATTTTTGTTGCCTAGATGCTCTATCTGTTTCCCATTTGGAAGACATGATGTGCAATGGGTCTTTGTGAAGTTTATATAAGTGTGCTCTGTTGATGAGAAAACCTGGTAACCAGGTTATACACAAATTTTGCTAGAGAAAGGAGGTATCAACGGCACTACTAGCCTAATGTGGCTTGAATATTTCTGATTCCCAATTTAACCCCTGTTTGTCCTTAGTATATGTGGGGATAATTCCCTGGAGCTCCTGTATTTTTAGATGAGCCTTAGAATGCTATATTACTAAACCTGTTCTAATTCACTTAAACACTAGCGTTAGGTGGTTATCATTCTGGTTAAAATCTAACTATATTTGTTCTTACACGCTCGATAAACGCTTAATAGACTTGATGGGCAAGTGATACGAAATCAGTATATCTAGCTGTGGGGCAGAGCAGTAGGAGCTACTCGACACAGATAAACTTTTACCTGCAAGCTGGGAATTAAATATTAAATATACAATACTGGCATACAATTTAATGATTACCGGGTAAGATTGCATCTACTCCATCGGCTATAAACCGAGCGGTGTGGTCAGCAGTAGCCCCATTTGAATTGGTAAAACCGGCATTGCATGTGTGTGCTGAAATTAGACAGCATTTGTGTTCGAGTTAGCTGCACTCAAAACTCTCTATATAATCAACAAACAGCTCTGTCACTTATTGGCAATAACCGCTATGCTACAGTTACAAACTTACAACCAACGTGTGGTATCATCAGTAATTTAAATTGTAACACTGTATACCAAAAACTGATGAGCTGTACCTGAGTAGCTATAGCGTGTAGGATATAGGTATACTGAATTTTCATTTATGAGAATTAACACTGCCTTGAAAACACGGTATACAAAGTGTACATCTATATCAAATTAAAGATTACCTCTCTCACTCATTTGACAATAACGGTTACGTTATAATTATAAGTCTACAAAACAGTTGGTGGTACCACTAATATCTGTAAACATAATATACTATATTTTTTGACTAGCTCTATCTGAATATCTATAGCCTTGAACCTGCACATGCGCTGAATTTTCAGTTGTGCATAGGGGCCCTGCTCTGACAAACAAATCTTGCACTAAACACACGAACCAACAACAAATATGTTGAACAATGCATGAGTCGAGCTCCTGTATATGACATACAAATAGTGTGCCAATATATAAGCGTATAACAAATGCGCTAAAGTTCGATTTATCTCAGCGGACAGAGCCACCCAAGAGGGTTCAAAAATATATAGTATGATACATAATACCACAACAAGCATTTCAAGAAAGTGGGTACTGATACAACATTAGCAGTATACTAAACATACTAACTTTGAATTAAAGGGCTGTAGGTAGATTTATACGAGTGGGCAATATTAATTTATAGTACATATGAGCTATATAAAAATACATGAACCCACAATAAATCTAAAAACTATTTCAGCACACCCTACTTAAGGGTTATAACTGTATATTAATAATTTTTAACCAATATATGAGAATCATAAAGCACAAGTGTCACGCCAAACACATGAGCCTACAATAATCCTATGAAGATAGTAGGGGCTGTCTGTATGTGGATTACTAATCTGACATTCAGAATGAACACATTGGGTTAAAAATTGCTGACTACAGCAGCATTAATCTCCTTAATAGGATTTGTGGTACTCTTATCACCCCATGTTAGCATACAAAGTATAATATCCACCAGTAGACAGTATTGAGGTGATGCAATAGAATTAGAGCTGTATTAACAAATGGTCAAATTGTAATATACAGTAACTGTTGTGTATAACAAAGTGATGTCTTATTAAGATTATTACTATTTAAGACTACAGAATATTTTACCCTGTTTGGTCTATTACATAGATATACACACAACTATTACATGACCTCTTGTTATAAGTCTGCATCAGGTTCAATTAACTTGATGCAATTGTACTTTAGAAGGTTACCAGTATAACCTATAACCTACCTGGCTAGAATCTACTTAAAAGGAACAGGTTAACCACTGAGTCTTTAGCATCTAAGTGTGTTTTTAAATTTATTTCCAGTATTTTATATTAATTTTGACACAATAAAAGTTATGTTTTAACGTTGAACACGCAAACTCACTAGACCATCAGTAACTCTAACTTGCCAAAAGGAATAAAGTCTTTCATACCATTTAGAACTATACCCTATATTAACCCCCAAGAGTGCTATATATGTAGTCTGTCGAGTTAGAGCCTCTCTCTACCAAAGTTTCACAAGTATATATAATCTTCTGGGTCGCAAAAGAAACCCAGGGTTATTCCACAAAAGAAACAGTTCTTCTTCAAATGAATGTATACAGGTCCTCTTGTTTATTCCCCTTTTGGGTGTCCACTTCAGATGTTATTTTTTTTCTAACACTCTCTCCCCATTGATGTCTATGGGGAAAGCGTGCACGAGCACGTATTCTCAGCCCTTGGCTTTTGTGCGGTATGGAGCTTATCGTTACCATATAGCACGCACAAGGAGGCTTTTCAGAAGCTTGTAATGGCAGCGCAATGGAGGGTGAAATAATGCAACTTTTGTTGAGTTCGTTTCGCGCACCTTTTATAGAGCAAAACTCGTAATCTAGGCGATAGTGAATTAGATTGTTTTGTTCACTTTAGAACACAGGTGAAATGTAATCACAAATGAGTTCTCTATACAAATATTTTTCCTAGAGACTAATCTGTGTTTATTTCCTATAGTAAATAATTTTAACCAACAATTTAGATAAACCTATTCTCAAATATTTTAATTCTCTATTATAGAGTAAGAAACAGAGATACATAAACTTTGATGGCATCAAGTCTGCTTATTGAGATTAAATAAAAGTTTAATTGCATCTCAGGATTTCCTTATGCATATCCCCAGATTTTTTAAATTCCCTTATAATATTTGTCCCTACCACCCCTCCACAGATAATATATATATATATATATATATATATATATATATATATATATATATATATATATAACCATTCAAATTAAGATCATGATGCCTTTGTAAGTATTACAAAATAATATCAAAGTTGCTACAATGTTAATCGTTTAATATTTTTGGATATTTTCAGTCTGTCCATATGGAAAAGCCAGGTCACTGAAAGTGTACATAAGGATGGAGTTAGCTATCATGAATTGCCTTATCAAAAGTACACTCAAAACTGGTCCTTTTCAGGCATTATCATTACATGTAATTCTATTTTAAAGTGAAACTGATTTAAACAGTCCTGTGTGGAAAATACTGCTGTACAGGCATTGGCAGTATAACTTTAATTATTATGTTTTACAGTAGCTTTAAAACCCCAACTTGGAATTTTTGTATCTCTGGATTTTCACTAAATAACATTAAGAATACTTTATCATAAGATCTCCCTGTCACATTTCATAAAGTTTGGTGCAGTAGCAGTATCTAAATGTTGACCGTTTTATAGAATGACAAATGCTATTTTGTACATCAAATATACTGACATATAAAAAGAAAAAAATAATATGCCCAGTCAAGTTTAAATTATAGCTGCTGTCCTGTAAAGTATGTAGAGACCAGATGCCTTACTAGTCCTTTTGATGTTCAAATCTCTTCCAAACCTCTGTAAATCCTTACTTTTCCTCACCTGCTCCTCACCCTCTGAGAAGCTTTTTGATGCCAGATATATTGGTCTATACACACCTTCCTAAATAACTGGTAGGATATTTTTTTTAGCCAAAAATAGTTTTATGGTCTTTGAAGTGGGTAAAATGAGCAGCAAGGGTGCAACTACGTAGGTTGTGACTTGCTGTGTTATATCATGTGGTTTCTGCATCCCAATGTTCAAGTAAATAACTGACAGGAAATGTACTGGTTCATACAGTAACATTTCAGAGAATATTCGAGAACCTTTTTTCTCTCTTTCACAGTTCATTATAATGACTTTCTGTTCATTATTGCCAAGCTTAGAGTTGCAAATTGAATTCTAAATAAATGTAAAAGAAATATCCGCCATCATTTTCAAACACAGATAAACTAGGCAGGTCTTAAATCTCTGTGCTCATGGTAGAGAACTCTACGTACTTAGACAGGCTTTTCTTCAGACAAACATTTTTTATAGCAGCCACAGTGCCACTTACTGATACATAGTGGTTTAATACAATAATAAAAACATGATTTCTGTATAAGAGCACTGTAAATGATAGCAGCGCGTCTGGGAGAGAGAGGGGAGGGCATAGGAGATAACTGCTGCTAGTACAGACAAGGGAAGAGTAAGAGATATCTGTGTATCAGATGGAAAAAAAAGAAATGTATTTGTCTTGCACAGTGATTAATTACTAGTATGACGGCATAACAGGGGTTTCACATCCCACAGCTGAACATATCACTGAGAATTAGGATTGAAAGTTACAATATTTATGTAATACAGGTAACAATGGAAACTGTGGTGATTTAAAAACAGATGCATTACTCATCCTTATTTTCTTTACACATTTAATTTTTTTAATTTTAGTTTCTTTTTTTTTTTTTTTTTTTTTTTTTTACACAGATTATCAAATATTGCATATACTGTATGTACTGTGTTTTGCAGGCGTGCCGTAAATAGCCATTACAGGTGTCTGGTTATTGCTACCACAAGCTCACTGTAGCCCTTAGTGCTCAGAAAATTAACCAGAGATTAGATCTCTAGTTAATTTTTTAAAGTGCCCAAAATTCCCTCAAAATAGAGGGCATTATATATATATATATATATATATATATATATTTAGCATTTAGTGTGGGGGGTTAGTTGTAGCTTAAGTTAATAATATAGCAGTGGGGACATAACTGTGACTGATAGTTACATAGGTCTGCTGCCTTTTTTCTGGGTAAAAGAAAAATGTAATTTAAGTTGAACCCTTTGTATGCAGAAAAACATTTCTATTTTCTTGCAGTCAGTTTAACTGCATGTTTACTTTTGCTGTGGGGCCATATCCCGCAACTGATAGTTAGAGGCCTCCTTGCTTTTTTTTGGGGGGGTTGGAAATTTTTTAAATTAAACTTTTACCCTTTTGTGCGCAGAAAAACATTTCTATTTTTTTTGTAGTCAGTTTAGTTTAACAACTGCACGTTGAGTTTCACTGTGGGGTCATAATCTGCTACTGATAGGTATAAGCCTGCTGTCTTTCTTGGGGGGGGGAATACTTCATTAAAATTTAAACATTTGTGTGCAGAGTAACATTTCTATTTTCTTGCAGTTAGTTAAACTTTATTTTAACTTTAATATATAAAACTGCACTTTTAGTTTTGCTGTGGAGCCATAGGGGTAGATTTATCAAGCAGCGGATGCTGCAATCTACCCCGATGTTCCAGATTGCTGGAAACAAGAGTTAAGAATGACCGTTGCTCCATAACTCATTCGCCACCTCCGAGATACGATCAGGATGATTGATACCCCTTGCTAGCGGATGATTGGCCGCGAATATGCAGCGGCGGCATTGCAATGATAAATGCAGACAGCTTATGCGGATCATGTCCTTCTGACATTTAATAAATTGGCCCCATAGCCTGTGTCTGATAGGTAGAGGCCTCCTTTTTTATACTTTAACCCTTTTTGTGCAGGAACATTTCTATTCTCTTTCAGTTAACAAAACGTTTATTTTAAAATGTATTATACTGATTTGGGGCATAGCCTTTGATAGATAGATAGGCCTGCTGCTTTTATTTGGGTAAAAACAAATTTACATAAAAGTTTAACCCTTTGTGTGCAGAAACATTATATTTTACTGCTGTTAACTGCAAATTTAGTTTTATTAATAATTATATCGCTGTGGGGGCATAGGCTGTGACTGGTAGGCAGGCATGCAGGCTTTTTTTGGGGGGGTTAAAACATTTTAATTACAGTTTAACCTTTTGTGAGCAGAATAATTTCTGCAGTTAGTAAAAAATGTAATTTAACTATAACCATTGGTGTGAAGAATTGAATTTTTTTTCTTGTAGTTAGTGCACATTACTGCATATTTTTTACATTTTTGTTTTCTATAGTTAGTAAATAAATACTATTACTCCTCATCTAATTAAAACCATAAGTGCTGTTGCCTTGTGAGCACTGTGGCTACCCGACAGCCTTCTCCAGGCCCTCTACAGCACCATAGTAGTTACATAGCAAACATTTTTATTTTGGGTGTAAAATATAACAACAAAAATAATTAATATAATAATTTCTCTGTGTGGTTGGCTTTTTGTACACAGTGAACGTCTGTTGCCTAAACTGTCAATCAGTGCTACATCGTAGGTGGTTGTGCACCTCATCTAATTGCAGTGGGGGCACTGATCAAAAAAAACTTTATATAATTATATTAGATCAGAAAATTGTAAGTTGGAAAGAGTGTACTTTGTTTCAAGCTTCCCCCTGCTGCCACCACTTGTAATACCCACACAGTCACCACCAGTGCAGAATCTGTGTCTGCTTCCACCTAGAAGTTAAATTGTCTTGCTTAAGACAGTGCTGAGAAAGCCCTTCCTTCTCCTATTCTTGCCTAACATGGTGATTGCTTTTAACATTGTTGTGGAAATGGCATGCAATCCTTCTGCTCTGCAGTGTTATGATATTTGTTTAAGTGAAATTAAGTTTTGTAACAGCAGACAAAAGAATAATTGCTCCAACTTTTGAAAAGTTGAGGCCCAATGTTGCTTCTGTTGTTTCTGCTCTGTGGTGGTCATCAGTACCAGAAGCAGCGCTCCCAGGATAAAGAGAACCATACACGGGCAAGGACAGGAAGAAGGAAATAACCTTTTAAAGGCTGCTAATTAGGTGCAGGCAGTACAATTCAGTAATTCACTCACAGAGCCCGACACCTCCAGTGGCTCAAGGTGTAAAGCAAATGGCCAGGAACTGGAGTCTCCAGGTTCAACTCTGGACAATCTGAATTTCAAACCAAATGTTTCAGAAGAAAACAAAAAGATCTCCCATGCACATGTCTAGTTATCAGATTAACCAATCAGGATTCAGTAGGAAAACTAGATATCAAAATTGAACAATCACGCACCTCCTAGCATAGAATTACCTCAAAGACTATGGGGATCAGAAAATCCTAACTCTAATAAAGGCACTATTTTTAATAGTCAGGTATAGTTTTAAAATAGATGCAAAAATCAGCTTGCTTATGAGTAAAGAATACCTTACATCTGTTCTTGGATTGAATCACCTTAAAGGGACAGTCAATCCAAAAATTGTTAATGTTATATATACAAAGTTTCAAGAGCTCATTATTTACAAATGTAGCCCAGTTTTGTGATATATAGCGTTTGCAGGTAAAAGCACTTACTGTTCGCGCCGCTGACATTTGAAAATGTCGATCTGGCCCCTCCCCTATTTTGTCATCAGCTACATCATCATCTTCTTGTGATCCCAGTAATTTTGCGCTCGTCCTCGTACCCTGCTTTAGCACATGCGCAATGCGCCTATTTTACTGAAGGGGAACGTTTGAACAGAACACTGTTTTATTAAAATTTGATAAAATGTCCATAATATAAAATGTCTCAATGTCCACAATTTAGGTTCCTATGTATGTTTTCATTAATGTAAAAGTCCTTATTGGAATAATTATTAACAATGCCTCAAGAAACCCTTTAAATCAAAGAAGTTGCAATACACGTCATAGCTTTGTAGGTTGATTCTTGTTTAGAAGTAAAAAAAAAAACCCTGCAGACTTTGTTATGCAGTAGAAAGTGTGCAGAAGAGTTAACCTCACCACTGGATATCCAATATATTAAATGTTGGTAAATTTTATTTTTGCGTGAGTAACCAAAGAAAACACATCGGGGCCCATTTATCAAGCTCCAGATGGACCAGTTATTAGACCGTCGCTCTATAACCTGTTCGCCTTCTCTGAGCAGGCGGACGGACATCACCGCAATTCAACCCGATCGACTACGATCGGGTTGATTGACACCCCCTGCTGGCGACTGATTGGCCGCAAATCTGCAGGGGGCGGCGTTGCACCAGCAGCTCACAAGAGCTTCTGGTGCAATGCTGAATGCGGAGAGCGTATTGCTCTCCGCATTCAGCGAGGTCTGTCAGACCTGATCCTCACTGTCAGATCAGGTCCGACAGACCTTTGTTAAATAGGCCTCATCATCTCACTTGAGTAAAGGTAAGTAAGGGAGCTCTGTTGGCATTGTGCTAAGCGTGTGATGCACCTTGCATATCAGTTCACAAATATACAATGTAATATAGTACCAAGGAATCCCTAATCTAATAATGAAATACATTGCTCATGTTAAGTGCTATCTACTTGCAAATATTTTTTAAATAGCTCCGTTTGAAGCTTTAAACCAAATTCATTTTTCAACATAGAATTGGTTTTCTCTCAACAGGCAACTCAAGTAGTTGATTTTTGCGAGCTTGATGTCTCCTATTCAAAAAGCATCAGACTCACTTTTGCTGAGATTTTGTGTATTTATAAGAAAGCAGTGAGAGTCATTTAAAGGCTAATGGGAGCTTGATGAAAAGGTATCTTCTTTTGGCAAGTGTCTAGAGAACGTATGACACCTCAAAGCGAGGAGAATCAGGGCAACGCCTTCAGCTATTCACTAAAATGCACAAAAGTTAGGGATGAGCCTGGGATGGCGAACAGTTCCCACAACTCAGCACAAAAAACTCTAACCATCTAACCAAATATTAAAGCAGTATATAATAAAACAGTGTTGTGTTCAAATGTTCCCCTTCAGTAAAATAGGCGCATTGCGCATGTGCTAAAGCAGGGCATGAGGACGATCGCAAAATTACTGGGATCACAAGAAGATGGTGATGTAGCTGATGACAAAATAGGGGCGGGGCCAGATGGACATTTTCAAATGGCAGCGGCGCGAACAGTAAGTGCTTTTACTTGCAAACGCTATATATCACAAAACTGGGCTACATTTGTAAATAATGATCTCTTGAAACTTTATATATATATAACTTTAACAATTTTTGGATTGACTGTCCCTTTAAGGCGATTCAATCCAAGAACAGATGTAAGGTATTCTTAACTAATAAGCAAGCTGATTTTTGCATTTATTTTAAAACTATGGCATTCCTGTATACCCGACTATTAAAAATAGTGCCTTTATTAGAGTCAGGATTTACTGATTCCCATAGTCTCTGAGGTAATTCTATACTAGGAGGTACGTGATTGGTTAATCTGATAACTAGACATGTGCATGGGAGATCTTTTTGTTTTCTTCTGAAATTTTTTTGGGTTGACTGTCCCTTTAAGCCATTGAACTTGAAATATAACTCACTTTATTGCAAAGTGTAAGTCCAGAAAGTAGTGACGTGGCTTTAAAAGTGTAATCAGTGTGAAGTGAATCTTATAGCATGAATAAGGGTTAAGAGACCAAAACGTCGCTACTTTCTGGACTTACACTTTGCAATAAAGTGAGTTATATTTCAAGTGCTGTGGAACTTTGTGTTTTCTATGCTATGTGGAGACCTGCAGCAGGTTTCTAGTTTTGCACGTGCACTTATAAAGGGGACTGATTGCTGATTCCTGTTTTTGGTTTTGTCCTTTAAGCCATTGACTTTGATGCATTACAACCAAGAAATGAATCAACTTATAAGTTATTAGACTTGTCTTTAACATAATGGAAAATTTTGGAAAATACATCAATATAGCAGTATAAATATTAGACAAAGGCATTAGGCAAGGAAATTCCTATGATTACAGTTTTAGTTAATGGAAATTAGAAGCTTAACTTAAATTCTACTCCCCATCCATCCTTGGTTCAAGCATTGCGGGTGTGTGGGGCATAGGGTTTAATTTTAAATTTTTAATTTATCACAAGTTTTTATGATTTTGTTTTCTAATGCAGATTATCTTATAAGAGAAACAAGATGAAGGAGGAAGTTAAATGCCAACTGTAACAACAGCAGGCACTCCCTAGTATTCTAAGGGGACGATTTTTTAAGGGCTGAATGGCCCTGAATGCCCCTGTTTCTGTGCGAACCTTTAGGCTAGCCGGAAACAGGAGTTAAGAAGCAGCGGTCTTAAGACCACTGCTCCTTAACTCGTCCACCTCCTCTGAGGCTGCGAAAATTAATCCGCCCAATCTCATACGATCCGGTTGATTGACACCCCCTGCTAGCGGCTGATTGGCCACAAATCTGCAGGGGGCAGCATTGCACAAGCAGTTCACCAGAACTGCTTGTGCAATGATAAATGCCGACAGCGTATGCTGTCGGCAGTCAGCGATGTCCGGCGGACATGATCTGCTACAGCGAATCATGTCCATCCGACTGTTAATAAATCAGCCCCTGTATGTTTATAGTGCCACTATTAAGGGTTAGTTTTGCCAGAAACATAAAGGGCTAGATTATAAGTGGAGGACAAAAGTATTAATACTTGAGCACAATCAATAAGACTTTTATTTTTGCACCCATATAACAAGCCCAAAGTTATTTGTTATTGCTTGATTGATAAGCTAAGGTGTTCTAACATCTTCATATTGGATAATGCGGGTGCACCAATTCCCTTAAACAATAAACTTCTATGGGGCGTGCAGTGTATTACAGATATCACTTGATTGCTAAGAAGATGATGAGGAAAAATATGCTCAAGTAATGAAGTTCTTTATATACCTCTGTGCTATACTATTTCAATAAAAGTTAAGTATGAAACACCAGACACTCATACATACACATATATTAAACAACAGAAGGGAAATGTCAAATGATTCCAAATTGTATCACCTTACAGTAATTGCATTACTTCTAAGTTGAACAGTAGGGTATTTGCTCTTATATAAGATTAAAAAAACTTTACTATATTAAAAATACAGGCCCCACAGTAGGAACTCAATGCAACAAAAGTCAGTAAAACTTTCATTACTGAGATTCAAGTCTTCAAATCACACAGAATCTTTCGGTCAGATTACGAATTTTGCGTTATGAGGGGTGCGGTACTAACTTGCACGTTATTCTTACCGCTCACTTTCCTACAGCGCTGGTATTACAGGTTTTTATCAACACGGCCTTATTAGGCAAGAAGTGAGCGTAGAGCAAGATTGTGCTCCATACTGCACTCCAATACCAGCGCTGCTTAAGTCAGCGGTGAGCTGGTTTTACGTGCTCATGCACGATTTCTCCATAGACATCAATGGGGAGAGCCAGCTGAAAAAAAGTCTAACACCTGCAATAAAGCAGCGTAAAGCTCCGTAATGCAGCCCTATTGATTCCTATGGGGAAACACATTTTATGTTTACACCTAACACCCTAACATGAACCCTGAGTTCAAACACCACTAATCTTATACTTATTAACCCCATATCTGCCGCTCCAGACATCGCCGTCACTAGAATAAACATATTAACCCCTAAATCGCCACACTCGCGCATCACAAACACTAGTTAAATATTATTAACCCCTAATCTGCCGCCCCTAACATCGCTGGCACCTACCTACATTTATTAACCCCTAATCTGCCGCCCCCAACGTCGCCACAATACTAAAGTTATTGACTTCTAACCCTAAGTCTAACCCTAATCCCCCCTAACTTAAATATAATTAAAAAAAATCTAAATAAAACTTACTATTAATAACTAAATAATTAGTCTTTAAACTAAATACTTACCTGTAAAATAAACCCTAAGATAGCTACAATATAACTAATAGTTACATTGTATCTAGCTTAGGGTTTATTTTTATTTTACAGGCAAGTTTGTATTTATTTTAACTAGAATAGTTACTAAATAGTTATTAACTATTTACTAACTACCCAGCTAAAATAAATACAAATTTACCTGTAAAATACAACCTAACCTGCCTTACAATAAAACCTAACCTACAATTAAATAAATTCCCTAAATGAAATACAATTAACTAAATGCAATACAATTAGCTAAATTACAAAAACAAACAAACAAACACTAAATTACAGAAAATAAAAAACAATTTACAAGATCTTTAAACTAATTAAACCTAATCTAATAGCCTCCAGGTATGGCAGTACTGTTTCCCCACTTGTATCTTCAGTGTGTACCGGCGTCTCTTACAGCTCCTGACCCCAGGACTAACTTTGGAGCGGAGCTTGATCCGCTACTACCTGGCAGAACTCTCTCCACTGGGATTTTACTCCGACCTGCTGCAGACGGTCGAGAGCGCTTCCAGCTTCCAGGTTCATTTTTAGCCACATTGGGGCAGCATACCTCATTGTCTGTCTTTGCACTGGGCCCTCCTTTTATGATAAGGAGCTAGTAAGACAGTCTTTAATGACACTCTCCCCCTGACCGACCATCTTTATGTAGATACAGGGGCAGCATAAGATTATAAGATTGCTCTCTATGTACTATTAGAAGTATTTCTTCTTAATCTATACCTCGAAAGCATCACCCACCTGTGTACTCCTTATACTATATGTGCCTACTCTTACCTCATACCTGATTGAGGTTACTCCATGTGAGTGCGATTCCTATTGTTTTATTGTAAATAAATTTATGATCTTGTTTTACTGGATTACGCTATGTCTGCTTTGTTTTCTTCTCTCTGTTCCTGCCTTTGAGATATCTGGGAAAGACCCCGGGACGAAAAACTACCATATTGCCAAGAGTTGTCCAAGCACAAGATTTAGGAAGTTCCAGACACAGGACTACCATACACAAGGCTGCACGGAAAGAACAAGCACCGACAGCGGCAGACCATAGACCTACATCTTTACTACATGACTATACATTACCTCATATGATTGGGGTAATCTCCGGTAAGAGGACATCTATACTCTTTTCTGACTTGGATATATTGCATATGAACTCAGAACATATACCATTTATATATTTTTCATAAGGACTTATTGTTAAAGACTATATTAACATCCTTTATTATATTGGACTTAAACTGTTTGAAGCTGCACAGAAGTATCAAGATTTTTTGTACTCTTTTAATGCTATTCATTACAGTGTCAGGGGTACACTGATAATCTCCACTTCTTGCTGCACTCTCACACATTTGGGTACATCAATACCTGCTGTTGTTGTGATTATTAGCATTCTGACTGATATTTGTGACTTATCACACCAACTGCACAGAAGTATATATATTCATTACCTTTTTGTGTTGGGCGTCTCGTACCAGTGTCCCTTCTAGAGCGCTGGTGATTTTTCTTGTTTCACTAATCTAATAGCCCTATCAAAATAAAAAAGCCCAAACAAAATAAAAAAAAAACCCTAGCCTAAACTAAACTACCAATAGCCCTTAAAAGGGCCTTTTGCAGGGCATTGCCCCAAAGAAATCAGCTCTTTTACCTGTAAAAAAAAATACAAACAACAATAAAACCCACAACCCACACAACCAACCCCCCAAATAAAATCATAAATAAAAAAACTAATCTCCCCATTGCCTGGAAAAGGGCATTTGGATGGGCATTGCCTTTAAAAGGGCATTTATCTCTATTGCAGCCCAAACGCCTAATCTAAAAATAAAACCCACCCAATACACCCTTCAAAAATCCTAACACTATCCCTCGAAGATCCACTTACAGTTTTGAAGAGCTGACATCCATCCTCAACGAAGCATGGAGAAGTCTTCATCCAAGCGGCAAGAAGTCCTCAACGAAGACGGCAGAAGTGGTCCTCCAGACGGGCAGAAGTCTTCACCCAGACGGCATCTTCTATCTTCATTCTTCCGACGCAGAGCGGCTCCATCTTCAAGACATCCGGCACGGAGCATCCTCTTCAATCGATGGCTTCTTCTACAATGAAGGTTCCTTTAAATGATGTCATCCAAGGTGGTGTCCCTTAGATTCCGATTGGCTGATAGAATTCTATCAGTGAATCGGAATTAAGGTTGAAAAAATCCTATTGGCTGATCCAATAAGCCAATAGGATTGAGCTTGCATTCTATTGGCTGTTCCAGTCAGCCAATAGAATGCAAGCTCAATCCTATTGGCTGATTGCATCAGCCAATAGGATTTTTTCAACCTTAATTCCGATTTGTTGGCAATAGCAGCATTGATTTAACTTTAAACTTTAATGGTTTTGTCACCTACCCAGTAAGACACCAAGGGCTGTACCCTGTACCCATAGACACAGCATTTAAGCTGTTCCCTAGGGAGGTAGCACAAACAGAGGAGGAGCAGCATGGGTTGTGTTGTTGAGTGTGGTGGTGACAAAACTCAATCAGATCACTGTACTGATTGACCACTTATTACTTGGTCTAGTCAATCTTCATGTAGTTACTAGGAAAATAATTGTTACATTTTTAACAGAGCTACTGGTAGGAAGAGAATTTAAAAAGCAACGCACTGAGCTACAAGACTCAAGCTCTAAAGTCCCCCATAGTATGACAGGTGACAATGATAATAAAAAAAATATTATTAATGTGAGTAAGGCCCAGCCTATGATAGCACAGAGGTGGCCCCTTCTGTAACAGGAAGAAAATTGCAGTATAACTGTGTAAACATTTTAGAAATAAATCTAATAAAATATATAATACATTTATTATTAACAAACAAAAATACACATGTCCAGTCATAAAACAAGGATACAGAGTCAGTTCCTCTCTCTCTTTCTCCCTGTAGTATAAATCTAAAACTCTATCTACCTCTTTTGCTGACACAGGTGAAAAGATTAAGAAAAGTAGACTGAGCACAAGCAGTACAATACCTTAGTGGTATTTTTGTATTAAAGGGACAGTCTACTCCAGAATTTGTATTGTTTAAAAACATAAATAATCCCTTTATTACCCATTCCCCAGTTTTGCATAACCAACACGATTATATTAATACACTTTTTACCTCTGTGATTACCTTGTATCTAATCCTCTGCAGACTGCCCCCTTATTTCAGTTTTTTTTTTGCAAACTGCATTTTAGCCATTAAGTTTGTCGCAATGTTGTGTATATAGCACACATGAACTAGCACTGTCTAGCTGTGAACAACTGTTGAAATGCACTGAGATAAGAGGTGGCATTCAATGGCTTAAAAATCAGCATATGAGCCTACCTAGGTTTAGCTCTCAACAAAGAATACCAAGAGAACAAAGAAAATGTAATTATAAAAGTATGTTGGAAAGTTGCTTAAATGTCCTATCTGAATCATGAAAGTTTAATTTTGACTAGACAGTCCCTTTAATGTTGTAGTGCCAGTCCTTTTTTTAAATAAAGAAGGCGTCTCATGTGCACCTCAATAGTTCAATAGCGTGAAACCTCAAGCAGGAGAAATAGGCTACTCACATCTCGCTGCAGCACTCTTTAACTAAATACATATTCAATACACATCTCTATTTGTTGTATTTGACATATTTAAATAGGGATGTGTCTATATTCACACATTATTCATTAATCTTAAAAGGATACTGTAGTCAAAATTAAACTTTCATGATTCAGATATGCAATGCAATTTTAAACAACTTTCCAATTCACTTTTATCATCAAATTTGCTTTGTTCTCTTGGTATTCTTTGTTGAAAGTTAAACCTAGGTAGGCTCATATGCTAATTTCTAAGCCCTTTAAAGCCACCCCTTATTTCAATGCATTTGGCAATTTTTCATAGCTAGAGGGCGTTAGTTCATGTGTGTCATACAGATAACATTGTGACCACGCCCGTGAAGTTACAAATGAGAGGACACTGTTTGGCTAAATGCAAGTCTGTCAAAAGAACTGAAATAAGGGGGCAGTCTGCAAAGGCTTAGATACAAGGTAATTACAGAGGTAAAAAGGATATTAATATAACTGTGTTGGTTATGCAAAACTGGGGAATGGGTAATAAAGGGATCTTTTAAAACAATAACAATTCTGGAGTAGACTGTCCCTTTAACATTAGTTTTAGATTGGGAAATCAGTATTTATATGATATTGGTATCCGATTATCACTTTTAGTATACATTATCATCGTTATTTTGATTATCACATTAGTACATATCAAGTGTTGGTGTTTCATTGTCACATTAAGGATGTATTTTTATTATTTAGTTTGATATTGTATCTGCCTCACTGGGTTGATAATTTTTGCATCCGTCATTCAAACACATGATATCTGTATTACATGTAATGTAAACACTTACCTTGTTCTGTGATAAGTACTATGCATGATTCGGCATATTAGCACTTAGTATAAATATGATGGCACACTAGCACTTTATACAAATATACATGTTTATCACGATTCATATACTCAGCACACTGTGCTCTATTTAGAGCAATATGTCCAACAAGGGTCATTTTGTTTGTTTATATTATTTCTCGAGTACATGTAGATAGACACACCCTTGAGTTCTGATCAGATTATAGTCATAGAGCCTAATGACGTCATTACGTGACACGGACTAAGACTTGAACAATTTAATTGTATTTATGTTCTTAATACATTTGGTAAGTTACACCCCCTGAGTCCAGATTGGAAATCAGCCACAGATCCTGGTGACGTTACAACGTCACACGGACTAATAGCATATGAGTTGAGCAAACTGATCGGATGTTGGGAGAACTGAGTGGGCATTGGAAGCCTATAGTTATTTACAATCTACTGTCATATTAACATTTGATTATCAGATCCCACCCCCTTTGTTGCCATCACACCATCTTTAGCATAGTATGCTGATTTATAACATTTTCAAATGATCATGTGAATGATTTTGTTACACATAATATAATGAATTAATATTGGGACAAAGGTAGGTGCTAAGTTGCAAAGTATACCATGTTAGATGCAATTAACACCGTGCTGATCATTGGCATAACTACATCTCCAGAGTACTGATTGATCACATAGGTGAATTTAAAGTAGCTGTATATGGGCTTGTGTCCATTGAGCCATAATTAGGTTTGCGCGAGGTCGCAAACAGATAAATATAATATACTGTTGAAAGCAATTTTGTTTATCGACTACATCTGATGGCGCAATATACCTCAATATCGGAGGCCATGGACCGAAAATATTTCCGTGTCCTATAGAAAGTATTATAGGTGTTAAGTGATAACTTATGCCAGATTTCCAATGAAAGCGCAAACTGTTAATATACTATCGGAGGCTGTTGATACATTGAAAAAAAATTACACCCAGCTTAACTAGGTGTTAAAGAAAAAAATATTACCTTTTTGAGACCTATTTCCTATTGAAATTTTAAAATTTGCAAATAATTCAAGTGTTTCAATGTAGAAAAAAAATTGTAATATGTAATATTTATTGTTGTCCCATGTATAGGAATAGTAGTTATGTTCTTATGGAAATATTAGTATGTATTTACATATAAAAATATATGCAACCACATGACAAAATTCAAACTAGACCTATGCCTAGGGCAGCAATACATTTTGCATATATTAATAAAGTGGAAAATATAATTAGAATGAAAAATAGTATTTTCTTATAGCTAAAAAAATATGTATTATAAATAAAAAAAAATGTACAGCTCAACGGAAACAAGCTCAATAGTGGTTAAACATGCTTGAGGAAACGGCTTTGGCCGAGAAACGTGTTGCATGTGGGGGTGTAAGACACTGGTTATCTCTCAGTTGTTGTTCACAGGGTTTTTATGTGATTTTAATGAACTTTGAGTTTTTAAATATTGTTGATAAATGTACAACAGACTCATTCACAGTTACTCGAATATGGAAAATTGTCCTCAGGTGGTTCCATCAGTTCCAGTATCCTTGATTCAGTGAGCTGGAGCACTGTGTATTGCCAGCCAACGTCTATCAGCACAACAGCATACAGCAGAGAGATGTGAGTACCCTGTATCTCCTGCTTTATGTTTCACACTATTGATGGGCACATGAGGCACCTTCTTTATTTCTTTTAGATTGTGGATTTCTTGTCTTTTGGAAGAAGAAGAGCAGAGAGTTTTTGTGAAATTCTGTTTCTCTCATTGATTGGGGCTATTACCATCATCTTTGTATGGACATTTCATATAGGGAATATATCCCTTTCAGTGTTAATTTAATGTGCTAGGAATTTTAGACAATTTGGATACACATATTGAATTAGAAATGATGGCCCCCTGTTGAGGTGATTATCATATTCAGGGCTAGATTACAAATTGAGCACAAAATATCGCTTTCACAAAAGCAATATTTGCGCTCGACTTAGTAATACCAGCACACGCAAATGTGTACTAGCATTACATGTGAGATATAATACGAACGCAAACTTGTGTTTGCATTGCACAGAAGCATTGTGCTCATGAGAGTGCGCTTCAATAGGCTCCAATGGGAGACTTGTTCTCATGCCGTGAGACACAGCAAAGGGGCAAGTCACACAGCGATGGGCAGCAAATATAAATATGTATGTATATGAATATATACATTTATGTGTTTATATGTGTACATACACATATTAAAGGGGCAGTCTAGTCAAAAATTAACTTTCATGATTCAGATATGGAGGCCTATTTACTAAAGGTCTTGCGGACCTCACTGAATGCGGAGAGCAATATGCTCTCCGTATTCAGCATTGCACCAGCAGCTCACAAGAGCTGCTGGTGCAACGCCGCCCCCTGCAGACTCGGGGCCAATGGGCCGCCAGCAGGCGGTGTTAATCAACTCGATCGTACTCGATTGGGTTGAATTCTGGCGAGTCCTGTCTGCCTGCTCAGAGCAGGCGGACAGGGTTAAAGAGCAGCGGTCTTTAGACCACTGCTTCATAACTGGTGTTTCTGGCGAGTCTGAAGACTCACCAGAAAAACGGGCCGCCTCTGCATACATTTTGACAGTTTTTCACAACTAGAGGGCGTTAGTTTATGTGTGCCATATAGATAGTATTGTGCTCACGCACGTAGAGTTACCTAAGAGTCAGCACTGATTGGCTAAAATGTAAGTCTGTCAAAAGAACTGAAAATGGGGCAGTCTGCAGAGGCTTAGATACAAGGTAATCACAGAGGTAAAAAGGATATTAATATAACTGTGTTGGTTATGCAAAACTAGGGGATGGGTAATAAAGGGATTATCTATCTTTTTAAACAATAAAAAATCTGGTGTAGACTGTCCCTTTAACATGTAAAGGCACGTTTCAGTGCTGTTTTTTTTCTAACACCCCACACCTGGCAACTTTAGCCCCCAAAAACTGCTTGTAATGGCTGGTTATTTATCGCCACCCTTAAACAGGCAAATTCGCCCATTTGCGAGCGAGGAATAAACTACTCTACTTGTAATCTAGCCCTAAGTAATTCTCTTTAAAAGCAATTGCAGCCACAGCTAGGTTAATTTGTTGTTTTGTAAATGCGCTGTGAAACAAGAAATGCTTTTAAGAAAAAAAAAATCTCTTTCTCCTTGTAGTATATATAGCTCATATACTTTTAAAAATATAAACGTAAATACAGCAAGCCAAAAAAAAAATATTTGTCTTGTTTTGTCATTGTGCCCCATATAGAACAGCATAAGGAAAGATGGAGAATCCAACAAAAGATGACAAAGCAGTTAATCAGAAAGGCTAAAGCTGATGCAGAAGAGAAAATAGCACAATCTGTAAAAAACGGTGACAACATTTTCTTTAGATATTTCAGTGAAAATAGAAAAACTAACAGAGGGATAATAAGACTCAAGACTGATGATAGAGTAGTGGAGGAAGATAAACAAATAGCAAACTGTCTAAATGATTACTTGTGTTCAGTCTTTACAACAGATGGAAAAGATAGGGAGATTCTATTAAAGGGACATTACAGCCAAAATTTAAATAAACATAGATGGATTTCAGTTTTAAATAGAAGCATTATTGTAATATACACGTATTAGCAAAAATGCTTCTAATAAAAGGTATAGTTGTTTCAAAAGTGTATTTAAGTATGCACCGTGCACCAGCATTTTAAATGCAGCACTTGCTCAGAGAGCCTAAGGTGCTTGTACTATCTGGAAGTAACTACATTTTTTGATAGCTGATATGATACAAGCCCCACTGAGCAGCTGCAGTACTTAAAATGCTGATGCACTGAGAATATCTAGTTATGCTTCACATGCGCATGCAGAGAAAAATGTTAACACTAAAATGGTGTTAACTTTTACTTGAGGCCTTTTTGCCAATACATGAATATTGCAAATATGTTTCTAGTCAAAGATGTAATTCATCTATTTGCATTTATATTTTGACTGGAATGGCCCTTTAAGTGATTTTACTTTAAAAGGTAATGTGAGTAGTACTTTTCTTTTTACAGAGGAAGAGGTTTCAAGGCTTTATAAAAAATAAAAGTAAATAGGTCTGTGGGTCCAGATAATATTCTGAGAAAACAACATCAGGGAAACACTTCTAAGACTCAATATAAACTAAAAATTACAACCTTCCTCAAGATGTAAATAATAATAATGAAAACAGACAATTAGGTGAGCGCTAAATTAATAGCAAATTGAGAAAATAAAATATGTGATAATGTATAAAAAATGTATATGATATCTAATATATAAGGTGATCACTAAATGAGATAGTATAAAATGTAGTAATTTATGATAACTGTTATACTATATAAAGGACTAAAAGAGACCTAAAGCTTTGTTTAAAAATGTAAACACTTTAATATGCAGGTAAGTAAATTCATATAAACATTAAAAACACTAAATCTTGCCCACCCTACAGTGAAGAAGGGATACGTCATGAAACTATTTGCTTCTCCACTACTGTGTCGATGAGCCGTGTTCCAGGTAGGTAGAGTGGAACGCCTCTTCCCTCTCTTTCTAGCCCTCTTCTCCTGCATGTGTCTCCTATCTAGCTCTGCCCCATCCCTCTTTTATACTTCCCAAAGATGAGGAACACATCTAATCTAACTTTTGCTTCTATTAATTGTAAGGGACTAAATTATTCTACTAAACGTAGTCTTCTGGGTAACTACATGAAATTCAATAACACCAAAATAGTCTTTGCCCAGGAGACACATTGGATGACTGACAAATCAGTTCAATTTAAATTTCAACATTTTATTATTACAAAGTGGCCTCCCACTCTGATAAGACCAGGGGAGTGGCAATCCTTATCCATCGCCTAGTTAGTTATGAAAATGTTTTCCTCGAAACGGACCCTGAGGGTAGGTACCTCATCCTAATCTGTAAACTAGATGGTCAAGTGTACACACTAGTTAACTTATATGCCCCTAACCAAAATCAGCCGAAGTTTCTTAAGGCTCTATTACAAAATATTTGTAGAATAAAGACAGGGAGACTTCTTTTAGGGGGTGATTTTAACATGGTTTGGGAGGCTACCCTAGACAAAAAAGTTCGTCAAGGTAAAACGGTGGATTCATACTCACTGTCCTCAGCTAGACCTCATAACTCCTACTCGAGGCTGGATTACTTTTTTACAGATACGTGGACGTTGAATATTATTAAAGAGTCCATGATCAAACCTTGTTCCTGGTCTGATCATGATGCACTTTTTTGTCATGATGTGACATTGGACTCCATAGTGGAATTTCTGAATCACAGTACAAACTCTGTTTCCTCCTATCAAACACTCTGGGCAGCCCTCAAGGCGTACATTAGGGGAGTGTGTATTTACAAACAGGCTTCCATCAGAAAGTCAAAGGGAGCGCCTTTTGGTCTTGTGGTGGCGCAACTTAGGACCAAAGAAACTCTTAATAAAAATAATCCCTCTAAAGAGTTGGCGACTGAAATAGACACCCTCCGTAACCAACTCAAGGAGTTGGAACTACAGCACGTTCAGGATGCAATGGGCAGATTTAGACAACTCTTATATTATCAGGGTAACAAAACCTCTGCTATGTTGGCCCGTAAGCTGAGAGGTAGGGCTGCCTCGTCCCGCATTTTGTCCATTACCAAAGGGAACACTCAGGTAACCTCCCCCAGAGATATTGGAGAGGCCTTTGAGGCATACTATTCTAACCTATATAATTTGCATAAAACGGAAGGAAAGATTACCCCTTCTAGAGACCAGAACTTTCCTAGAGGGTTTACACCTGCCCACTTTGTCCCAGACTGAAATTGAACGGTTGCAGGCTCCATTTTCAAATTCTGAATTGAAAGTGGCAATTACTCAACTCCAAAATAGGAAAGCCCCAGGCCCAGATGGGTATCCAGCTATGTTCTACAAGACCTTTCGTCCAGAACTCTCGCCCCTGCTGCTCCAGGCGTTTACAGAGGCCAGAGAAAAAGGCTCATTCAGAAGTGATTTATTAGAAGCAACAGTCCTTACCATCCCTAAGCCTAACAAAGATCCTTCCCAATGTGGAAGTTACCGTCCAATCTCACTTATTAATATTGATGTAAAGCTTTATTCAAAGTTGTGGGCCAACAGACTACGCCTCATCACTCCTAATCTCCTACATTCAGAGCAGGTAGGATTTACTATGGGAAGAGAGGGGCCTGATAACACAAGGTGCATTCTGAATATTTTCTCTGAGGTGTACAGATTGAAAATACTCATGCTGGCCCTGTCACTAGATGCGGAAAAAGCGTTTGACAGGGTCAGATGGGAATATCTGTGGGAGGTACTTTTTAGCTTTGGTTTCCCCAAAGATATAGTTGTTGCAGTCCAAGCTCTATACAGTTCTCCGAGTGCCAAAGTCAGAGGGTTAGGCTTCTGTTCATCGAGTTTCCCCATAACTAATGGAACGAGACAAGGGTGCCCTCTCTCGCCTATTGTGTTTGCCTTGGCGATTGAGCCATTGGCCCAGGCTATTAGAATCTCGCCTTTGATTAAGGGAGTTCCATTAAACCACCGAGTTGAAGGGAGGGGAGGAGGAGGAGAAAATATAGCGTTATTTGCAGATGACGTTACCCTCTTTTTGACCAACCCTCTGGGGTCACTCCCGGCACTTTTCAAGATTCTATCTCAGTTTGGCTCCCTGAGCTTTTATAAGCTTAACCTTGCCAAAAATGAAGCTCTCACGATCCATATACCGCAATTCGAACTGGAGATTCTCCGAGAAGCCTATCAATTCCAATGGGCGTCAGATACCATAACTCATTTGGGGGTCCAACTAGGCCCGAATATTGAATTGGTCAGGACTAAGAATTATGACAAACTCCTATCAGAAATCAGGAAACTACTCAGCTCATGGACCTTCCAGGAAGTCTCTTGGATGGGCCGCATGGCCTCAGTCAAAATGACTATCTTGCCTAAGATATTATTTTATTTTCGCTGCCTGCCACTCAACCTCCCCCGTTCTCTTCTAGAAAAGTTCAACGCCCTGATGGCCAGATATATATGGCAGGGGAAAAACCTAGAATCTCCAGAAAGATGCTTCAAAGGCCCTATCAAGGGGGAGGAGTATCTCTCCCCAATATCACCATCTATTATGAGGCAGCTAGATTGACACACATATCCCACTGGGAGACAAATGATATGACTCAGGGTTGGAAGAGAGTTGAACAGTTCGCCCTTCCACCAGGCATTACTCTCAGAGATCTACCTTGGATTCCGGACTACAAAACGTATAGTTCCCTTATACTAAACCCAATAGTTAAACAAGCCCTTGACTGCTGGAAAAGTGTTAGACACTATTCGGAAATAGCCCCGCATCCATCCCCAATCCACTCAATTCCTGGTCTACTTAGAGGCCTCTGGGACTCTCACGGCTCCCAATGGAGGCAATGTGACTTCATAGAGTTTCTGATCTGTACCATCAAAACACCCTACGACCAGCTGACCTGAAACATCTCAAAGATGGCTCCTCTCTTCCCCCATGGTTTCAGTTCGAACGGTTTAGATAACACAAATTTTTATCTAGCTTGGGGTTTCCATCAACAGGCCTTAGAGATACAACCATGTGGGAACAGAGATGTAGATCTGGTTCATCATTGCGAACGCCTCTATCTATCCATTACTCACTGATAATGAGAGATAGATGTGCAGGGGAGATATGGCAGTTGAAGGCATGGGAATGTGAGCTACAAATTCAAGTCTCAAAAAAGACTTGAGCACAAGCATATTTACAAACTAAAAAGACATTGCATTGTGCTAACTCGCTAGAACTCTATATTAAATTTTGCCTTAGATGGCACTATACCCCACAGAGACTAGCGCAGATGGCATCATCCCATTCCCCACTATGTTGGAGAGGCTGTGGACAAGTGGGCTCAGATATTCATATCTGGTGGTCATTCCCAGTCTTGCAACAATTATGGAGGGACACTTTCCAGTTGTGCGAGTCGATTGGGATTTCCATTCCCAAGGACAACACATAAAATTCAGAAACAATTGGCCACCTTTATTTTTGCCGGCACTAAAACTTTGATAGCTAGAATGTGAAGATAGGTGAGCCCGCCATCCTTGACTGATGTTAACCGAATTATGGAAACATATGCCACGATGGAGAAGGGATTCTATCTCCACCTGAACAAAATCGAATCTTATTGGAAAATCTGGGACCTTTGGGCAAATAGACCAGATGGGTCAGACACCCAGTAAATTTACCCGGGAATATGTGGGCCCAGCAAATATATGAACAGTTGGCTGTATGTCCCCATGTGTGTGGGAGTTGTATCTCTTCCCCTCCTTTCTTTCATCCCCCCCCTCTTCTTCTGTTCTTTCTCTCCCCTTTTCCACTCTGCTCTACCTGCCTGGATATGCTGAGAAAAGTAACAGTCATCACAGATCTAGCGGGCAAGTAACGATATGCCAAATCTCTCCTCTGCCCAATCGAGTTCAGCTCCTCACAAAATATATACCATAACATAGACAGTATTCATTAAAAAAAATTCATATTTCATACCTTACTACCCACAACTTGAGTGTATCCCCCAACGAATTGAACTAGACCCCCATACCGTGAGATGTAATTGAAGGGATAAAGGGAGAAACATGATGGAAAGTTGTCAGACTTGATGACCTTTGACTTAGACTTCTGGAGACTCAACTGATACAAATGTCTGTTAAAAGGCAGGGTAAGAAATTTGTAACTTCCATAAAATTCTACTGAGGTAAATGCTAGATATTGGTTGAATAGCTGTTAGTAGACTATTTCATTATTGTTTATGGACCAAATAGTCATTTTCTGTTTTCCTATTTTTGTACAACTGACACAGATTACATATATAATTGTCTCAGAGTGACGTTGTAACTCAAAGAGACACATGTCTTGTTATGCTTGTACTTACTTCATTTTACCTCAATAAAAGAAAAAAAAAACCCCACTAAACCTTGCAAGGTATTAACTAACAACTAAAATGGCACTGAGTGAGATGCAATATGTCAGGAACAATATTTTAAGAACAATATGTGCAAACAATTAAAATAACAGCAATATCTAAAAAATCTATAAAATTAGAAGTGCATTTCTTGATAGGAGTACAATGCAAGTCTAAAATAATGTCTCTTAGAACGGTGGTTAAATAACCGTAAACAGTACCTTAATAGACCAGGAGCCCAAACAATCCTTTTGCGAGGATGAGCAGTTATATCTTTCAACAATCGCTAATGAAAGAACAAGGAAAGAAAGTGTTGATTTTGATGATTTCGCAGGTTAGGATGAGCAGTTATATCTTTCAACAACCGCTAATGAAAGAACAAGGATAAAAAAGTGTTGATTTTGATGATTTTGCAGGTTAGGATGAGCAGTTATATCTTTCAACAACCGCTAATGAAAGAACAAAGCTAAAAAAGTGTTGATTTTGATGATTTTGCAGGTTAGGTGGAGAACGTAGATCGTGTAATTCACTCCAGAGTGTGTCGTAGGAGGAAAGAGTGACAGCTGAGTCAGCTCACAATCCAAATCTTGGGATTGGTGGGTTACTATAAGCAATAGCTTCAACAGACAGCGTCTGTAATTGAGTGCTGCAAATTCCAACAGACAGCGTCTGTGTGTGTTTTGATATTCCAGAAAGACAGGGTTTGATTGATAGTTTCCCACAGGTGATGAAGCAATATAGAGGCTGTAGTGACTTCTTACAGACAACGTCTGTGTAAAACAATGGATTTCCTGACAGACAGTGTCTGTTCTAAGTTCAAGTATACTGCGAGATCCTGCCAATCACTAAGTTAAAAGTGATTTGCCCCGAGGACTCCTAAATGCAGTGTTATTTAAAAGTTCCAAACAAATGTCAAAGTAACAGTGAACTCTCTACCGGTTTCGGCCCAGGTGGCCTTTATCAAGATGTTCAATGAGGGTGAAAATAGCATTTAAATAGCCTAAAAGGAAATCTTATTGGTCCTTTTCAGAATAATTGAATTAAATCAACACATCTTTGATACAGCTTTGATTGACAGCCATAGTAGCCAATCTGAATAAATAACAAAGAACCACACAATGTTGCAATTTAGGAATGATACAAAGTAACACCGTGGTTAATTCATGTAGTTCCTTATAAGGAAGAATTATTAATATAAAACTCTGATACAATATGGTTTATAAAATACATATGAATACCACCAATATTAGCTAATTCTAGTTATTTATTTAGAAGATATATATGATAATCAAACATAGGTGAAAAGCAGCTTCTACTGATAAACTCACTATGAAATAAACCTGTGTACTTAAGTGTCGTGAAATAATGTGTAAGAAATATATAAGTAAATGTGCTATTAATATAAACATATATACATAAACGCATAAACATGTACACATACACCTATACCCACAAATATATAAAATACAAAACATATGTGAGCAAGGGAATTAATATAGATGAATAGACAGTTGTGCTAAAAAACGAACGGGTGTGTTTAATGCACAAAATATTTATGTAAGAAACAGAGCTAGGGGTGACTGTTTTAATATATGTTTAAGTTTACACAAAGAGAAATGAAAGAAAAAAGATTCTTTTAAGTGATTTACCCTAAATATATATGGTTATGTATATACACAAAAACATATATTTAAGGTATCTCATATTAAGAATGTATTTATTTTTATTTATATCTTCATATTAAAAAATTCAAATCAAATTCGGTATTAAAATTTGAAATGTTTTGTGTCTCCATTATGGACTTCAGTGAAATGTTTGTATAATGTAGTATCTAGGGATTGTGTCTCTATTATTAACAGGTGCTCACGTATCCTATCTCTAAGGAATCTACTCGTTTGTCCAAAATATTGTAGGTGGCAAGTGCATTGGATACAATAGATTATGTTCTTGTCACTACACCTTGTTATATCCCTGATTTTAATTGATTTATCTGTATTATGAGATTTTATCTCCTTGATTTTATTGCTATGTTTGCAAGCTTTGCAAGTGTAACAAGGGTAAAAACCCACTAATTTTGTTCCTAAAAGATCAGTATCAGATTTTTTCTTTTTATATTCACTGGGCGACAGGTAGTTTTTTAAATTTTTTGCTTTTTAAAAATAATGCCAGGGTTATTTTTTACTATATTACCCAAAATTTGTTCATCTTTTTTTTTTAAAAAAAAGGAAAAAATTTAAAAAACTACCTATCGCCCAGTGAATATAAAAATAAAAATAAATATTCTGATACTGATCTTTTAGGAACAAAATTAGTGGGTTTTTACCATTGTTACACTTGCAAAGCTTGCAAACATAGCAATAAAATCAAGGAGATAAAATCTCATAATACAGATAAATCAATTAAAATCAGGGATTTAATAAGGTGTAGTGACAAGAACATAATCTATTGTATCCAATGCACTTGCCACCTACAATATTTTGGACAAACAAGTAGATTTCTTAGAGATAGGATACGTGAACACCTGTTACTAATAGAGAAAAAATCCCTAGATACTACATTATACAAACATTTCACTGAAGTCCATAATGGAGACACAAAACATTTCAAATTTTGGGGTGTAAAAAAGTACAATCTAGAGGTGGCAAAATAGAGGCTCAATTACTTAGACAAGAAGCTGAGTGTATTTTTAATTTTAAAACTTTACATCCCTTAGGTCTTAATACCAAATTTGATTTGAAATTTTTGATATGAAGAAATAAATAAAAATAAATACATTCTTAATATGAGATACCTTGAATATATGTTTTTGTGTATATACATAACCATATATATTTAGGGTAAATCACTTAAAAGAATCTTTTTTCTTTCATTTCTCTTTGTGTAAACTTAAACATATATTAAAACAGTCACCCCTAGCTCTGTTTCTTACATAAATATTTTGTGCATTAAACACACCCGTTCGTTTTTTAGCACAACTGTCTATTCATCTACATTAATTCCCTTGCTCACATATGTTTTGTATTTTATATATTTGTGGGTATAGGTGTTATATTTCTTACACATTATTTCACGACACTTAAGTACATAGATTAATTTCATAGTGAGTTTATTTATCAGTAGAAGCTGCTTTTTACCTATGTTTGATTATCATGTATATCTTCTAAATAAATAACTAGAATTAGCTAATATTGGTTGTATTCATATGTATTTTATAAACCATATTGTATCAGAGTTTTATATTAATAATTCTTCCATATAAGGAACTACATTAATTAACCACTGTGTTACTTTGTATCATTTCTAAATTGCAACATTGTGTGGTTCTTTGTTATTTATTCAAATTGGCTACTATGGCTGTCAATCAAAGCTGTATCAAAGATGTGTTGATAGGTTAATTATTCTGAAAAGGACCAATAAGATTTCCTTTTAGGCTATTTAAATGCTAGTCTCACCCTCATTGAACATCTTGATAAAGGTCACCTGGGCCGAAACTGGTAGAGAGTTCACTGTTACTTTGACATTTGTTTGGAACTTTTAAATAACACTGCATTTAGGAATCCTCTGCGCAAATCAAATCACTTTTAACTTAGTGATTGGCAGGATCTCGCAGTATACTTGAACTTAGAACAGACACTGTCTGTCAGGAAATCCATTGTTTTACACAGACGTCGTCTGTAAGAAGTCACTACAGCCTCTGCATTGCTTCATCACCTGTGGGAAACTATCAATCAAACGCTGTCTTTCTGGAATATCAAAACACACACTGACGCTGTCTGTTGGAATTTGCAGCACTCAATTACAGACACTGTCTGTTGAAGCTATTGCTTATAGTAACCCACCAATCCCAAGATTTGGATTGTGAGCTGACTCAGCTGTCACTCTTTCCTCCTACGACACACTCTGGAGTGAATTATACGATCTACGTTCTCCATCTAACCTGCAAAATAAACACTTTTTTTAGCCTTGTTCTTTCATTAGCAATTGTTGAAAGATATAACTGCTCATCCTAACCTGCAAAATCATCAAAATCTACAATTTTTTATCCTTGTTCTTTCATTAGCGGTTGTTGAAAGATATAACTGCTCATCCTCGCAAAAGGATTGTTTGGGCTCCTGGTCTATTAAGGTACTGTTTACGGTTATTTAACCACCGTTCTAAGAGACATTATTTTAGACTTGCATTGTACTCCTATCAAGAAATGCACTTTTAATTTTATAGATTTTTTAGATATTGTTGCTATTTTAATTGTTTGCACATATTGTTCTTAAAATATTGTTCCTGACATATTGCATCTCACTCAATGCCATTTTAGTTGTTAGCTAATACCTTGCAAGGTTTAGTGTTTTTAATGTTTATATGAATTTACTCACCTGCATATTAAAGTGTTTACATTTTTAAACATAGCTTTAGGTCTCTTTTAGTCCTTTATATAGTATAACAGTTATCATAAATTACTACATTTTATACTATCTCATTTAGTGATCACCTTATATATTAGATATTATATACATTTTTTATACATTACCACATATTTTATTTTCTCAATTTGCTATTAATTATTATTAATTAATTAATAATATTCATCCAAGAATTCTAAGAGAATTTCGATCCATTATAGCTACTCTGTTAGCTGATTTATTTAACAGGAATTGTTCCAAGAGACTGGAAAATTGCCAATGTAGTCCCTCTTCATAGAAAGGGTAGTAGGGAATATTCTGCTAACTATAGGCCAGTCACTTTGACCTCAATTGCAGGGAAATTAATGGAAACTCTTTTAAAGGAAAGACCAGTGTCTTACCTTCAGACACACAACTTAGAGGACAAAGGACAGCATGGTTTTACTGCTGGAAGATCATGTCAAACTATTCTCATTGATTTCTTTGACCATGTAACTAAATTAATAGATGGGAAGAGCAATAGATGTTGCATATCTAGACTTTAGTAAAGCATTTTACACTGTCCCACACAACAAACTTATTCACAAAATATATTGCCTTGGAGTAGATGCTATGATTGTTAAGTGCGTAAATACTGTCTTAAAGGGACAGTCTAGTCAGTCAAAAGTAAACTTTCATGATTCAGATAGGGTATGCAATTTAAACAACTTTTCAGTTTACTTTTATCATCAAATTTGCTGTGTTCTCTTGGTATTCATTTTTGAAAGCTAAACCTAGGTAAGCTCAAACTGATTTCTAAACCATTGGAAACCACCTCTTATCTCAGTGCATTTTTACAGTTTTTCACAATTAGACAGTCTTAGTTCATGTGTATCATTTAGGTTAAAATGCATGTCTGTCAAAAGCACTGAGATAAGGGGCAGTCTGCAGAGGCATAGAAACAAGGTAATCACAGAGGTAAACATTTAGAAATGGTTAATAAAGGGATTATCTTTGTTTTTAAACAATACAATATTTTAAGTAAACTGTTCCTTTAAGGATAGAAGGGTTTCAATTATTGGAATACATTCAAATGAGGGGTCAGTTACTAGTGGTGTACCTCCAAGGGTCAGTTCTTGGGACTGTTTTGTTTAACACGTTTATAAGTGATATTGGAAGTGGGTTTCAGGGGAAGTTTTGCTTTTTTGATAATGATACAAACATTTGTAACAGAGTTGATGTTCCAGCAGGGGTTGATCAAATGAACAGTGATATTAAAAAACTGAACGCCTGCGCAAATAAACGGGATCTGAAATGTAATATTACTAAAAGCAAAATTATGCTTATAGGATCCAAAAGCCATTTATAGAACCGATTTATCAAGGGCCAAATGGCCCTTGATGCCTCTTTTTTCGCGCTAGCCTTTAGGCTCACTGGAAACATGGGTCTTAAGACTCTGCTCCTTAACTGGTCTGCCATCTCTGAGGCTGCGGACATCAATCCGCCGATCATGTACGATCAGGTTGATTGACACCCCCTACTAGCGGCAGATTGTGCTGCAAATCTGCAGGGGGCAGCATTGCACAAGCAGGTCACTAGAACTGCTTGTGCAATGTTAAATGTCGACAGCATATGCTGTCGGCATTCAGCGATGTCTGGCGGACATGATTCGCTACAGCATATCATGTCTGCCAGACTTTGATAAATCGGCCCCATAGTCTAAATGATGCATTACTGACTGTAACTAAAGAGGAATTGGGACTTAATGCAGTGGTGTAGCCAGTAAGGCCAATCAAATACTTGGTTGCATTGGGAGAGGTATTAGTAGCAGAAATAGCAAGGTTCTTATGCCACTTTACAGATCATTAGTTAGGCCACATCTGGAATACTCATATTCAGAAAGATATAAATAAACTAGAAACTGTCCAAAGGAGGGTTACTAAAATGGTACATGGTCTAAAATATAAAACATACAGAGAAAGGCTCTATGACCAAAATAAGTGTAATTTAGAGGAGAGAAGGGAAAGAGGTGACATGATAGAAAGCTGAAAGCATTTTCCAGGGCCAGATTATGAGTGGCACGCTAGCGGTTGAGCGAAAAGGTGTTTATCGTGAGTGTTTGTGCTCATTGAGTGTGCTCTCATATTACAAGGTAAAAGTACTGTGTCATCAGAGCTCTGGTTAATTGTTTTGCAAAACAAAAAAGGGTCACAAAGCACAACAGAAATGCATTAATATAAATAAATAAATTTTTTTTTAAAAAAAAAGTTGCAATAAAAATGTATAAGGGCTCAAAGTTATAAGGTCTAAGGTGTTAGAAAAAAAATGCAGGCAAAGGGCTTTAATAGAGATGCATACATATATACATGTCTAAAGATGTATATATATATATATATAAATACAAAGTACGTCTCATCTTTCATCAGTGACCAAAAACCGGCAAACAACCTGGGGGCAACTCGTTTGCAAGGAGAGGTAACTATCTCCACACGGCAATCCTCCGAAGTTTGCTTTCCCTGTGTCTCCAATGCTGTAGGCTATGCAAACAGGCCAAAATCCGGTTGGGTAAAAGCTTCTTTATTTATAACATTGTTAAAACATGGCTCTTAATATAAAAACAAAAAAGGCACAAACTTGGCAGACTAGGCTGACGTGTTTCATCCACAAATGGCCTTACTCATAGACTCTATCGTCTCTAATACCTGTGAGGCTTAAAACACCTCCTTACAATCTCATTGGCTAACTCAAAATGTGCCCTTAATTATCAGCCGGAGTTTAAAGATACAGCTGTCCACACTGCTTGACATTACCATTCACTCTCAACACATATTTAAAGGGACACTCAGGTTAAATTAAATTTTCATAATTCAGATACAGCATGTAATTTTAAACAACTTTCCAATTTACTTCCATTAAAAAAAATGTGCACAGTCTTTTATATTTACAATTTTTGAGTCACCAGATCCTACTGAGCATGTGCAAGAATTCACAGACTATACGTATATGCATTTGTGATTGCTATCACATGGTACAAGGGGAGTGGAAATACACATAACTTTGAAATTTGTTATAAAAAAATCTACTACTCATTTGAAGTTCAGACTAAGTGCTATTGCATTGTCTTGTTATCTTGCATTTGTTGATTATGCAAATCTAATGTGTTGACTGGTCCTTTAATTTTCAGTTCAATTTGTTACTGCTAGATATACAGTATATACATGATCCTATTATGCAACCATTAATCATTGGCAGTAGTGTGTACATTACAGATCCATCATTTAAGTCCACCATAAAGATATATTTTCCCTAGTTATACTAAGCATAGTAAATAACAAACAACTAATGCTATTTGCATATATTATAACCTATTGTCATAGAAAGTTCCCTTTAAGTAAAAGTGTATTGAGGAATGGTTCAATTATGAATAGTAACACATGGGTGAAACTTGAAATATTCAATCACATAGAGACAATTATGTTGTGTGATAGGTTACAGCATATTTCTCTTTAATAATAAAAGTTACAGCACAGAGGTTTGCATTTCTGAGCATAAAATCGAATTGAATGGATAACCCATATATAAGTATAGCTAAATACGTCTCATGTTGGATAATATTTTCAATATTTATTGGTATAATTAAATTAACTATAAATTAACAACCATTATTTCAAACACAGCATAAAATTTTCTGAGTATTACTGTCTATTATAATTATTATAAGAATATTTTCTGATAGGATATGATCTAATAGGATCATGTATATATATCTTGCAGTAACAAATTGAACTCAGAATTAAATATGTGTTGAGAGTGAATGGTAATGTCAAGCAGTGTGGACAGCTGTATCTTTAAACTTCGGTTGATAATTAAAGGCACATTTTTTAGATAGCTAATGAGATTGTAAGGAGGTGTTTAAATGGGCACTGAACCCAAATTTTTTCTTTTGTGATTCAGATAGAGCATGCAATTTTAAGCAACTTTCTAATTTACTCCTATTATCACATTTTCTTCCTTCTCTTGGTATCTTAATTTGAAATGCAAGAATGTAAGTTTAGATGCCGGCCCATTTTTAGTGAATAACCTGGGTTATTCTTGCTGATTGGTGGATAAATTCATCCACCAATAAAAAAGTGCTGTCCAGAGGTCTGAAACAAAAAAGAAGCTTAGATGCCTTCTTTTTCAAATAAAGATTGCAAGTGAACAAAGAAAAATTGATAATAGGAGTAAATTAGAAAGTTGCTTAAAATTGCATGCTCTATCTGAATCACGAAAGAAAAAAATTGGGTTCAGTGTCCCTTTAAAGCCTCACAGGTATTAGAGATGATAGAGTCTATGAGTAAGGCCAAGTTTTTTTGTTTTTTTTTGTGAGCCATGTTTTAACAACGTTATAAATAAAGAAGCTTTTACCCAACCGGATTTTGGCCTGTTTGCATATATATACACATATAACAATAAAAATATATGTACACATATATAGATATAATAAGTGCATTTGAGCCTTTTGCAGTTAAAAGGCCAGTCAACACAGTAGATTTGCATAATCAACAAATGCAAGATAACAAGACAATGCAATAGCACTTAGTTTGAACTTCAAATAAGTAGTAGATTTTTTTCTGACAATTTTAAAAGTTGTGTCTATTTCCACTCCACCTGTACCATGTGACAGCCATCAGCCAATCACAAATGCATACACGTACCATGTGAAAGCCATCAACCAATCACAAATGCATACACGTTTATTCTGCACATGCTCAGTAGGAGCTGGTGACTCGAAAAGTTTAAATGTAAAAACACTGTGCACATTTTGTTAATGGAAGTACATTGGAAAGTTGTTTAAAATTGCTGCTCTATCTGAAAAATTAAATTTTAATTTTGACTTGAGTGTCCCTTTAAGTACTACCCCAACTCCCAAAAAATATAAAAAATGCATAAAAAAACAAAAAGAGTCATTTGAAAATTCAATTCACCCTGCACTATATTGAAAACACATTATAAACACATTATTTGATGTTTTACAATGTATTTTTGAAAATATATACTCAAATCTGATGACTGCAACACACTCCAAAAAAGTTGGGACTGTCGACTGTTTACCACTGTGTAACATCATCTTTTATTTTCTTATTAAGCGTTTGGGCACTGAAGACCCCAGTTGCTTAAGTTTAGCAAACATAATTTTCCCCCATTTATCCATTAATTATGCATGTCTTCAGCTGCACAACTTTACGGGGCCTTTATTGCCTTAGTTTGCAATTCATAATGCGACACACATTCTCAATCAGAAACAAGTCAGGAGTGCAAGAGTAGGCCATGCTTGCACCCGCACTCTCTGCTTATGCAACCATACGCGTAATCTGGGCAAATTGTGGTTTGGCGTTATCCTACTGCAAAATGCAGGAATGTCCCTGGAAAAGACAAAGTCTGGATAGCAACTGTTAGAATCCTTCAGCAATTTCGCTATCAAACCAATCCTGGCCAGTAGTCTTGTTATCCTGGTGTCAAGTGGAGTGATAACAAAAAAATCATAGGGATAGGTTTTATCTATGTATGTACTGTAAATATTTAACATTCTAATGTTCTACACATAGCAGAATAAGTATTTTTAAATAGATGTTCCTATATACAGTATATATCTGTATATATCTATATATAATCATGTGTGTATATATATATATATATATATATATATATATGTTAGTATATGACTAGGTTACAAATGTATTATTTATTGTTATCTTAGCAATAACATCCAAAAAAATGTTGTATATATTATCTCAGCAGTTGCCAACCAATAAAATGTATATACGTAACAATATATTTATTAAAATCAATATTTATTCCTTAATTCTAGATTAGTTACCTTTATAGACACCTTGAATTATATTTATGTAGAAACTAGATCATGAACCAATTATACACGAGTATTCTGTTACAATTATTCTACACAAAGCAGATCACAAAATGCACCTCTAAAAATTAACCTTACTCACAATGAGTCACTTGTTAAAATATCACAATGAAAATACCAGAATATGGACTGCTAATTTAACAGTGCTTAGTTAAACAATATAACAAAATACTTCACACAAATCTTATTAAATCTCAATAAATCTGAGATAACTTTCAGGGAAGTATAATTAAGCTATTTAGCCCACAAATAGTTCTATGCAACTTCAATTAAAACACCAGAAATTGTATATATATTAATGCATCATCCATTTATATGCCAATATGTCTGGCCTGGAATAACCTCTTATTCAGCCACAATAAGACAAACTCTAATATATATATATATATCACTAACTGTAACTAACTTATGGTATTAAAATACAAAAATTCTTTCTAAACATTAATATTTAATACCAGTATAATTACTATCCTTGGTCTAATTAATATTAAATATAAGAATAAATCTCCTTTTAAATCACACTATGATTTAACTATAGTTTTAGAATACCTTGATTTAAAACATTAAAAATATAGAAAATATAGAACAGCCATATACATTAGAAATGAAACCAATTTTTAAGTTTCAGCTTTTTCAGATTAATCCAGTTCACTGTCATAAATAAGAAGTTTTGCAATTATGGAAAAAGAAAAAATAGGTCCAGTTTTTGCTTTATAGAGACTGTGTTCCAAAGGCAGCAGTTGTGAGTCAGTCAAAATTCCAGCAAAGACCCCTTTCTTTCCTCTTGCATGAGCTTTATCAAGTGATAAGCCCACATTTATTTTGTAATCATTGGTGAATATTCGGATACACCCTTATCGAAGCTTGTCCCTTCATTGGCTTACTGGGAATGCATGGTCATTTGACACTACAATCTGCCCTGGTTGCAATTCTCGCACAAACCACCAGAGGGCAACATGAGAAGGAAAAACGGCTTTGTTACTGCAATATTATTATATCCAAATGTATCTTTAAAATACTTACTATTTCCTGATATTAATTAAAATATATGTTCAATACATATGGGACCCTATAGTAGTATTTAATCTGAGTATTTTCATACTAAACATGAGTTATTTGAAGAAACTGTATTTAAAAACTATGAGAAGGATTTAAAAGGATTATAATACCTTCAGTATGGATCCAGTTAATATTTTAGTTCATAATTTCTATCTTAATATCCCATACATACCTCGTGAGTAGTAGTCAGATGTAATTTCATTTAGCTATACTTACATTAGATTATTATCCCATATTAATATAAATATTGCATATCTGTATATCTCTTTCAATACTCAGTGTACACATTATATTTGTATTCATATATTAATATCTATTAGCCCCATCTGGAATCTAGTCTATATAAATTGGACATTTTAAATTGACCATATAGCTATTTATTCAATTTAGCAGATACTTATCTACTATGTGACTGTTAGGTCAATACATATATATAGATATTTTTATATGATCTGAGTATAAACGAAACATTTGAAAATTACACAATTTCATTTTATATGAAATTCTAACTTCTCCTTTTAAAAAAACAAGATTTACATTTTGTGTATTGGATTTTCAGAGGAGCCCATAATTTGTTATCATACATTTGTCAATGTCTACATCCCCTGAGATTCAGCTAGCTTCAAAGAGTCATTACAGACAGTATGTTTGTTATTTTCATATGGGGTCATTATCTATTCAGATCTTTGTAGGCAATTATTTAAGTTATAGGCCCATATTTATCAAGCTCCGTACGGAGCTTGAAGAGCCGTGTTTCTGGCAAGTCTTCAGACTCGCCAGAAACACAAGTTATGAAGTCTAAAGACCGCTGCTCCATAACCCTGCCCGCCTGCTCTGAGCAGGCGGACAGGAATCGCCGGAAATAAAACCGATCGAGTACGATCGGGTTGATTGACACCTCCCTGCTGGCGGCCGATTGGCCGCGAGTCAGCAGGGGGCGGCGTTGCACCAGCAGCTCTTGTGAACAGCTGGTGCAATGTTAAATGCGGAGAGTGTACTGCTCTCCGCATTTAGCAAGGTCTTGCGGACCTGATCCGCACTGTCGGATCAGGCCCTTAAGACTTTTGATAAATCGAGGCCATAGACATTTATCTGAGCCAAGGTATTGAACACAGACTCTTTGTAGATTGGGACAAATGTTTGCAATGCATCCTTGACAAACGAGAAAAGGGGGGTTGATATCACCCATTCCAGTGTAATTCACAGTGCAGCTAAATCAATTCATAGTAGATTTTAGCTAAATAAGATATTAAATTATGTGATATCCAATGCCGCCCAGCCATAACCTGACATATATATATATATATATATATATATATATTCATACAGTATACAACAGAAGTGAGTACACCCTTGGGCACTTAAATATCAAATTAATCAAAATTGTATCACTTCTCAATTATTGTTTTATTTCTAAATTGACAAGTAGAGTATTTCCTATTATAAACAAAAACAAATACTTTAGAAAGATTATATTGAAAATACAGGCCCCAAAGTAGAATCTTAATGCAACAAAAGTGAACCCACCTGTGGTCACTGACACACAAGTTAGATTACTGAAACAAAATTAAATACACCTATGATTTCCAATTAGCCAAACTGCATGAGCATAGTTACCAGAACAGTCTAATTTTTTGACCAATGGGCTGTGTCTATCTGCAAGTTTGCATCATGTCTCCACATGGAAAAATCTGTGAGACTTCACAAAGATAGAAAAGGATACAGGAAGATTGGTGACCAACTAAAAATCAGTCAAAACACAGTTGCAGCACCAATCAGGAGGTATAGATTGATATACAGTGCCAAAAATCAGAGCCACGGTGGCTGTCCTCCTAAAATGCACCATCTAGCTCTGAAAAACAGGCAACAGGCAAGTGCTTTAGATTTGCATCATGGCAAGTGCTACAGATTTGGCTCAGGGATTATTGATAGAAAGTTTCTGTGACAGCTCAGACAGTGCTAAGGACATTGCATTATGTCAACTTCTATGGACAGCATCCATGGAAAAAAAAACCTTGCTTGCTCTTCGGCACAAAACGGCAAGATTAAACTTTACTAAACAACATGAAAAGCCTGATGAATAGTGGGAGCACATTATTTGGTAAGATGGCCAAGACCAAGATACAATTTTTCGGCTCAGATGGGGTGCAGCATGTTTGGTGTGAACCTGGTCAGGATTATTACAGTGAATGCATAGTCCCAACAGTGAATCATGGAGGTGGAAGTGTGATGATATGGGGCTGCATGACTGAAAAAGGTGTTGGGGAGATGACATTTATAGATGGCACCATAATTGCCTGCAATATACCAAATACTGGCTGACAAGATGACTCCCAGTCTCCAGAAGTTTGGCAGAGGATTAATATTCCAGCATGATAATGATCAAAAGCATATTGCCAAAAGGAGTTTCTAAAGAAGAAACAAGTGAGCTATGACCTGGCCAAGTATGTCACCTGACTTGAATCCATTAGAACACCTTTGGGGTATTTTAAAGAGAATGGTAGAGCAACACAACCCCTCCAGCAAAGAGCAGCAGAAATTTTTTATCTCTGAAGAAGGGCAGAACATCTCTCGAGAAATGTGTATGACACTGGTTCCCTCCATGCCAAGGAGGATTGATTCTGTCATCAAAAATAAAGGTGTACATGCAAAGTATTGAAAAAAATAAAAGATTTGAATCTCAGTAATGAAAGGTGCACTGACTTTTGTTGCATTGATTTCCTGCTTTGGGGCTGGTATTTTTAATATAGTAAATCAAAACTGTTAGTTCTTAATTTTACATAAGGGCAAATACCCTACTGTAAAACATAGATGTAATGCAGTTACTGTTAGGATATACAATCTTGAATCATTTGACATTTAAGTGATATTGCACTGGGGTGTACTTACTTCTGTTGCATACTGTATATAAAAATCTTGATCCACAAATGGTTTTGAAGAAACAGCACACCTTTGCTTTTTCAGTGGGGCATGGAACAAAACGGACTTGCCAGGTCCCAGTCAATCCAGATTCAAAGAGTATTCCAGCCACCAAGTTTTCTTAAAAGACCTTTATTTCACATAGGGTCCCAAACAAACAGTTACAATGTTTCAAGCCACACCAGGCTCTTAATCATGATTAAGAGCCTGGTGTGGCTTGAAACGTTGTAACTGTTTGTTTGGGACCCTATGTGAAATAAAGGTCTTTTAAGAAAACTTGGTGGCTGGAATACTCTTTGAATCTGCATACTGTATATATACAGATATATATATATATATATATATATATATATATATATTAGAAAAAGATCTTACACAATATGCATCATTACATAAACATGCCATTTTCACAATCTAAGTATACAACAGGGACACATATCTGCTTTCTTAATGCATTACATAGTCACCAACATTGGACTTTCAGTGCTTACCTCATCATGGCCTATTCTGTTGCGTTAAAGGGACACAGAACCCAAATTTTTTATGTCATGATTCAGATAGACCATAAAATTTTAAGCAACTTTCTAATTTACTCCTATTATCAATTTTTCTTCATTCTCTTGCTATCTTTATTTTAAAAGCAGGATGTAAATCTTAGCAGCAGCCCATTTTAGGTTCAGCACCATGGCTAGCGCTTGTATATTGGAGGCTTACATTTACCCACCAATAAGCAAGCATAACCCATATTCTCAACCAAAAATGGTCCCTCTCCTATGCATCACATTGCTGCTTTTTAAATAAAGATAGCAAGAGAACGAGGGAAAATTGATAATAGGAGTAAATTAGAAAGTTGCTTAAAATTACAAGTTCTATCTGAATTATGAAAGAAACAAATTAGGTTTAGTGTCCATTTAACATCAAACTACACATATAAAGAAATATGATGATCTGTAACTATTGTATTAATAAAAATTATTTTAAAATTAATTGCATTAAAAGGTTATAAGGGCTCAAAGATATGAGGTCTCAGGTGTTAGAAGAAAAGAATAATCAAGTCATTACATCAGCATCAGCTCACTAGCTCTCTCAAACCTCTCCTCACTTCAATCCCCTCCTTTTCCTGCCCTGATGAATCTATCTGCCACTATAACTCCACCCTTACATCGGTCCTTGACAATCTGGCCCCACCTACTATAGCTCGGAAATCATACACTCATCCTCAACCCTGTCATACTCCTCTGACATGGTACCTACACAGATGTTCCCATACTGCTGAGCGACACTGGAGGAAATCTCAGAGTTCAGCTGACTTTCTTCACTATAAGTTCATCTTGAACTCTTACTATTCTGTCATTAATCTATATAAACAAAATTACTTCTCTACTCTTATCTCTATTCTTTCTTCAAACCCAAAACATCTGTTCTCCACATTCAATACTCTTCTCTGCCCACCCCCACCTCCCACGACAACTTCTTTCTCAGCTAAAGATTTTGCCAGCTACTTCAACAACAAAATCAACTCCATCAGAAATTAAATTGGCTCACAACAGACTGCCGGTCTCCCAACCCCCCCCCCAAAAGCTCACAATCATCCAAAACCCACATAGCCAAAAATGTAGCTATTTTGCCCCTGTTACAGAGGAAGAAGTTTCTGCCCTTATACTATCCTCTCTCCTCACTACCTGTCCCCTACCTGTCCCCTTGACCCCATCCCCTCACAGCTACTCCCCTCCATCACCCTTACCCCTATACTTACATACAGTGGGGCAAAAAAGTATTTAGTCAGCCACCAATTGTGCAAGTTCTCCCACTTAAGAAGATGAGAGAGGCCTGTAATTTTCATCATAGGTATACCTCAACTATGAGAGACAAAATGTGGAAACAAATCCAGACAATCACATTGTCTGATTTGGAAAGAATTTATATGCATATTATGGTGGAAAATAAGTATTTGGTCACCTACAAACAAGCAAGATTTCTTGCTCTCACAGACCTGTATCTTCTTATTTTTGAGGCTCCTTCTTATTTTTGAGGGAAACTACCCATTAAAGGACTTCTTCTTCTTCAGAGCACCATCTTCGCACTCTTCCGTGTCAGGAAGGCAAAGAATAACTGGGGATTATGGGAAGTGGGAGGTATAGTTAAGCTTTGCTGTGGTGTTTTTGCCTCCTCCTGGTGGCCAGGAGCTGAATTTCCAACAGTAATGAATGGACTTGTGGACTCTCCATGCCATTGGAAAGAAAACCTAACATCACTCGCATACTAACCCGACAGGAGTTATTAAAATTTCACATTTCAATGTTCTTCACATATAGAATTTTTTTATTTTTATTGTAAATATGTTCTTCTATATATATCTTTATATATACCTGTATATCTATTCCTAAAAATATATAGGTATAGATTACATTTTACATTAGCATTACCATATATACAGTGGGGCAAAAAAGTATTTAGTCAGCCACCAATTGTGCAAGTTCTCCCACTTAAGAAGATGAGGCAGGCCTGTAATTTTCATCATAGGTATACCTCAACTATGAGAGACAAAATGTGGAAACAAATCCAGACAATCACATTGTCTGATTTGGAAAGAATTTATTTGCATATTATGGTGGAAAATAAGTATTTGGTCACCTACAAACAAGCAAGATTTCTTGCTCTCACAGACCTGTATCTTCTTATTTTTGAGGCTCCTCTGTCCTCCACTCATTACCTGTATTAATGGCACCTGTTTGAACTTGTTATCAGTATAAAAGACACAACCTCAAACAGTCACACTCCAAACTCCACTATGGTGAAGACCAAAGAGCTGTCGAAGGACACCAGAAACAAAATTGTAGACCTGCACCAGGCTGGGAAGACTGAATCTGCAATAGGCAAGCAGCTTGGTGTGAAGAAATCAACTGTGGGAGCAATAATTAGTAATTTGGAAGACATACAAGACCACTGATAATCTCCCTCGATCTGGGGCTCCATGCAAGATTTCACCCCGTGGGGTCAAAATGATCACAAGAACGGTGAGCAAACATCCCAGAACCACATGGGGGACCTAGTGAATGACCTGCAGAGAGATGGGACCAACATAACAAAGGCTACCATCAGTAACACACTACGCCGCCAGGGACTCAGATCCTGCAGTGCCAGACGTGTCCCCCTGCTTAAGCCATTACATATCCGGGCCCATCTGAAGTATGCTAGAGAGCATTTCGATGATCCAGAAGCGGATTGGGAGAATGTCATATGGTCAGATGAAACCAAAGTAGAACTGTAACTGTTTGGTAGAAACACAACTTGTCTTGTTTGGAGGAGAGAGAATGCTGAGTTGCAACCAAAGAACACCCCCTGTAAAGCATGGGGGTGGCAAAATCATGCTTTGGGGCAGTTTCTCTGCAAAGGGAACAGGACGACTGATCTGTGTACATGAAAGAATGAATGGGGCCATGTATCGTGAGATTTTAAATGCAAACCTCCTTCCATCAGCAAGGGCATTGAAGATGAAACGTGGCTGGGTCTTTGAGCATGACAATGATCCCAAACACACTGCCCGAGCAACGAAGGAGTGGCTTCGTAAGAAGCATTTCAAGGTCCTGGAGTGGCCTAGCCAGTCTCCAGATCTCAACCCCATAGAAAACCTTTGGAGGGAGTTGAAAGTCCGTGTTGCCCAGCGACAGCCCCAAAACATCACTGCTCTAGAGGAGATCTGCATGCAGGAATGGGCCAACATACCAGCAACAGTGTGTGACAACCTTGTGAAGACTTACAGAAAACGTTTGACCTCACTGCCAACAAAGGATATATAACAAAGTATTGAGATGAACTTTTGATATTGACCAAATACTTATTTTTCACCATAATATGCAAATAAATTCTTTCCAAATCAGACAATGTGATTGTCTGGATTTGTTTCCACATTTTGTCTCTCATAGTTGAGGTATACCTATGATGAAAATTACAGGCCTGTCTCATCTTCTTAAGTGGGAGAACTTGCACAATTGGTGGCTGACTAAATACTTTTTTGCCCCACTGTACATCTTCAATCTCTCCCTCAGCACTGGTATATTTTCCTCATCTCTTAAACATGCACTGGTCACACCTATCCTCAAAGAATATTATCTCTATCCAACCTCCCCATCCAACTACCACCCTATTTGCCTACTCCCTCTTGCCTCAAAGCTTCTTGAAAAGCTAGTATATGCACGTCTATCCAATTTCTTTGCATTAAACTCCCTTCTTCACCCACGGCAATCTGGATTTCGACCCCAACACTCCACAGAGACAGCAATAGTTAAGATTACCAACGACCTACTTACAGCAAAATCAAAAGGCTACTTCTCTATACTTATCCTCCTTGACCTTCCTGCAGCCTTTGAAACTCTCAACCACCCTCTTTTGCTCCAAACCCTCCATTCCTTCGGAATCTGCTTCACAGCTCTCTCGTGGCTCGCTTCCTATCTGTCTAATGATTCATTTAGTTTAGCCTTCTCTGGGGCATCCTCTGCCCCATTACCTCTTTCTGTTGGGGTACCACAGAGCTCTGTCCTCAGCAGGGATAGGCAAGGTGTCCGTACATGGATACTGGTGTCCGTGACTAGTCCTTGCAGTGTCTGCCACAACCTTAGTATATCTGATTAAATAATAGGAATAAAAAAAATATGTAGTGTGAATACAGTTAGTGGCTTGTCAAGAGACTGCTAGTGATATTGGGTGATAAGTTATGGAATAAATAAAGCCTGAGTGAAATACTGGATGTGTATCTGCATTTGTATAATAACATCCAGCTCTTTACAAAGACACTGTAGTGACACTGGCAAATGCGTATATCCAGACAAGTGCTGGTTATAGGGTCAGTGGTATCTGCATCAGTATAATAACACCCAGCGCTATATAATGACACAGTAGTGACACTGGCACATGGGTTTAGCCAGAGGAGGGCTGGTTATAGAATCAGTGGTATCTGCATCAGTATAATAACATCCAACACTATATAATGACACAGTAGTGACACTGGCATTGGCACATGGGTATAGCCAGATGAGGGCTGGTTATAGGATCAGTCGTATCTGCATCAGTATAATAACACCAAGCACTATACAAAGACACAGTAGTGGCACTGGCTCATGGGTATAGCCAGAGGAGGGCTGGTTATAGGATCAGTAGTATCTGCATCAGTATAATAACACCAAGCACTAAAATAATGTTTTTAATTTCAAATGTACCTTTGTGTCCTTCATTAAGGTCTGTACTTTGGAAAATGTCCACCACAGCCTTTGTCTGTGCCTATCTCTGGTCCTCGGTCCCCTCCTCTTCTCAATCTATACGTCCTCATTAGGTTCCTTAATAAAGTCCCACGGGTTTCATTATCATGTGTATGCCGATGACACCCAAATCCACCTCTCTGCACCAGAACTATCTCCTTCCTTGCTAACCCGTGTCACTAACTGTCTCTCTCGTATCTCATCTTGGATGTCCTCTCACTACCTCAAGCCAAATCTCTCCAAAGCTGAGCTCCTTATTTTCCCTCTTCTTCCAAATTCTCCACCCCATTTCTCTATAACTGTTGATAACTCCATAATTACCCGAACCCCACATGCCCAATGTCTTGGGGTCACACTTGACTCAGAACTATCTTTCACTCCTCACATTCAGTCCTTGGCTAAAGCCTGCCCATTTCACATCTCTAAAATTAGACATTTCCTTACACAAGACACAACTAAGATTTTAATCCACTCTCTCATCCTTTCCCGCCTCGACTACTGCAACTCCATCCTCTCTGGTCTCCCTAGCTGCCGCCTAGCTCCTTAACAATCCATAATGCACGCCTCTGCCAGGCTCATCTTCCTTACACATCACTCTTCATCTGCTGCACCTCTCTGCCAATCCCTACACTGGCTTTCTCTTGCCTCCAGGATTAAACACAAAATTCTCACTCTGACACACAAAGCCCTCAACTGCATTGCTCCCCCCTACATCTCAAATCTTGTCTCCAGATACTCTCCCTCCTGTCCCCTTCACTCCGCTCATGATCTCCTCCTCTCCTCCTCTCTTGTTACCTCCTCACATTCCCGCTTACAAGACTTTTTCAGACTGGCTCCCATTTTATGGAACTCTCTGCCTCGCTTCGCAAGACTCTCCCTTAGTTTTGAAAGCTTCAAGCGCTCCCTGAAGACTCTACTATTGAGGTATGCATACAACTTACACTAACCTTCCTATCTCCACTGCTATCCCCTTAAACCCCATAGCATGTAAGTCTATGAGCCCAGTTGTTTGTAGTTCACATTCATAAGAGCCGACTAAAACAGTGCAACTCTTGGCAGGGCCCTGTACCCACTTGACCCCTGTAAATGTTATTTTGTATACCACCTATGTTCATAGTGCTGCAAAATCTGTTGGCTCTCTACAAATACCAGATAATAATAATAATAATAATAATAAAAGGCAAAGGGCTTTAACATTGAGAGACATACAGTACATATACTGTACATGTATAAATATGTATATGAATGAATATTTATATGTTTATAAGTGTGTACTGTATTTATATGTGAATATATGTATTTGAAGACATATATACACATATAAACACATAAATACAAATGTACACACACATATATATATATATATATATATATATATATATATAATTGAATTGGAGCCATTTTTATATTTAATAAAGGTTTATCTATGTATTTACTGTAAATATTTAACATTCCAATGTTCTATACCTAGCAGAATATGTTCTAAATATTTTTAAATAGATTTTCCTATATATATCTGTATATATCTAAATATTATCATGTGTATATATATATATATATATATATATATATATATATATATATATATACACACACAGAGAGAGAACCACACTCACAGGAACGAACAACCAGCTCAATACTATTGTTAGCCTGTTCTATGGCAATTTACCACCTGGGTGCAGCTTCTTTTAGCCCAGTAATGCTTTTCACAGAGTAGAACTTTCCTGTAGCATATCAGTCTGATCCCGCCTATTACAGTCAGTCCAGCACCGAAATACCAGGCAATTCCTCTCTGAACAAGGAACACAGCAACCCCAGACGATTGTTTCGGCCTATATTGGGCCTCTTCAGTGAGGTGTAGCCATATTCCTCTAAGCACACTGAGCAAGGAGTCCACGTCTGGTTTCCCCTTTCTCCCATAGGGAGATTAAATACACACAGAGAGAAGCACACCTACAGGAATGAACTGGCTCAATACCATTGTTGGCCTGTTCTATGGCGATTTACCACTTGGGTGCAGCTTCTTTTAGCCCAGTAATGCTTTTCACAGAGTAGAACGTTCCTGTAGCATATCAGTCTGATCCTGCCAATATATATATATATATATATATATATATATATATATATATATATATATGTATGTGTAGCCAAACAGAAAGTAGTGGCGCACTCTGCCTTGCCCTGTACTTTTCCTTCGGCACACTGCAGCGTGGGGATGATGTCACAAGTCAGAGTTTCAAGTGCTCCACAGACAGCATATCTGTCCAAAATGCCAAAAAAGGTATAGATAAACAAAGGATATCCAGGCACTCTTCTGTATATAAAAATCCAAAATTCCTTGTTCCATCATTAAATATATATATATGTATTTATGAATAAATAGAACATATTCTGCTATGTGATAAAAACATTGTAACGTGAAATATTAATATTTTCATGTCGGGTTAGCACACTTGAGAATATTCAATCGTGTTTGTGCATGAGTAGTGTTTTTTCACTTTTTTTGCTCCATTGACTTCTTTGGGGGAATACTTTAACACAATAGTGATATTCGAAGTTCTGCTTTTTGCGCGCATCGGGTTAGCATGCGAGCGAAAACTATTTACTTATAAACTTGTAATACATGCGCTACCCGAGCAAAAACCTTCTAGCGGAGTTAGCGTGTGAGCAGGAGCATTAAATATCGGTCCACTTGTAATCTGGCCCTAACTTTTTAAACCTAAGTATTGAACAATGATGTTGGTATATTATGAAAATGTGTCTTTATTGAAGATACTTTCAACAAGAATCTTAACATTGCAACATATTTATTTATATATTTAGCAGTTGATGTCAGCTAAGAATTATTTTCAGCATATATAACATTTTCATCATGGAAATTAAGACATGAATTGCACTATATGATTTATATGAAAAGACACTTGTTTATTTTGCATCTATATTTTTATTTTAAAGTACATGTTGATGTTTCACATGTATAAATACATTTTATTTTGAAGAATCAAAACAAATAAAAAAAACTTGAATATATATATATATAAGAAACACACAAAAAATCTATTTCCAAGGTTTATGTTTTTTACATTTTTCACATTTATACATTTTCTTAGTGCTCTGTACCATGGAATAACTCATGTATCACTACGTCTCAAGCATCTTTTACATTGCCTGGATGTTGTGTCTTATACCTATATTCAAGGTCAAGTGGTGACTTACTCCACTCTAAAAAGCACTCTAAAAGAAATACAGATTTTTCTGCACAATTAGTTTTGTCTCATTATATTATCACAGTGCATATATCTTATTTGTATTTTCAGTATATAATTTGCCCACTGAATATGAGATTAATGGCAAGGGTTGGATGGTAAAAGTGAAATTAAAAAAAACTGACAAAATCAATGAGTCACAGACACAGCAAGAGACCAAATCCTAAAGCAACCAGTAATTCCTATATAGGGTTTGTGGGATATTTAAAAAAAACAATACTCTAACTAGTGATGTCGCAAACTTAAATTTTTCCGTTCGCGAACAGCGAACGCGAACGTCCGCAAAATTTCGCGAACGGGCAAACTGGCCGAACCGCCATTGACTTCAATAGGCAGGCGAATTTTAAAACCCACAGGGACTATTTCTGGCCACAATAGTGATGGAAAAGTTGTTTCAAGGGTACTAACACCTGGACTGTGGCATGCTGGAGGGAGATCCATGGCAAAACTCCCATGTAAAATTACATAGTTGATCCAGAGTCTGGTTTTAATCCATAAAGGGCATAAATCACCTAACATTCCTAAATTGTTTGGAATAACTTGCTTTAAAACATTAGGTATGATTTTGTATCGATCAGATAGTGTAAGGGTTACTCCCACTTCACAGTGACAGACCAAACTCCTCGTTTAACGCACCGTAAACAACCGCAAACAGTCCATTTGCACAACCGCAAACTCCCCATTTGCACAAGGTTGGATACCAAGCTAGCCATGTCCCGTTCCTTGTCCTCACTGATGTCATTGAAGATCCCCGAAAGGTGACAACAAGCCCCCTGGGACGCCTGCTGTGTTTGGTCTTCCACCTCCTCAAAGCCACCTTCCTCCTCTGACTCCTCTTCTTCAGAATCCTCTCTCTGCGTTGCCTCTCTCTGCGTTATTATAAGGTGTGTTAAGTAGCACTATTCCTATCAATTTAATCCCTGTTATGTGTCTTTTTTATTGGTTTGGTTTTTGAAGCCACAGTGCTGCACCAGAGGCCAGAAAAATTAGGCATGTACACATGCCTGAAAAATTAGGTATTGTTGCAGCCGCTGCTGTAGCAGCGGCCATAAAAATTGATGTTTGTTTCCCAGGCAGAAAGTGCCCTAAAACATTGCGGCTTGAACCCTAGTTGGTGGTGGATAAGTCACGCAAGTCATCCGGCATTCGAAGATAAAATACAGCAGCGTGTGGACCATTTTTAGCCCAAGGCAGCTCATCTCATCAGGCCTTTTTTACTCTAATGTATCGCCCAATGTCAGTCCCTTCGGGATCCATCCCTCATTCATCTTAATAAAGGTGAGGTAATCTAGACTTTTTTGACCTAGGTGACTTCTCTTCTCAGTGACAATACCTCCTGCTGCACTGAAGGTCCTTTCTGACAGGACACTTGAAGCAGGGCAGGCGAGAAGTTCTATTGCAAATTGGGATAGCTCAGGCCACAGGTCAAACCTGCACACCCAGTAGTCAAGGGGTTCATCGCTCCTCAGAGTGTCGAGATCTGCAGTTAAGGCGAGGTAGTCTGCTACCTATCGGTCGAGTCATTCTCTGAGGGTGGACCCCGAAGGGCTGTGGCGATGCATAGGAGTTAAAAAGCTCTGCATGTCCTCCATCAACAACACGTCTGTAAAGCGTCCTGTCCTTGCCGGCGTGGTCGTGGGAGTCGCAGGATTACTTTCACCTCTTCCCCTGTTAGATTCCCGTTGTGCTGTGACATCACCCTTATACGCTGTGTAAAGCATACTTTTTAATTTATTTTGGAACTTCTGCATCCTTTTCGACTTGCGGTAATTCGGTAACATTTCAGGCACTTTATGCTTATACCAGGGGTCTAGTATCGTGGACACCCAGTACAGGTCATTCTCCTTCAGCTTTTTTATACGAGGGTCACTCAACAGGCACAACAGCATGAAAGACCCCATTTGCACAAGGTTGGATGCCGAGCTACTCATGTCCAAATTTTTTTGTTTTTGTTTTTAAATGTACACTTACACTACTATTAAACAAGATATGAGTGGTGGCACTGGGCAAGTGGGCACAGTATACGCTGTGAGCCTGACACAAAAAAGCAGACTGATATTTCACAGTCCAAAAAGTTTTTTTTGTTTTTAAATGTACACTTACACTACTATTAAACAAGATATGAGTGGTGGCACTGGGCAAGTGGGCCCAGTATAAGCTGTGAGCCTGACACAAAAAAGCAGACTGATGTTTCACAGTCCAAATTTTTTTTTTTGTTTTTAAATGTACACTTACACTACTATTAAACAAGATATGAGTGGTGGCACTGGGCAAGTGGGCCCAGTATAAGCTGTGAGCCTGAAACAAAAAAGCAGACTGATGTTTCACAGTCCAAAAAGTTTTTTTTGTTTTTAAATGTACACTTACACTACTATTAAACAAGATATGAGTGGTGGCACTGGGCAAGTGGGCCCAGTATAAGCTGTGAGCCTGACACAAAAAAGCAGACTGATGTTTCACAGTCCAAAAAGTTTTTTTTGTTTTTAAATGTACACTTACACTACTATTAAACAAGATATGAGTGGTGGCACTGGGCAAGTGGGCACAGTATACGCTGTGAGCCTGACACAAAAAAGCAGACTGATGTTTCACAGTCCATAAAGTTTTTTTTGTTTTTAAATGTACACTTACACTACTATTAAACAAGATATGAGTGGTGGCACTGGGCAAGTGGGCACAGTGTACTCTGTGAGCCTGACACAAAAAAGCAGACTGATGTTTCACAGTCCAAAAAGTTTTTTTGTTTTTAAATGTACACTTACACTACTATTAAACAAGATATGAGTGGTGGCACTGGGCAAGTGGGCACAGTATACGCTGTGAGCCTGACACAAAAAAGCAGACTGATGTTTCACAGTCCAAAAAGTTTTTATTTTTTTAAATGTACACTTACGCTACTATTAAACAAGATATGAGTGGTGGCACTGGGCAAGTGGGCCCAGTATAAGATGTGAGCCTGACACAAAAAAGCAGACTGATGTTTCACAGTCCAAAAAGTTTTTTTTGTTTTTAAATGTACACTTACACTACTATTAAACAAGATATGAGTGGTGGCACTGGGCAAGTGGGCACTGTATACGCTGTGAGCCTGACACAAAAAAGCAGACTGATGTTTCACAGTCCAAAAAGTTTTTATTTTTAAATTTACACTACTGTTACACCAGATATGAGTGGGGCCACTGGGCAAGTGGGCACAGTATATGCTGTGAGCCTGGCACACATGCTGGCAGGCAGGCAACTGCAATTAGATTACACAAGCAGACTGATGTTTCACAGTCAAAAAAGTTTTGTTTTTTTAAATTTACACTACTGTTACACCAGATATGAGTGGGGCCACTGGGCAAGTGGGCACAGTATACGCTGTGAGCCTGGCACACACGCTGGCAGGCAGGCAACTGCAATTAGATTACACTAGCAGACTGATGTTTCACAGTCATAAAAGTTTTTTTTTAAAAATGTACACTACTCTTACACCAGATATGAGTGGTGGCACTGGGCAAGTGAGCCTGGCACACACGCTGGCAGGCAGCCAACTGCAATTAGATTACACTAGCAGACTGATGTTTCACAGTCAAAAAAGTTTTTTTTTTTAAATTTACACTACTGTTACAGCAGATATGAGTGGTGGCACTGGGCAAGTGGGGCTGGCACACACGCTGGCAGGCATTTGCACAAGGTTGGATGCCGAGCTACTCATGTCCAAATTTTTTTGTTTTTGTTTTTAAATGTACACTTACACTACTATTAAACAATATATGAGTGGTGGCACTGGGCAAGTGGGCTCAGTATAAGCTGTGAGCCTGAAACAAAAAAGCAGACTGATGTTTCACAGTCCAAAAAGTTTTTTTTGTTTTTAAATGTACACTTACACTACTATTAAACAAGATATGAGTGGTGGCACTGGGCAAGTGGGCACAATATATGCTGTGAGCCTGACACAAAAAAGCAGACTGATGTTTCACAGTCCAAAAAGTTTTTATTTTTTTAAATGTACACTTACACTACTATTAAACAAGATATGAGTGGTGGCACTGGGCAAGTGGGCACAGTATACGCTGTGAGCCTGACACAAAAAAGCAGACTGATATTTCACAGTCCAAAAAGTTTTTATTTTTTTAAATGTACACTTACACTACTATTAAACAAGATATGAGTGGTGGCACTGGGCAAGTGGGCCCAGTATAAGCTGTGAGCCTGACACAAAAAAGCAGACTGATGTTTCACAGTCCAAAAAGTTTTTTTTTGTTTTTAAATGTACACTTACACTACTATTAAACAAGATATGAGTGGTGGCACTGGGCAAGTGGGCACAGTATACGCTGTGAGCCTGACACAAAAAAGCAGACTGATGTTTCACAGTCCATAAAGTTTTTTTTGTTTTTAAATGTACACTTACACTACTATTAAACAAGATATGATTGGTGGCACTGGGCAAGTGGGCACAGTATATGCTGTGAGCCTGACACAAAAAAGCAGACTGATGTTTCACAGTCCAAAAAGTTTTTATTTTTTTAAATGTACACTTACACTACTACTAAACAAGATATGAGTGGTGGCACTGGGCAAGTGGGCACAGTATACGCTGTGAGCCTGACACAAAAAAGCAGACTGATGTTTCACAGTCAAAAAAGTTTTTATTTTTTTAAATGTACACTTACGCTACTATTAAACAAGATATGAGTGGTGGCACTGGGCAAGTGGGCCCAGTATAAGATGTGAGCCTGACACAAAAAAGCAGACTGATGTTTCACAGTCCAAAAAGTTTTTTTTGTTTTTAAATGTACACTTACACTACTATTAAACAAGATATGAGTGGTGGCACTGGGCAAGTGGGCACTGTATACGCTGTGAGCCTGACACAAAAAAGCAGACTGATGTTTCACAGTCCAAAAAGTTTTTATTTTTAAATTTACACTACTGTTACACCAGATATGAGTGGTGGCACTGGGCAAGTGGGCACAGTATACGCTGTGAGCCTGGCACACACGCTGGCAGGCAGGCAACTGCAATTAGATTACACAAGCAGACCGATGTTTCACAGTCAAAAAAGTTTTGTTTTTTTAAATTTACACTACTGTTACACCAGATATGAGTGGGGCCACTGGGCAAGTGGGCACAGTATACGCTGTGAGCCTGGCACACACGCTGGCAGGCAGGCAACTGCAGTTAGATTACACTAGCAGACTGATGTTTCACAGTCATAAAAGTTTTTTTTTTAAAATTTACACTACTGTTACATCAGATATGAGTGGTGGCACTGGGAAAGTGGGCTTGGCACACACGCTGTTAGGCAGGCAACTGCAATTAGATTACACAAGCAGACTGATGTTTCACAGTCAAAAAAGTTTTTTTTAAAAATTTACACTACTGTTACAGCAGATATGAGTGGTGGCACTGGGCAAGTGGGGCTGGCACACACGCTGGCAGGCAGGCAACTGCAATTAGATTACACAAGCAGACTGATGTTTCACAGTCAAAAAAGTTTTTTTAAAAAAATTTACACTACTGTTACACCAGATATGAGTGGTGGCACTGGGCAAGTGGGCCTGGCACACACGCTGGCAGGCAGGCAACTGCAATTAGATTACACTAGCAGACTGATGTTCAACAGTCAAAAAAGCTTTTTTTTTTTATTTACCCTACTGTTACACCACATATGAGTGGTGGCACTGGGCAAGTGGCTTGGCAGGCAGGCAACTGCAATTAGATTAAACAGGAAAAAAAAAATAAAAAATGATGTTCTAGCCCTAAAAAGGGCTTTTTGGGGTGCTGTCCTTACAACAGAGATCAGATGAGTCCTTCGGGACTGTAGTGGACACTGAATACACTAGCCTAGCTATCAATTTCCCTATTAAATCACCAGCAGCTACACTGTCCCTCCTCTCACTAACAATGCAGCTTCCAAATGAATCTAAAATGGCTGCTGTCCAGGAGCTGGGAGGGTCTGGGAGGGAGGGTCTGCTGCTGATTGGCTGGAATGTGTCTGCAGACTGTGAAATACAGGGTCAAAGTTTACTCAATGATGACGAATAGGGGGCGGATCAAACATTGCATATGTTCGCCCGCCGTGGCGAACGCGAACATGCTATGTTCGCCGGGAACTATTCGCCAGCGAACTATTCGCGACATCACTAACTCTAACATGGGTAGACAAAAATTCAAGGCTATACACTGACTTAAAGGCTTAAAGTTAAATATATTTAAAGTGAATGTAAATTTTGATGCTAAATAGCCCGGTTTTTAAAAATTTGATTAAAAACAAGGGCACTTTATAATTCATCAAAATTTACATTTCACTCCTGTTGTGAAAAAATACTTACCTTCTAAACTTGACAGCAGCTTCAGCTTCCTCCGGTTGTCGCAAGCCATTTCTGATGTCAGAAATGATGGATAGGTCATCCTTCAATCACAAATTGATTTGTAACTGTCCACAGTGTCACAGAAGACCTGTTTGTTGCAAATACTTTATAGAGGAGTGTAAATCTGTTCAATTCTATTTGCTTCTGCTAATTAATAGAATAGTAGTACAAACCCTCCAATTTTAGTGTATATGCATATAATCTCTTAATAGAACTAGTGGTGGCCACTACGGTATTTAATTCCCATCAAGTGGAGTGTCTAGGAGCATTATATATATATATTTCCATATATTCCAGCACAGTGTATGCGTACCCTTCACTTAAGGACAAACAGCAACAGATTACAATTGCAAGTTCAAATTCAGGAGCTAAACAGCTCTACTCACGTCCCTTTATTAGCGGTTATCATCCTTCCAGGTAGTGTTGTTATACACAGCATGCAATCTTGAGGGGTTCTTCCTACCCCATTCTCCTTAGTCCTCCTAGGTTATCCACTCATGTACCACACACTAGTGACCGGTCTGCGGACTCCTCAGCATGTAAATGCAGGCACATAAGAAACGAGTGCCTGCCTTCTTCTGCCCGTGCTCACACTGTGTGGCCAAAGTTTAGCAATGTAAAAGAAAGAAAGTAGAGCACCGGGCATTCACGGAGATTAAAATTTATGACTTTATTGGATTAAATATACAAACAAGGGACCATAGTCCCCGGGGTAAAACTGACTGTTAAAGGATAGAGATCGGCTAACATGTTTCGGCTCCCACGCCGTAATATTAGCCCAATTTAAAAACACGCTCACTTCCCTTCTAAATAACCTTTCACGGTTTCCCATTGGATGTGTAGTACACACCTTCCTGTTTCTCTACCAATGGGAACACTGCCAGCTCCGGTCGCCGTGATTAGCTATGATATACACACCCTCACATACACGGACCAATCCGAGCTGACAGTGTGTGACAAGTGCCGCTTCACATGTACTCATTGATATGTTCGCTCAATTTATATGTATATAGCTGTACAGAGAACAATTATGTTTAACACAGGCTGCTCACAAGGCCAAACCCACTCTTTCTGTTCCTCTCTAGTGTGAACCTCGCTATGCGCTGTATATATTTCTTCCTTAGCAGCCAGACTTACGTGTTCCTTGTCAATTGCCTAAAGTGAGATGTTAACTTTTTGTTTTATGTTTCCTGTCTATTTTGAATGGTGTAGGTTAGCTCCTATGTATATCTCAAGCCAAACTATTTATTATGTAATACTCTCTGCCGGACTTATATTTTTGTAATAGATCTCCATTCCGTCCAGTTTAGGAGGGTGCTTTGCCTTTAATTTTGCACTCACTGTTTATAACTTAATAGTGTAACATAATTTCACTTTGTCATTCTATTTTCCAGTTGACATGAGTATTTAAATATTTAGATAGTTCCTTTATATTGTTACATGTATACAGTGCTGCCTCCTCTATAGAGCTGCAGGGCCACAAGTACTAAGGAGCTCAAAGATCACCTATAAAGGCAAACAACATTATACTGTATCGACCACTATTCCAATGGTATGTAATAGAGCACAAGGAGGTGCAGGGAGATATATTTTTCCTCTCACTCATATTCAAAATTGGATAGTTGATCGAATCTAAATATAAGAAGGGTTTATAACCTTGAATTAAATATGAATGTTTACTACTTTGGTGGATTGCTAGCCCTAATTCCACCTTCTATTTGATAATGAAATACTATTGTCTAACTGTTGGAAACTCTAGATATTATTGTTCACTTTTCTAAGGGTCTTAGGTATATGTTGATATACCTGCTATTCACCACCCATTTCAAATCTTATATCATCCGTCCCTATAGTAGAGATTTTAGTATCTAATAACTGTGTATAAACCCTTACTTATAATCCTTGGGGTGATTCCTACCAGAAATTAATCAAGTCAAATTCAGAGTTGAGGCCTACTGGAACTCTGGACTTCAGTTTAAATATCCAGTAGGCCTCCCTCTCTTCCAATTTTCTAGTCCTGTCCTCACCCTTTTTCATAGGTGATATCCTCTCTATGATATTCCAAGTGAATCTACTAACATCTTTGTTATGAAATTGCGAAAAATGGTTTATTAGCGATGTAGTTAATACTGTCCTGATGTCCGTCAAGTGTTCCCTAATCCTCACTCTAGCTTCTCTAGTACTAAGTCCTACGTACTGGACTGCACATTGATTGCAAGAGATGACATAAACAATAAAGGTTGATCTGCAGTTGAGGCACGGCTTGATTGGGTACCTTTCTCCTGTGGCCAGACATTCAAAGCTGTCACCTATCTGTACTTTGGCACATGCTAGGCACGCCTGGTAATTGCAACGAAACATACCATTAAATTGCAACCAGGACGACATGTTGCTAGTGCTCTTGTTCAGTCTCGTTGGGGCCACCATGTTCCCTACTGTCCTACCCCTTTTATAGGCAAACCTCACACCTTCCTTCACTGTCTTGACCAACCCATCATCTGCTGTTAGCAGTGGTAAGTGATGCCTGATTATGTTGCAAATTTGGGGATACTGTTGTGAGTACTCTGTAATAAAAACCACTTGGTTATCTTTGGAGCTCCCCTGCTCCTGTGGTCTTTTCCCCTGCAGCAGCTTTTTTCTATCCAATGCTTTCACTTTCCTTCGTGCCTGCAGAATGGTGAACCTTTTGTAGCCTCTCTCCTCTAATCTGCCAGCCAAGTCATTGGCTTGTGACTCAATATTCTGCTTCCGAACTGCAGTTTTGTTTTAGGCGAATGAACTGGCCCTTCGCCACGCCATTGAAAACCTTTTTCAGATGACTGCTGGCAGCATGGAGGAGAGAGTTAACCGAAATCGGTTTACGATAAACCGTAGTTTCCACCAATTCATTTGGTGTGCCAAGCAGTTTAAGGTCAAGGAAGTATATTTCATTTTTGTGGGACTCTGATGTAAAACTAATTCCAACTTCATTCCTGTTGAGGAAATCCACAAACTGACCCATTTCAATAGTAGACCCCCTCTATATTATGAGGAGGTCATCTATGAAACGTCTGTACCACACAATATCTCTCCTGTAGGGGTTCTTCTCTCCAAAGACTTGGGAGAGCTCCCACCACCCCATAAACAGGTTGGCGTAGGAGGGGGCAAATTTAGCCCCCATTGCCGTCCCATGCCTCTGGAGGAAGAACTCCCCCTCAAACTCAAAGTAATTGTGTGTCAGGAGGAATCTCGTGACTTCGATCACATATTCCACAAACCTTCTATCCTCACCAAACTCTTCACTGAGGAAGTAGCGAATGGCCTCAAGTCCCTTATCATGCGGTATTGTGGAATACAGCGATCTCACGTCGACTGTGAGCCATACAAAATCTTGCTGCCATATCAGGTCACCTAGTAAGTTTAAGACATGCTTTGTGTCAGAGATGTAGCTCCACAGTTTTCCCACTAGGGGTTGCAGAACCTAAACTGGACGGCATGGAGCTCTATTACAAAAATATAAGTCCGGCAGAGAGTATTACATAATAAATAGTTTGGCTTGAGATATACATAGGAGCTAACCTACACCATTCAAAATAGACAGGAAACATAAAACAAAAAGTTAACATCTCACTTTAGGCAATTGACAAGGAACACGTAAGTCTGGCCGCTAAGGAAGAAATATATACAGCGCATAGCGAGGTTCACACTAGAGAGGAACAGAAAGAGTGGGTTTGGCCTTGTGAGCAGCCTGTGTTAAACATAATTGTTCTCTGTACAGCTATATACATATAAATTGAGCGAACATATCAATGAGTAAATGTGAAACGGCACTTGTCACACACTGTCAGCTCGGATTGGTCCGTGTATGTGAGGGTGTGTATATCATAGCTAATCACGGCGACCGGAGCTGGCAGTGTTCCCATTGGTAGAGAAACAGGAAGGTGTGTACTACACATCCAATGGGAAGCCGTGAAAGGTTATTTAGAAGGGAAGTGAGCGTGTTTTTAAATTGGGCTAATATTACGGCGTGGGAGCCGAAACATGTTAGCCGATCTCTATCCTTTAACAGTCAGTTTTACCCCGGGGACTATGGTCCCTTGTTTGTATATTTAATCCAATAAAGTCATAAATTTTAATCTCCGTGAATGCCCGGTGCTCTACTTTCTTTCTTCTACATCCTTCAATCACGGCTTCCCCAGGGAATCAGTGTCTGATTCAACGCTGTGATTGGAGGAAGCCAGATTCCTCATTTTAGACACATGAAGAGGCTTTGCAACGGGTGGAGGAAGCTGGAGCTGCTGTCAAGATTAAAAGTTATGGGTTTTTTTTACAACAGGAGTGAAATGTAAATTTTGATGAATTAAAGTGCCCCTGTTTTTAATAAAAATTTTAAAAATCAGGCTGTTTAGCATCAAAATTTACATTCACTTTGAAAATCAAATTATAACAGGAGTTAGATTAGGAACTAGGCAAGTGATATTTTCATACATAGCCATGTACAGTAATTTAACACATACTTCGGAGCTATTAAAGGGATGGTACCTGCTAAGCGCATGACAAAGCTAGTGCTGTGGTAATGCAAAGATAAATAAAGTGTATTAGTAATGCATGGTTATATCATCCCATCCTATATAATTCTAGCAATTTTGTCTTCACCTAAAAAATGATGTCACATTAGTACTAGTCTTTACATACCCAGCAATGTATAATCTAATATATATGTGAAAGATCTGTAGCTATGTTTTCAAGCATATGTTTACTACAATTCATGTCCGTACACTTGGAGCCATGTGCATATTTTTATGCTTACTTAGAAGCATTACAACAAGTTCATTTACACAGGTAATGTTGGACTCTGATAGGAAACTGAAAAAAAGATAAAATTGGTATATTTGCATGAAAACCATTCAAATGCTAGGAGCTTTGTTTGTAAACCACATGAAGTATTTTTTATCATTTATATGTCATGATATAACAGGTATGTTACAAATAAATATCATACAAAAAGAATGTGAAATGATTTCTTTATGATTGAGTTCTATGTAATTATTGTTGCAGAGTAATAATTGAAGAATCATCAAATACTTGTATATGCCATAAAATACACGTAGATGCTTTTTTCTCTGTATGCTGCTGTCTTTTGCCATATTGCTTACAGTAGAGTTTGAATGTGTTGCATGAACATTATGAATTAAAATCAAGGAAACATTCAGGGCCAGATTACAAGTAGAGTGGTATTTAACACTCCCGCTGGAGAATGAACTCGTATTACTAAATGAAAGCAAAGATTCTTGCACCCTAACCCAACGCGCGTAAAAAGCCAAACTAAAAGTATAGCGTGCATGATAACGTATTCTTGCATAGAAGTCAATGGAGCAAAAAAAAGTGGAAAAACTTAACGCCCTACTCACACGCAAACACGATCGCATATTCTCAAGTGCGCTAAGCCGACAAATTCCAATGTTCTTCACATAGCAGAATATGTTCTATTTATTCATAAATACATATTTATTTATATATATATATATATATATATATATATATATATATATATAATGTTATTTTGGTACAAAATATATCTATACCTATGTACATATTATTAAGTTAATTAGTTAACAAGTTAAGGAGCAGCGGTCTTAAGACCGTTTCTTCTTAACTTCTGTTTCTGGCGAGCCTGAAGGGCGGCTCGCGCAGAAACAGATGCATACATGACTTGATAAATCAGCCCCCTCATATCTAGGAGCCCTTATACATTTTTTGTGCAAGATTGTTTAGAAATATTTTTTAGTAGATGGTTATGTTCTTATAATGATTTTCCGAGAATTTCATGAAAGTAAAAGCTATGACAAAATGAAAGGGAGACAGGACAAAATGATCCCAATCAAGTTACTATAACATAGCTTTATAACATAGTTGCTAAATGATCCTTTGACTGTCTCTATTACGATCTAGATTATAAGTGGAGCGCTATAGATAGCACAGGGTCGCTATCCATATTATGGTCCTGTGCTAAGAATTGAGCCAGGGGCGGACTGATCAGCTGGGCAAATAGGGGGGCCCTCAAATGACATCTCTATGGCTCCTGGTGTGCTGCTTTAGCTGGAGCTAACAGCTGTCCTATCAGTAACTAAGCAGTTAAGTGTGGGTTTAGTGGGCTCCTGCCCCTTGATGTTGAGTTTGTTGCTCGAGGGCCGTGGAACATGGGGTGGTCTGTCGCTATGAGTGCCATGGAGTGTGGGGACTGGCCCTGGAGGTTGGGGACCTGTCTCTGGCCCTTGACATTGTGGGTAGGGCAGGGAGGCTACCAAGTTAATTTGCATACATTTTAATACATTTGGGTCAGTGTGAGACAGTGGGGGTCCTTCCCTAATTTTTGCCCGGGGCCCTGATTGGTCTCAGTCCGCCCCTGAATAGAGCACAATCTATTATTACTAAGTGAATGGTAAAATAGTTTTACCAGAGACTGTAATCACTTAAAGGGACATGAAAGAAAATGCAATCTTATATAACTTTAAAATTTATTTCAATTGTCTAATTTGTTTTGTATTCTTGGTATCTTTTGTTGAAGGAGCAGTAATACACTACTGGGAGCTAGCTCAAAGCCAATTACCCACAGGTACTAATATCAATAACATTAACAATTATACTCCCAGGAGTGTACTACTGTTCCTGAGTCTACCTAGGTATGTTTTCCAACAAATGATACCAAGAGAACAAAGCAAATAAGATAATAGAACTAAACTGTAAAGTTTTGTAACATTATATACACCCTGGTTTCTCAACAGCTGGGCCGTGGCCCAGTACCGGGCCGTGATAGCCCTGCTGGTGGGCCCCGGCCTGTCATGCCCCCACTGCACACTCTTACTCCACTGCACACCAAGGGCAGACTGATACCAATCAAGGTCCCAGGAACACTCACACTGACCAAAATGTATTAAATGTTATGCAAATGAACATGGTAGCCTCCCTGCCCCCAACAGGCCCCTCAACCTCCAGAGCCAGGACCCCAACATTAAGGTCCAGGAAAAGGGTACCCAACCTCCAGGGTCAGACCCCAAACTCCATGGCCCTCACAGCGACAGACCCTCACCAGGGCCCCTCTAAACCCACACTTTTTTTGCTTAGTTACTGATAGGGCAACTGAAAACTCCAGCTTAAGGAATGCACCAGGTTCCGTGGAGATGCCATTTGTGGGCCCCCCTACTTGCTGGTCCCTCGGCCCAGGTCCTATTTGCCTGGCTGATCAGTCCGCCGCTGCTGCTCACTTTATATATCTATATATATATATATATATATATATATAAAACTACCGGGCCCTGGACATGTCTAGCTAAAATTTACCGGGCCTTGAGGTCACTTTGGTTGAGAACCACTGATATACACTACCTGAATCATGGAAGAAACAATTGGGTTTCTTGTCCCTTTAGAGTTGTTTAATGGTGCCCTGTGCCAGGAACTTAGTAAACTTTGCTTCTGAATGTCACCATCAATATGATGTTTTTCAATGAGTCGGTTTAAATACTTCTGGAACTTCTTGGAATGTAAATCATTAATGATTTGCTCTTCATTTTGTGTATTGATTATTTTATTTATTGATTATTCTAAAATTATGTTTAAAAGTATACAATTCACATTGATTAAATTTATTAAGTCAAACAGAATGGTAGACTGGAAACTATAAATAGTGTGGAATAAACTGAGATCTGATTATTGTTTAGCTCGTACACATTATGGGGATGATGATGATGATGATGATGAATAAAAGCATAATTGTAACTAGATTAGAGTATGTTTAAAGGGCCATAATAGTAAAAAAATTCTCCAATTTGATCATGCACTACTCTGTGTTTGACACCCCCCCCCCGCAAAGGGGTTAAACACACAGCAGAAGTACCACTCAGGATCCACGGAGCACTGCGGAAAACACAATCAACAGCACAAGTTATGCATCTGAGTTATGCGACTAGCAATGCTGAATGGATCAGCATTGGTTTCCGATGGGGACCAGCAATGCTCTGTGAGTCCCGAGTGGCATTTCTACTGTGTGTTGTAGGGCAGGGACCTAACCAATAAGAGCATATAATGTTTCAACTATTATGACCCTTTATCAGCCAAGTGAGATACTTTTCAATATCTTGTTTTGTACCTTACATGTTATTGTATTGTTACTTGATTCATTTAATAAAGCTATAATAATAATAATAATAATAATAATTATAATAATAATAATAGTGTTATCATGGTGAAACTTCTTCTATGTGCATTGTAATCTAGTTATAAACAAATGATCATCTAAAATCAGTCCTTGCAGCTTTAGTTCCTGATTTATGCTGTTTAATAATTTATGCAAATGTATGCTAATCAGCAAGGCTGGGAATTTTTTACAAAAAGGTAGCTACCCTAGTTCCATATCCTGTGAGGCCCACAAACACTGGGCATGTAATGTATTAAAGGTTATGTGAAATGATTGCTCTGGGTCATGAGTATGATCACAGTAATCTAGACGCTTTTGTGTAAGAAACAGCTTTGCATTATATATCTGGTTTAATAGATGCCACCGTTTCCTGGGAGACTTTTTTTTTCATGTATTTCATTTATTTATGAAAGAAAAAGGTCATGTTCCTATTTTTAAAGGTTTGATTTTTAAGTAATTATTGAAAGGTTATAAAAGAATAGGTTTGAAAAAGATGATTGGCGGCCAGATCTGCAGATTTGTTGTAAAAGATTATTGCAACTCTCCATGATATTTGTTTTGTTTAAAGTGGCCTTCATAGTAGAAGTTTTTGTTGCTTTAAATAACTGGAGGTGGTGGCGGAAGACAAGCTTGAGGTAAATCTATTACATTTTATCAGATTAAATTAAATCAAATTTTTACATTTATCTTTCAAAGATGAATTTAAGTATATTGGCATTGAGATGGTTTATTATATATGTCACTACTCAGGGCTAGATCCCATGCGTTCTGCAATAATGGAAATTCTATGGAAAAATGTACCAACAGCACATTCACATAGCTACTCAATTTTAGCAACCTGAACATCTATTACTTAGGGCTCCATGTACTAAGCAGTCAGCGAGCTACCCGCAACAAATCTCGCGTCAAAATTCGCAAACTGATATGTACAAAGCCGTCAATTATGTTAAAACTCGCATCTTTAAAATTGCGAGCGTACTTATCCGCCAAACCTCGCTACCGCTCCATTTTTCACTGTAATTAGACACATTTGACCACCAACTCGCCAAAAACGAATGTACTAAAAAATCTATTTGTCCGCTCGCTACAATTTCCGCTCCCACCTCGTTATTTTTGCCTCGCCACCTTTTAGGTGGCGGGCAAGGTACAAAACAATAGGAAAGTCAATCTAGACGCCAGTCTAGACATATATAAAAGGCAGTAATATCAGCATTGTACTTACAGCATAACTGGCGTCTAATTTGCCTCTCATTTCCATGTACATAAATTGCGCCCAATTTGTCGACTGTAATTAAAGAGTAATCTATTTAAATTTGTATTGTATAGTTGTCAATCTTTATAATTATTTTTATATTAATATTTATATATTATCAGATCCAGATGAAGCCATATCCAAATTGTAAATAAATATTACAAAAATAACGCTCTGTTATCACTCTTCAAAAAATTTTGAACAATAATAAAGTTGTTTAGATAAGTTGAACTTTTATAGGAGCAAAATTCTATTCCCGCGACTACTATGATGTTCGTGACACCTTGCATGTCACGTGTTAATAATTGGCCAGACAATTCAACTGAAAGTTAAGTACATCAGCTTAGTCGCGGCGAGCGAGGCGTCAAATTTATCAACAATCCGCAACTGCTCGCGGCGGGCTAGACTTGTCTATTTATTGGGGGAATATTAGTACATAGCGACAGCGGACACCATTTCGCCCGCGGCGAGTAACGGCGAGTTTATCCGCGTCTACAATGACGGATGAATTGACTGCTTAGTACATGGAGCCCTTAGTGACAGCAGGCTATAAGCAGTTCACTAAATGTTAATGGATCCTAACAGCTGGTTACTAAGACCACCCACCAAATAGTTTAAACCTTTCAATAATAATGGTACATATATAGCAAAGGTACCATTGTCATAGCTCTTCAATCCTAAATGTGACCCCCTTTTCCAGGACCCCAAACCTCTATTAAACCTAACCACTTCTGTCCAAGCTACCCCTCAATTAAAACTACTGTACTCATGTTTCCATTGCAATTACCAGTAACAGCTATTCCCCTGATTAATCTATCATAAGAGCTCATGCATACAAAGTCTTGATTGGTTAGCATGATTAACCTGTCAGGATTGGCTTAATATTTTTTTATTTTTTTTTTAAAGAAATTTTTTATTTTATGATAATAAACAACAGTACGATCTAAGCATACTACAGCAACAAGTTACATGTTTATACATGGGTACAGTATCAAGTCACATCCAATATTGATAATGTAAAATAAATAACTAAACATTGTAGATTTCAGCTCTCCTTATCACACAGAGGGGAGCCAACTGGATCCAAAAACCAAATTATGGACAGGAGGAGAGAGGTGGGGGGGGGGAAGGTTGGAAAAAATAGCTAAGTTGTTAGTTCACTAAGGTATATATGAGGATCACCCAAGTTATATATGAGGGGGGGGGAAGGGTATTATAAGCCTACGTCCTGTCTCAACTCTCTGATCAGAAACCTCTGTTTAAACCTCAAAGTTCGGGAGCCACTGGGTATTATACCTATCCTTCCATTCTGACCAAATTAATTCAAACAAGTCTAGTTTACCCATAAAGGCCTAGTTATCAACGTGTAAACTTACCTGCCTTCGCCGGCCCAATACGCCCACCTAAGCTCGCCTATCATCGCCGCCGCGGACCTGCAAAATTTCGCCTAAGTTATCAATAAATCTGTCAAAAAGCCGCGCACCAAGTACGGGGCGATGAGCAGCGGACTGTGAGAGTTATCATTCATCTGATCTCACTGCTCTTTGGCTTTTTGACAGCTTTATTGCTAGCATGTCACTAAGCACCCACACTAAACTACACTGTTCTACCCCCTATACCGGCGCCCCCGGAGCCCCCCGCAACTCAATAAAGTTATTAACCCCTAAACCGCCGCTCCTAGACCCCGCCGCAACTCTTATAAATGTATTAACCCCTAAACCGCCACTCCCGGACACCGCTGACACCTACATTATACCTAGTAACCCCTATCCTGCCCCCCTATACCGTTGCCGCCTATAATAAAGTTATTAACCCCTATCCTGCTGATCCTGGACCTCGCCGCAAATAAATAAATAGTTTAACCCCTAAACCGCCGCTCCTGGACCCCGCCGAAACCTATATTAAATTTATTAACCCCTAATCTGCCCCCCTTACACCGTCGCCACCTATAATAAATGTATTAACCCCTGTCCTGCCCCCCCCTACACCGCCGCCACTGTAATAAAATTATTAACCCCTAAATCTAAGTCTAACCCTAACCCTAACACCCCCCAACTTAAATATTAATTAAATAAATCTAAATAATATTTCTATTATTAAGTAAATTAATCCTATTTAAAACTAAATATTACCTATAAAATAAACCCTAATATAGCTACAATATAAATAATAATTATATTGTAGCTATTTTAGGATTTATTTTTATTTTACAGGTAACTTTCAATTTATTTTAACTAGGTACAATAGCTATTAAATAGTTATTAACTATTTAACAGCTTACCTAGCTAAAATAAAGAGAAATTTACCTGTAAAATAAATCCTAACCTAAGTTACAATTACACCTAACACTACACTATACTTTAATAAATTATTTCTATTTAAAACTAAATACTTACCTGTAAAATAAACCCTAAGACCTAGATTTGGAGTTTGGCGGTAGCCGTGAAAACCAGCGTTAGAGGCTCCTAACGCTGGTTTTAGGCTACCGCCGATATTTAGAGTCACTCAAAATAGGGTCTAACGCTCACTTTTCAGCCGCGACTTTTCCATACCGCAGATCCCCTTACGTCAATTGCGTATCCTATCTTTTCAATGGGATCTTCCTAACTCCGGTATTTAGAGTCGTTTCTGAAGTGAGCGTTAGACATCTAACGACAAAACTCCAGCCGCAGGAAAAAAGTCAGTAGTTAAGAGCTTTCTGGGCTAACGCCGTTTCATAAAGCTCTTAACTACTGTACTCTAAAGTACACTAACACCCATAAACTACCTATGTACCCCTAAACCGAGGTCCCCCCACATCGCCGCCACTCGATTAAATTTTTTTAACCCCTAATCTGCCGACCGCCAGCTTTATTATCCCTATGTACCCCTAATCTGCTGCCCCTAACACCGCCGACCCCTATATTATATTTATTAACCCCTAATCTGCCCCCCACAACGTCGCCTCCACCTGCCTACACTTATTAACCCCTAATCTGCCGACCGGAGCTCACCGCTATTCTAATAAATGTATTAACCCCTAAAGCTAAGTCTAACCCTAACACTAACACCCCCCTAAGTTAAATATAATTTAAATCTAACGAAATAAATTAACTCTTATTAAATAAATTATTCCTATTTAAAGCTAAATACTTACCTGTAAAATAAATTCTAATATAGCTACAATATAAATTATATTTATATTATAGCTATTTTAGGATTTATATTTATTTTACAGGTAACTTTGTATTTATTTTAACCAGGTACAATAGCTATTAAATAGTTAAGAACTATTTAATAGCTAAAATAGTTAAAATAATTACAAATTTACCTGTAAAAGAAATCCTAAACTAAGTTACAATTAAAACTAACACTATACTATCAATAAATTAATTAAATAAACTACCTACAATTACCTACAATTAACCTAACACTACACTATCAATAAATTAATTAAATACAATTGCTACAAATAAATACAATTAAATAAACTTGCTAAAGTACAAAAAATAAAAAAGAACTAAGTTACAAAAAATAAAAAAATATCTACAAACATAAGAAAAATATTACAACAATTTTAAACTAATTACACCTACTCTAAGCCCCCTAATAAAACAACAAAGCCCCCCAAAATAAAAAATGCCCTACCCTATTCTAAATTACTAAAGTTAAAAGCTCTTTTACCTTACCAGCCCTGAACAGGGCCCTTTGCGGGGCATGCCCCAAGAAGTTCAGCTCTTTTGCCTGTAAACAAAAAACATACAATACCCCCCCCCCCAACATTACAACCCACCACCCACATACCCCTAATCTAACCCAAACCCCCCTTAAATAAACCTAACACTAAGCCCCTGAAGATCATCCTACCTTGTCTTCACCATACCAGGTTCACCGATCGGTCCAGAAGAGCTCCTCCGATGTCCTGATCCAAGCCCAAGCGGGGGGCTGAAGAGGTCCATGATCCAGCTGAAGTCTTCATCCAAGCGGGGCAGAAGAGTTCTTCCATCCGATTGAAGTCTTCATCCAAGCGGCATCCATCCGGAGCGAAGAGGCAGCATCCTGAAGACCTCCACCGCGGAACATCCATCCTGGCCGACGACTGAACGACGAATGACGGTTCCTTTAAATGACATCATCCAAGATGGCGTCCCTCGAATTCCGATTGGCTGATAGGATTCTATCAGCCAATCGGAATTAAGGTAGGAATATTCTGATTGGCTGATGGAATCAGCCAATCAGAATCAAGTTCAATCCGATTGGCTGATCCAATCAGCCAATCAGATTGAGCTCGCATTCTATTGGCTGATCGGAACAGCCAATAGAATGCAAGCTCAATCTGATTGGCTGATTGGATCAGCCAATCGGATTGAACTTGATTCTGATTGGCTGATTCCATCAGCCAATCAGAATATTCCTACCTTAATTCCGATTGGCTGATAGAATCCTATCAGCCAATCGGAATTCGAGGGACGCCATCTTGGATGACGTCATTTAAAGGAACCGTCATTCGTCGTTCAGTCGTCGGCCAGGATGGATGTTCCGCGGTGGAGGTCTTCAGGATGCTGCCGCTTCGCTCCGGATGGATGCCGCTTGGATGAAGACTTCAATCGGATGGAAGAACTCTTCTGCCCCGCTTGGATGAAGACTTCAGCCGGATCATGGACCTCTTCAGCCCCCCACTTGGGCTTGGATCAGGACATCGGAGGAGCTCTTCTGGACTGATCGGTGAACCTGGTATGGTGAAGACAAGGTAGGATGATCTTCAGGGGCTTAGTGTTAGGTTTATTTAAGGGGGGTTTGGGTTATATTAGGGGTATGTGGGTGGTGGGTTGTAATGTTGGGGGGCTTGGGTTTTGTATGTTTTTTTTTACAGGCAAAAGAGCTGAACTTCTTGGGGTATGCCCCGCAAAGGGCCCTGTTCAGGGCTGGTAAGGTAAAAGAGCTTTGACAGTAGTAATTTAGAATAGGGTAGGGCATTTTTTTATTTTGGGGGTCTTTGTTATTTTATTAGGGGGCTTAGAGTAGGTGTAATTAGTTTAAAATTGTTGTAATATTTTTCTTATGTTTGTAAATATTTTTTTATTTTTTGTAACTTAGTTCTTTGTTATTTTTTGTACTTTAGCTAGTTTATTTAATTGTATTTATTTGTAGCAATTGTAGTTAATTAATTTATTGATAGTGTAGTGTTAGGTTAATTGTAGGTAATTGTAGGTAGTTTATTTAATTAATTTATTGATAGTCTAGTGTTAGGTTTATTTGTAACTTAGGTTAGGATTTCTTTTACAGGTAAATTTGTAATTATTTTAACTATTTTAGCTATTAAATAGTTCTTAACTATTTAATAGCTATTGTACCTGGTTAAAATAAATACAAAGTTACCTGTAAAATAAATATAAATCCTAAAATAGCTATAATATAATTATAATTTATATTGTAGCTATATTAGGATTTATTTTACAGGTAAGTATTTAGCTTTAAATAGGAATAATTTATTTAATAAGAGTTAATTAATTTTGTTAGATTTCAATTATATTTAACGTAGGGGGGTGTTAGTATTAGGGTTAGACTTAGCTTTAGGGGTTAATACATTTATTAGAATAGCAGCGAGATTCTGTCGGCAGATTAGGGGTTAATGTTTGAAGTTAGGTGTCGGCGATGTTAGGGAGGGCAGATTAGGGGTTAATACTATTTATGATAGGGTTAGTGAGGCGGATTAGGGGTTAATAACTTTATTATAATAGCGGTGCGGTCCGGTCGGCAGATTAGGGGTTAATAAGTGTAGGCAGGTGGAGGCGACGTTGTGGGGGGCAGATTAGGGGTTAATAAATATAATATAGGGGTCGGCGGTGTTAGGGGCAGCAGATTAGGGGTACATAAGGATAATGTAAGTAACGGCGGTTTACGGAGCGGCAGATTAGGGGTTAAAAATAATATGCAGGGGTCAGCGATAGCGGGGGCGGCAGATTAGGGGTTAATAAGTGTAAGGTTAGGGGTGTTTAGACTCGGGGTACATGTTAGAGTGTTAAGTGCAGACGTCGGAAGGGTTACCGCATAGCAAACAATGGGGCTGCGTTAGGAGCTGAACGCGGCTTTTTTGCAGGTGTTAGGTTTTTTTTTCAGCTCAAACAGCCCCATTGTTTCCTATGGGAGAATCGTGCACGAGCACGTTTTTGAGGCTGGCCGCGTCCGTAAGCAACTCTGGTATCGAGAGTTGAAGCTGCGTTAAAAATGCTCTACGCTCCTTTTTTGGAGCCTAACGCAGCCTTTATGTGGACTCTCGATACCAGAGTTATTTTTATGGTGCGGCAAGTAAAACGCGGGCGTTAGTTTTTCGGGTCGTTACCGACAAAACTCCAAATCTAGCCGTAAGATAGCTACAATGTAATTAATAATTACATTGTAGCTATTTTAGGATTTATATTTATTTTACAGGTAATTTTGTATTTATTTTAGCTAGTTAGAATAGTTATTAAATAGTTATTAAATATTTAATAACTACCTAGCTAAAAGAAATACAAAATTATCTGTAAAATAAATCCTAACCTAAGTTACAATTAAACCTAACACTACGCTATCATTACATTAATTAAATAAATTAAATACAAATGACTACAATTAAATACAATTACATAAACTAACCAAAGTACAAAAAATAAAAAAAGTTAAGTTACAAAAAATAAAAAAAATAAGTTACAAACATTTAAAAAATATTACAACAATTTTAAGCTAATTACACCTAATCTAAGCCCCCTAATAAAATAACAAAGCCCCCCAAAATAAAAAAAATGCCCTACCCTATTCTACATTAAAAAAGTTCAAAGCTCTTTTACCTTACCAGCCCCTAAAAAGGGCCTTTTGCGGGGCAAGCCCCAAAGAAAACTGTTCTTTTGCCTGTAAAAGAAAAATACAACCCCCCCAACATTAAAACCCACCACCCACCTACCCCTAATCTAACCCAAACCCCCCTTACCAAAACCTAACACTACCCCCCTGAAGATCATCCTACCTTGAGTTGTCTTCAGCCAGCCGACCCACCGATGGAACCGAAGAGGAGATCCGGAGCGGCAGAAGTGATCCTCCAAGGGGCACTGAAGAAGTCTTCCATCCGATGAAGTCATCATCCAGGCGGCGCTGAAGAAGTCTTTCATCCAGGCGATGTCATCTTCCAAGTGGCTCTGAAGAAGTCTTCCATCCGGGCGATGTCATCTTCCAAGCGGGGTCTTCAATCTTCTTTCTTCAGGATCCATCTTCATCCCACCGATGCAGAACATCCTTCTTCCCCGACGGACTAACGATGAATGAAGGCTCCTTTAAGGGACGTCATCCAAGATGGCGTCCCTTCAATTCTGATTGGCTGATAGGATTCTATCAGCCAATCGGAATTAAGGTAGGAAAAATCTGATTGGCTGATTGGATCAGCCAATCGGATTGAACTTCAATCTGATTGGCTGATTCAATCAGCCAATCAGATTTTTCCTACCTTAATTCCGATGGGCCACCCCCCCAATCAGATTTTTCCTACCTTAATTCCTACCTTAATTCTTATCAGCCAATCGGAATTGAAGGGACGCCATCTTGGATGACGTCCCTTAAAGGAGCCTTCATTCATCGTTAGTCCATTGGGGAAGAAGGATGTTCCGCGTCGGCGGGATGAAGATGGATCCTGAAGAAAGAAGATTGAAGACCCCGCTTGGAAGATGACATCGCCCAGATGGAAGACTTCTTCAGCGCCGCTTGGAAGATGACATCACCCGGATGGAAGACTTCTTCAGCGCCGCCTGGTTGATGACTTCATCGGATGGAAGACTTCTTCAGCGCCCCTTGGAGGATCACTTCTGCCGCTCCAGATCTCCTCTTCGGTTCCATCGGTGGGTCGGCTGGCTGAAGACAACTCAAGGTAGGATGATCTTCAGGGGGTAGTGTTAGGTTTTTTTAAGGGGGGTTTGGGTTAGATTAGGTGTATGTGGGTGGTGGGTTTTAATGTTGGGGGGGTTGTATTTTTCTTTTACAGGCAAAAGAGCTGAATTCTTTGGGGCATGCCCCGCAAAAGGCCCTTTTAAGGGCTGGTAAGGTAAAAGAGCTTTGAACTTTTTTAATTTAGAATAGGGTAGGGAATTTTTTATTTTGGGGGGCTTTGTTATTTTTTTAGTAGGCTTAGATTAGGTGTAATTAGCTTAAAATTGTTGTAATAACTTTTAAATGTTTGTAACTTATTTTTTTTTATTTATTGTAACTTAGCTTTTTTATTTTTTGTACTTTAGTTAGTTTATGTAATTGTATTTAATTGTAGTTATTTGTATTTAATTTATTTAATTAATGTAATGATAGTGTAGTGTTAGGTTTAATTGTAACTAAGGTTAGGATTTATTTTACAGGTAATTTTGTATTTCTTTTAGCTAGGTAGTTATTAAATAGTTAATAACTATTTAATAACTATTCTAACTAGCTAAAATAAATACAAAGTTACCTGTAAAATAAATATAAATCCTAAAATAGCTACACTGTAATTATTAATTACATTGTAGCTATTGTATGGTTTATTTTACAGGTAAGTGTTTAGTTTTAAATAGAAATAATTTATTAAAGTATAGTGTAGTGTTAGGTGTAATTGTGACTTAGGTTAGTTTTTATTTTACAGGTAAATTTCTCTTTATTTTAACTAGGTAGCTATTAAATAGTTAATAACTATTTAATAGCTATTGTACCTAGTTAAAATAAATTGAAATTTGCCTGTAAAATATATATAAATCCTAAGATAGCTACAATATAATTATTATTTATATTGTAGCTATATTAGGGTTTATTTTAAAGGTAAGCATTTAGTTTTAAATAGTTAATAATAGAAATATTATTTAGATTTATTTAATTAATATTTAAGTTGGGGGGTGTTAGGGTTAGGGTTAGACTTAGGTTTAGGGGTTAATACATATATTATAGTTTCGGCGGGGTCAGGGAGAGGCGGTTTAGGGGTTAATACATATATTATAGTTGCGGCGGGGTCAGGGAGCGGCGGTTTAGGGGTTAACATATCTATTATAGCTTGCGGTGGGCTCCGGGAGTGGCGGTTTAGGGGTTAATCATTTTATTAGAGTGACGGTGGGCTCGGGGAGCGGCGGTTTAGGGGGTAATAACTTTATTTAGTTTTGGCGGTGTAGGGGGGCAGATTAGGGGTGTTTAGACTCGGGGTACATGTTAGGGTGTTAGGTGTAGACAGCTCCTATAGGAATCAATGGGATGTCTGGCAGCAGCGAACATGAACTTTCGCTATGGTCAGACTCCCATTGATTCCTATGGGATCCGCCGCCTCCAGGGCGGCGGATTGAAAACCAGGTACGCTGGGCCGGAAAAGTGCCGAACGTACCTGCTAGTTTTTTGATAACTAGCAAAAGTAGTCAGATAGTGCCGAACTTGTGTGCGGAACATCTGGAGTGACGTAAGAATCGATCTGTGTCTGACTGAGTCCGGCGGATCGAAGCTTACGTCACTAAATTCTACTTTTGCCGGTCTCTAGCCTTTGATAACTAAGGTGAATCAGCCTCGCCACAAATACGCTGTGGAATTCCAGTGTATTTGAGGTTGACGGCTTGATAACTACCCCCCATAGTGTAATATATGTTTTTTCCATAGAGTAAATATAAGCCATCAGAGAGACCACGTCCACCCAGGTGGGGGGACTTATCCTCTTCTAAGCCCTGGCTATAGATAGCTTGATAGCAGAAAATAAGTAAATGCATAGTGTGCCCTGGTGTCTGTGTAGTTTGTGTGTACCTACGTGAAAGAGGGTCACCTCAGGAGTCCTGGGGACTTGTATTCCCATACTTGCTAACACAGTGAAGCTTTGGGCCCATAACGATTGAAGTTTGGGGCAATGCCACCAAATATGGAGCATATCCCCCTGTGGGCACATTCCCTCCAGCAAGTCGGGGAGGTAGCAGGGAAGAGTGCAGCCAACCTGGTCGGGACGTAATACCATTGCATGAGGAGCTTAATGTATGTTTCATAGATAGTGATGCAGTGTAGTACCTTTTCCGTGAGTAAGAGTGTACGTTGCCAATCTTCCACTGGGATTGATAAGTTCAATTTCTGATCCCATTTAAGGATATGCGATGCCCTGTCTTCGGGAGACGCACCTTCCATGAGGGTGTAATGTAATGACAACGGTTTGCCTAGTCGTCGACCCTGATGCCATCTAGCCTCCCATATAGTCAGCTGACGGGAGGAGGAAGGTCTGAAACCCCATCTGGAGAGTAAGCTTATTACCCTAACATATTCGAAAGCCATATACGATGGGACAGATTTATGGTTGTCAGTGTGCAGTAATTCCACGTAAGCTCCTTGGGAGGTTGGGGACCACAGGTCCCCTACCTTACTAAATCCTAATTTAGCCCAGGTGGCTGGGTGAGAGTCAGGAAGGCCCGAAAGAAGCCCCGAGAGGGCAGTTATAGGAGAGGGGTGAGGAGCTATTTGTTTATAGTGATGTATTTGGTCCCAGACTGCAAGACATTCTTTAATCACGGGGTTTGTTATGCCAAGAAGTCTCCTGCAATGAGGAGGTGTCCAGATTAAGTCTCTAAGTAATAAGTCAAATGGTAGAGACGCCTGTTCTAAGCATCTCCATTTGCTTTCCGAGCCTACTACTCCTCACTGGGATATATGCGTGAGCATTGCAGCCTCATAGTATCTGGATATGGACGGGGAGGCCACCCCCCCGTCCATTCTGGCATACTGAAGACATCTATGGGCAACACGGTGAGGTTTACCCTGCCAAATATATTTGGTGCATGCACCCTGGAATTGTAAGATGAGGGATCGGGGGATTCTAAGTGGGAGGCATCTGAATACATATGTGAGTTTCGGGAGGAAACTCATTTTAAGGGCAGCAATGCGACCCAACCACGAGACCGTTTTAAAATTCCATTTCTGCCCTAAAGACCTAAGTTCTGAAAGGAGAGGCTCATAGTTGTCCTCAAACATTTGGGGAAGAGAGTTAGAGATTTTCACCCCTAGATGTGAGATGTATGAGTTGTTGACTATAAATTTATGTCTATTTTGTATATTTTTGGAGACGTCTGCCGAAAATCCCTGTAAATATATTTTTGTTTTGGTTTGGTTTAGTTTGAAGTAAGAGAGACCACTGAATGTCTCCAGCAAAGATAGGAGCTTGGGTATGGTTTGTATAGGTTTGGAGGTAAAGATTGTGGTATCATCCGCGAATAGAGCTACCTTATGTGTCATGCCATGTAGTGTAATTCCTACTAGATCCTTGTCCTCTCTAATAGCTGCAGCAAGAGGCTCGATGGCCAGAGCAAAAAGAATGCGGGAAAGAGGGCAGCCTTGACTTGTGCCATTAGATATGGGAAAGGGTGATGAACAGAACCCGAGGCCCCTGACAGAGGCCGTGGGGGCTGAATACAGTGCTCTCACAGAAAGTATAACTTGTGCTGGAAACTGGAAGGCCTCTAAAACTTTCCACAGATATTCCCATTGGATCCAGTCGAAGGCCTTTTCTGCATCTAGGAAGAGCACGACCAGGGGCTTGTTTAATCTCTGGGCTTTACATAAGATGTTTAACAGTCTCCTAGTGTTGTCCGGACCCTCACGGCCCGGGATGAAGCCTACTTGGTCCGGATTGACTAGGGAAGGTAATAATCTAGCCAACCTGTTAGCCAGAATTTTTGCATAAATTTTGATGTCTGTGTTAATTAACGAGATGGGTCTATAATTGGGGCACAATGCTGGGTCCTTATTGGGCTTAGGAATGGTAATAATGGAGGCCTCCAGGAATTCCTTCCTGAAGCTGCCCTCCTTGATTAAATTAAAGAATCTGGTAAGGATAGGCAGAATTTCTTTGCAATAGGTTTTGTAAAATATGGCACTGAAGCCGTCTGGGCCAGGGGCCTTCAAGGATTTCAAGTTTTCAATGACTTGCTTCACTTCCTGGCATGTAATTGGGACGTCTATGCATCCCTTTTGAGTCTCATCTAAGGTGAGTAGTTTCAAAAACTGCAAGAAAGGTCCTATCTGTGTGGAGGGTAATTGTGTGGGTTCTGCTTGGTCCTGGATATTATAAAGTGAGGAATAGTAGTCACAAAACTGCTGGCCTATTGAGGACAGCAGCCTGTGAACCTGGTTACCGTGTTTAAGTTCATGTATACATGTAACACCTCTACGTTGTCTAATTTTGTTGGCAAGAATGGTGTCTGCCGTGTTGCCCTTCGAGTACGTAAGCTGTTTCAGCTGAAACAGGTTATTCTGCATTTTCCTAAACTCTATTTTGCATATATGTTTCTTAAGATCCTTGACCTCTTGGCGCAGGTCTACATTATCCGAAGTACGTTGTTGTGTTTCTAGTGTGCGTAACCTACTATGAACCTGAGATAGAGTGAGGCCCGTCTGTTTCCCAAGGTGTGCCTGATTGCGAATAAATAGGCCTCTGGAAGTGGCTTTAAATGCCCCCCAGATTATGTCGTCTCGAACTTCAGGAGCGTAATTAATCTGTAGTGTAGCTATTATTTCAGACCGGAGTTCTTCCCTAAAGGGAATATCAGCTAATAGGAGGTGAGGGTCTGGTGTTGGTGGTGTTTCTGGATTCAAGAACTATTACAACCTGGTCATGGTCTGACCATGGACATAAGTGGATATTTGCATCTTGTACATAATCTAACGTGTCGGGATTACAGAAAAAATTATCCAATCTGGAGAATGTGGAATGAGGGTGGGAGAAATGAGTGAAATCTCTGTCACGGGGATGTACTGATCTCCAGATATCAAAATAGTTAAAACTAGTCAGGAGCCCTCTGAACCTACCACTCATGGTATCTGGAGTGACCACTCGCCTCTGAGAGGTGATCTTTTTTCTGTCTAGACCATTGTCCCACACCATATTCATGTCCCCCGCCACTATCACCTTTCCTTGTTTAAACTGTTCAATTTTGTTCAAAATCTTCTTAAGGTAATTAGGCTGAGAGGTGTTCTGGAGGTAAATCGAAACTAGTGTATATGTGACATGGTCAAGGTTACAAACCACTATAAGATACCTTGCCTGGGGATCCCTAATCACTTGGAGTGGTTCGAAAACTATCCTCTTGTGTACTAGGATGGCCACCCCTCTAGCTTTTTTAGAATAAGATGCTGTCTCGAAGACTGGAAAATCTTGTGAGATGGGTGTGGAAGGATTATTGGAAAGTAGATGCGTCTCTTGCAGGAAGGCCACGTCCACCTTGTGGAAGCGTAAAGACCTATCTAAAAGGCTCCTCTTGCCCACTGTGTTCAGGCCTCTAACATTATGATTGAGAAATCTGATTGAAGCCATTTGTAACTTGTAACTCTATACCTTTAGGGATCCTGGTTAGGAGAACTACTTGGGTCAAGGGTGATGGGAAAGGTAGGGGGGCTTAATATTTTTTATATATTTGTGGGAACTATTTGGAAGAATCAGAGAGCAGCAAGGATCAATAGAAAGAATAGCTGCTAGTTGTAAGTTGCTCTTTAACTAGACTTCAGGGCATGCCATTTAAAGATAATTTAGTGTTTTGTATTTTTTAGTTATTGGATGTTATTTATTTATTTGTATTTAGAAGGGTTAGTGGTTGGGGCTCATTTATACTGTTGGGGATCAGGTTAGCAAATGCAGGAGCTGTCAAGTCAGTGCAAATGATCATTTTGTATATCCCTCAATTGTGTTTTTTTCTACATGAAAGCAGTTATAAAACACCTAACACCGTGAGGTCTGAGTCGTCTCTATTGACAACAAGACACAACAGTGCATATGCCATCTTGTCACCATCAGTTATTAATAATTCTGGTAAGGAACATATAAAAAGGTATGCATTTATTTATACTTTATATTTGCAATCTATACAGGATGGACCATCTTAAGAGAAAATTATAATTCATGCTGCAGAATGTGATGACTATAAAGGTCAATAATTTAATTATTAAAATGAAAATAAATTACATTTAAATGCATCCTTTTTTCCATATTATTATCACTTGTTCTGAGATTTCATCAAAACTTATTCATATGCAAATTAGATGTCTCAGAATCAAAATTAATTAAATTAACTGTACCTTCTTTATACTACAGGGAAAGGGAAAATTGGTGTCCTGCTATTTTTTAGAATCAATATATGTATTAAAGATTATGGGCCCGATTGCAAGTGGTGCTAGAAGTAATCAATTTGCACACGTTGGATTGTGCGCATATTACAAGTTCAAAGATAAAAAGATTGCGAGCGAGCTAAACCCAACAAGTACTAACCAAAGAACTTCAGATATTGTGACCACTTTAACTTATTCTCTGCATAATAAATTGATATTTCATATTCCTAGGTTCTTCACATACAGGAACATTTTATTTTTATTGACAATATATTTTTCTATATACAGTATATTTGTATATATATATATATATATATATATATATATATATATATATATATATATATATATATACACTCACCCGCCACTTTATTAGGTACACCCCGGCTGCACATCCATGATGCGAATCTCCCATTCCACCACATCCCAAAGGTGCTCTATTGGATTGAGATCTGGTGACTGTGGAGGCTGTGGAGGCCACTGGAGTACATTGAACTCATTGTCATGTTCAAAAAACCAGTTTGAGATGATTTGAGCTTTGTGGCATGGTGCATTATCCTGCTAGAAGTAGCCATCAGAAGATGGGTACACTGTAGTCATAAAGGGATAGACATGGTCAGCAACAATTTTCAGGTAGGCCGTAGCATTTAAACAATGCTCAGTTAGTATTAAGGGGCTTAAAGTGTGCCAAGAAAATATCCCCCACACCATTACACCGCCAGCCTGAACCATTGATACAAGGCAGGATGGATCCATGCTTTCTTGTTGTTTGCGCCTAATTCCGACCCTACCATCTGAATGTCGCAGCTGAAATCGAGACTCATCAGACAAGGCAACGTTTTTCCAATCTTCTATTGTGCAATTTTGGTGAGCCTGTGCAAATTGTTGCCTCAGTTTCCTGTTCTTAGCTGACAGCAGAGGCACCCGGTATGGTCTTCTGCTGCTGTAGCCCATCTGCTTCAAGGTTTGATGTGTTGTGAGTTCAGAGATGGTATTCTGCATACCTTTGTTGTAACGAGTGGTTATTTGAGTTACAGCTGCCTTTCTATCATCTCGAACCAGTTTGCTCATTCTCCTCTTACCTCTGACATCAACAAGGCATTTTCATCCACACAACTGCCACTCACTGGATGTTTTCTCTTTTTCGAACCATTCTCTGTAAACCCTTGAGATGGTTGTGCCTAAAAATCCCAGTAGATCAGCAGTTTTTTAAATACTCAAACCAGCCCGTCTGGCACTAATAATATGCATACAAAGAGAGAAGCGCTCTGCCAGGAACGAACAACAGCTCATCAGCTAGTTCTATGGCGATTTACCACCCAGGAGCAGCCTCTTTTAGACTAGTGTGCTTTTCACAGAGAAAAACTTTCCTGAAGTATATCAGTCTGATACTGCCAAGTAAGGTCAGTCCAGCCCCGAAATACCAGGCAATTCTTTTCTGAACAAGGAACATGACAACCTCAGACGATCATTTCGGCTTCCTATGGGCCTCATCAGTGAGGTGCAGCCACATTCCTCTAAGCACACTGGGCAAGGAGTCCACGTCTGGTTTCCTCCATCATCCATAGGGAGACTTCCCCAAAGTCATATTAATTTGCATACGAAGAGAGAAGCGCTATACCAGGAATGAACAACACCAGCTCATCATCTAGTTCTATGGTGATTTACCACCCAGGAGCAGCCTCTTTTAGACCAGTGTGCTTTTCACAGAGGAAAACTTTCCTGAAGTATATCAGTCTGATCGCCAAGTAAGTCAGTCCAGCCCCGAAATACCTTGTTCAGAGGAGAATTGCCTGGTATTTCGGGGCTGGACTGACCTTACTTGGTGGGCTCAGACTGATATACTTTAGGAAAGTTTTCCTCTGTGAAAAGCACAATGAGCTGTTTTTCATTCCTGATATAGCGCTTCTCTTTTCGTATGCAAATGAATATGCCCCTGGGGAAGTCTCCCTATGAGTGATGGGGGAAACCAAACGTGGACTCCTTGCCCAGTGTGCTTAGAGGAATGTGGCTGCCGTGGCCCATAGGAGGCTGAAACTATCAGCTGAGGTTGTCATGATCTTTGTTCAGAGGAGAATTGCTTGGTATTTTGGGGCTGGACTGACCTTACTTGGCGGGATCAGACTGATATACTTCAGGAAAGTTTTCCTCTTTGAAAAGCACACTGGTCTAAAAGAGGCTGCTCCTGGGTGGTAAATCGCCATAGAACTAGCTGATGAGCTGTTGTTCATTACTGGCAGAGCGCTTCTCTCTTCTTATATATATTTATATATATATTTTAGTGCAGTACATGTATGCACTTTTTATATAAACCTTTTCAGGTACAGGTTGTTAAAATATATTTCTATCTGTTTAATTTTTTGCTGAATCGGCACCCGGCGAGGTGCGTGAATTAAAAACCTTCTTTCTAAACTGCATTTTGTGTTGCTTTAATTATTTAAAAGAGTGCTGAAACCCCAGTCTTTCAAGAGGTTATATTATAAACCTCTTTTCTTTCTTCTATCTATCTATCTATCTATCTATATATATATATATATATATATATATATATATATATATATATATATATGAAGAACACTGTAATGTAAAATATGCGTAACACACTTCAGGTTTCGTGCTTTAGGTCTAACGTGGTGTCGGGAATTAGTCATCTTAAAGTGCGTTCTTGAAATATTAAATATAAAATGTTAAAAATGATTAAATGATTTAAAATTATTATAAATACTGTATATATATATATATATATATATATATATATATATATATGTATATATTCTAAGGATTATTTAGAATATTTTACAGTATCAATAATAATTATTAACAATTATTATTCATAATCAGGTAGATTATGAGTTGTGCGTTGTTCTTTTAATGCTGAATAAATGGTAATTTCAGCATTAAAACAGCAACGCAGCCATTACAAGTCTTGTCGGTATAGCTGTACCGCAAGCCTTTTATCCTGTAACGCAATGTCAGTCCCTCACATGTAAAAATGACATTTTTTCATGGGGCTTCCATTGCGCTGCCATTACGTGTTTTGCGGTGAGGCTAAAAAGCTTGCGTTACACCCTATAACGACAAGTTCCGTACCGCCATCTGAGAGCAGTAGTTATGAGTTATACGCAACAAAACTGTTACATAAAACTCATAGCTAAACTGTTACAAAATACACTAACACCCATAAACTACCTATTAACCCCTAAACCGAGGCCCTCCCACATTGCAAACTATATTAAAGTTATTAACCCCTAATCTGCCGCTCCCGACATCGCCGCCACTAATAAAATGTATTAACCCCTATTCTGCCGATCCCCAACATCGTCACCACTGTAAGTGGATCTTCGGGGGTTAGTGTTAGGATTTATTAAACTTTTTGGATTTTTTTTTTAGTTTAGGGTTTGGGCTTTTCTTAAAAGAGCTGAATGCCCTTTTCAGGGCAAGCAAAAGAGCTAAATGCCCTTTTAAGGGCAATGCTCATACAAATGCCCTTTTCAGCACAATCGGTAGCTTAAGTTTTTGTTAGAGTTAGGTTTATTATTTTGGGGGCTTGGTTGGGTGGTGGGTTTTACTGTTGGGGGGTGTTTGTGTTTTTTTACAGGTAAAAGAGCTGATTTCTTTGGGGCAATGCCCCACAAAAGGCCATTTTAAGGGCTATTGGTAGTCTATTAGAGGTGGGCTTTTTATTTTTATAGGGCTATTAGATTAGGTGTAATTCTTTTTTATTTTTGATAATTAAATTTGTTATTTTTCGTTATTTAGTATTTTTTATAATTAGATGCTTTATAACTTTTATAGTAGTGTTAGAATTTTTTTAATGTGTATTTTAGTTTTCTTTAATTGGTAGTTAGTTTAATTTTAGCCTAATGGTTATATTAGTTTAATTGTTAGTTTAAACATACGGTTAGATTTAGAGTTTTGTCGGTAACGACCCGCGTAGCTAACGCTGGCTTCTTTTTGGCCGCACCTTTTAAATACCGCTGGTATTTAGAGTTCACAGAATGGCTGGGTTTTCAGTGCGTTAGGCTCCAAAAAATGAGCGTAGAGAATAATTTACCGCCACTGCAACTCTCGATACCAGCGTTGCTTACGGATGCGGCCAGCTTCAAAAACGTGCTCGTGCACGATTCCCCCATAGGAAACAATGAGGCTGTTTGAGCTGAAAAAAAAACTAACACCTGCAAAAAAGCAGCGTTCAGCTCCTAACGCAGCCCCATTGTTTCCTATGGGGAAACACGTCCTAAGTCTGCACCTTACACCCTAACATGTACCCCGAGTCTAAACACCCCTAACCTTACACGTATTAACCCCTAATCTGCCGCCTACGCTATCGCTGACCCCTGCATATTATTATTAACCCCTAATCTGCCGCTCCGTACACCGCTGCAACCTAAGTTATCCCTATGTACCCCTAATCTGCTGCCCCTAACACCGCCGACCCCTATATTATATTTATTAACCCCTAACGCCCCCAACGTCGCCTCCACCTACCTACAATAAGTAACCCCTAATCTGCCGACCGGACCGCACCGCTACTCTAATAAATGTATTAACCTCTAAAGCTAAGTCTAACCCTAACACTAACACCCCCCTAAGTTAAATATAATTTAAATCTAACAAAATAAATTAACTCTTATTAAATAAATTATTCCTATTTAAAGCTAAATACTTACCTGTAAAATAAATCCTAATATAGCTACAATATAAATTATAATTATATTGTAGCTATTTTAGGATTAATATTTATTTTACAGACAACTTTGTATTTATTTTAACCAGGTACAATAGCTATTAAATAGTTAAGAACTATTTAATAGCTACCTAGTTAAAATAATTACAAAATTACCTGTAAAATAAATCCTAACCTAAGTTACAATTAAACCTAACACTACACTATAAATAATTTAATTAAATAAACTACCTACAATTATCTACAATTAAACCTAACACTACACTATCAATAAATTAATTAAATACAATACCTACAAATAAATGCAATGAAATAAACTAACTAAAGTACAAAAAATAAAAAAGAACTAAGTTACAAAAAATAAAAAAATATTTACAAACATTAGAAAAATATTACAACAATTTTAAACTAATTACACCTACTCTAAGCCCCCTAATAAAATAACAAAGACCCCCAAAATAAAAAAATGCCCTACCCTATTCTAAAATTAAAATAGAAAAGCTCTTTTACCTTACCAGCCCTGAAAAGGGCCCTTTGCGGGGCATGCCCCAAAGAATTCAGCTCTTTTGCCTGTAAAAAAAAAACCATACAATACCCCCCCCCCCAACATTACAACCCACCACCCACATACCCCTAATCTAACCCAAACCCCCCTTAAATAAACCTAATACTAAGCCCCTGAAGATCTCCCTACCTTATCTTCACCACGCCGGGTTCACCGATCGATCCAGAAGAGCTTCCGATGTCTTGATCCAAGCCCAAGCGGGGGGCTGAAGATGTCCATGATCCGACTGAAGTCTTCATCCAAGCGGGAGCTGAAGAGGTCCATGATCCGACTGAAGTCTTCTATCAAGCGGCATCTTCAATCTTCTTTCTTCCGGATCCATGTAGTTCATCCCGCCGACGCGGAACATCCATCTTCACCGATGACTTCCCGACGAATTACGGTTCCTTTAAGGGACGTCATCCAAGATGGCGTCCCTCGAATTCCGATTGGCTGATAGGATTCTATCAGCCAATCGGAATTAAGGTAGGAAAATTCTGATTGGCTGATGGAATCAGCCAATCAGATTCAAGTTCAATCCGATTGGCTGATCCGATCAGCCAATCAGATTGAGCTCGCATTCTATTGGCTGATCGGAACAGCTTCAGGGGCTTAGTGTTAGGTTTATTTAAGGGGGGTTTGGGTTACAGGCAAAAGAGCTGAATTCTTTGGGGCATGCCCCGCAAAGGGCCCTTTTCAGGGCTGGTAAGGTAAAAGAGCTTTTCTATTTTAATTTTAGAATAGGGTAGGGCATTTTTTTTATTTTGGGGGTCTTTGTTATTTTATTAGGGGGCTTAGAGTAGGTGTAATTAGTTTAAAATTGTTGTAATATTTTTCTAATGTTTGTAAATATTTTTTTATTTTTTGTAACTTAGTTCTTTTTTATTTTTTGTACTTTAGTTAGTTTATTTCATTGTATTTATTTGTAGGTATTGTATTTAATTAATTTATTGATAGTGTAGTGTTAGGTTTAATTGTAGATAATTGTAGGTAGTTTATTTAATTTATTTATTGATAGTGTAGTGTTAGGGTTAATTGTAACTTAGGTTAGGATTTATTTTACAGGTAATTTTGTAATTATTTTAACTAGGTAACTATTAAATAGTTATACAAAGTGAGTGGAAGTGGCGCCAATTAAGGCTATCTGATCACTTAAGGGAAAAAAATGTATACCATGATATGGATGTGTAAAATAAAGCAAATTACTCCAGCTGTAATTTAAGCAAAATCTAAAACAATTTATTAATCAGTTCAATAGTACTCAAATTAAATGGAATATGAGGGATCAATCACTGTCTAAAAACTGTACATTTAATATATATATATACGAAATACAATTAATCACTATCTAAAAACACCGGTGTCTATTTCTAAAAGCTTACTGGTAAGTATGACTTAACCGATTATAAAAGCAAGCCTTAGACATATGTAACAAAGATTACAAACTTAGTAACAATACACAGTGCTCATTTCTTTATGAGCTTCATTAGCAGAATTACCAATCAAGACTCGGCGGTCTAAATAACTGATTCTATTAATGTGAGATCTGCTTATGCAGAAGATATAGTGACAAATACTTGCAAATGAAGTCTATTATATTCGATGTGCGATTTGCTTTTGCAAAATATATAGTGTCATACACTTGCAGATAAAGTCTATTGTATTCAATGATATACTCAAAGGATTGACAGCCAATCACTACTGGTCAGGCAAATAGTTCATTTATAAATGTATTTAGAATTGTTGATTGGGCTATTGGACAGCTGCTTCCAGTACCCTTTCAAGCTGCCGCTTTAATGAGTCCTCTCCACAATCTTCCTATGGGAGGAGGCAAGCTACAGTCACTCGCCTATGCTCAAGCAGTGTTTCCTTGAATAAAGTAGTTATACTGTTTAAAATCTTCTAAGTGTGCACACTTACAGTTCTTTCTTCTTTCTCTCTTCACTCCTACTGTCTTGCTCAGCGTTCCGTTGCGGTAATTCCACTTGCGCTGGCTTTAATATAAAGTTAGGGGGGGGCTTTAGGTTTAGGGGTTAATAGTTTAATTTTGTATATTTTGTTGTGGGTTGCTTGCAGTTTAGGGGTTAATAGGTTTATTATAGTGGCCGCGGTGTCAGGGAGCGGCGGAATAGGGGTTAATAACATTATGTAGGTGTCGGCGATGTCGGGGGCGGCAGATTAGGGATGTTTAAACGTGGTTTTTATGTTAGGGTGTTAGGTTTCAATGTAACTTTTTTCCCGATAGACATCAATGGGGCTGCCTTACACAGGCACACACTCATACAAACACTCAGACACACTCAGACACACTTAAAAACACACTCAGGCACACACACAAAAACAATCTGACACACACACAAAAACACTCTGACTCACACACAAAAACACTCAGACACACACACAAAAACACTTCCATTGCGCCGGTATTACAAGCTTTTTTTTTTAGGCCAAAAAGTGAGCGGTACAGCCTATCCCGCAAGATTCGTAACGCATTCTAAAGTCAGTAGTTTTATGAGTTTTACACTACAGAGCTGTAGCATAAAACTCATAACTAAAGTGTTAAAAAGTACACTAACACCCATAAACTACCTATTAACCCCTAAACTGAGGCATTGCAAACACTAAAATAAAATTATTAACCCTAATCTGCCGCTCCGGACATCGCCGCCACTATAATAAACATATTAACCCCTAAACCGCCGCACTCCCGCCTCGCAAACACTAGTTAAATATTATTAACCCCTAATCTGCTGTCCCTAACATTGCCGCCACCTACCTACATTTATTAACCCCTAATCTGCCGTTCTGGATATCGCCGCCACTAGAATAAACATATTAACCCCTAAACCGCCGCACTCCCGCATTGCAAACACTAGTTAAATATTATTAACCCCTAATTTGCTGTCCCTAACATCGCCGCAACCTACATTACAGTTATTAACCCCTAATATGCCGCCAACGTCACTGCCACTATACTAAACCTAAGTCTAACCCTAACACCCACTAACTTAAATATAATTAAAATAAATCTAAAGAAAACCTACTATTAATAACTAAATAATTCCTATTTAAAACGAAATACTTACCTGTAAAATAAACCCTAAGCTAGCTACAATATAACTACTAGTTACATTGTAGCTAGATTAGGGTTTATTTTTATTTTACAGGCAAGTTTGTATTTATTTTAACTAGGTAGAATAGTTAGTAAATAGTTATAGCTAAAATAAATACACATTTACCTGTAAAATAAAACCTAACCTGTCTTATGTTCTCTGTGTAGTCAGGATTAGAACACTCAGTTGTGTGCTGTTACCTTGTGTCTGGTGATGTCTCTTGCACATATCAAGAAGGCTCTGCAGCAGGAACTTTAGATAACTTTTATTCAGCTACAACCACATGGCTTATTCACTAGCAGGTTCATCAGTAAAACTAACATGGCTTCTGATGATGTAACAGAGACCCAGACACACCCAGAGGGTGTGGTGAGCTGAGCTTAAAGCTGCAGCACTTCTAACATATAATTATGAGACAAGTTTAGTGCAAAGATACAGTAAAAGCTGCAGTAATCTTAACATCCCCTTTTTTCTCAAAAAATAAATAAATAAATATAAAAAATAAATAAAAATAAAGAACAAACAGTGGATAATATTGTAACATACAACAAGTAACTAAACCATACACTTGAACTTGAACAGTTTATCTCTATAGTCTATGTGCACAACACCTAGGTTGCAGCCAAGATTTTAGTCACAGTTATGTTTTCTGCGATAAGTCCACCTTCGGATTAGGTAACTCCTTGCTGAATAATCTCTCACTGAATCCTCACATTGCCATCTAGAAGGTGGCCTTCTGTTTCTAGAGGGCCGTAGAGTATTTGGTTCAGGAGAAATAGTCTGTGGAGGAGTACCCAACGGTTGTTGATCACCTGTGATATTTTGTTGTTGGATAGAATCATTCTGAGGTTGATCTGTTTCAGTTGTATTCATTGCATTTTCATCCTCAGAAGACTCAGGTGGGCACCACACTCCAGGCCAGATATCCTCACCATCTGAATCATTGGATAGTTGTGTAGCTGGTTGAGATCTATATCTCATTTGTTCTACATGGCGGGAAACTGTACCACCAGCTTGTAGTTGAACTTTAAACATTCTGTTGCCCATGCCTTGTATTATAACAGCTGGAATCCATTTATTTGGGCCACGGTAGTTTCTAACCCATACTCTGTCACAAAGAGCAAATTCTGAAATGCTAGAAGTGTTCAACTCTTGTTTGGAATGTTCTGGTCTAACTTTATCCAGTGGAGTTCTCAGGCGTCTTCCAAACATTAACATTGCAGGTGATAGCCCAGTAGTGGCATGGGGTGTGTTTCAATAGTTAAACAAAAAGTTAGAAAGGGAGTTTGGATTAAATTTTGATTTGTGAGAGACAGCTAAGTGGCATTTTAAAGTTTGTACAAATCTTTCAGCCTGTCCATTAGAGGCTGGAAAATATGGAGCAGTCTTACTGTGTTTGATGTTATTTGTATCTAGAAATGTTTCAAATTCATGTGATATGAACTGTGGACCATTGTCTGAGACTAAAGTTTGTGGCAGTCCAAATCTTGCAAACATACTGGAAAGAATGACAATGGTTTGTTGTGTTGTAGCACTTGCCATTTGAACTACTTCTGGCCACTTGGAATGAGCATCCACAGCCACCAAATACATTTTTCCATCCACTGGCCCTGCAAAATCAACATGGATTCTTGTCCAAGGTTCATTTGGCCATGGCCAAGTTTTTGAGGTGTCCCTGCTGGGATTCCGCTGTGTCTGTGCACATGCATTGCAAGCAGCTACATAAGAAGCAATATCTGTATCCAATTTAGGCCACCAAAAATATTCTCATGCTCTTTGCTTCATTTTTACTACACCCTGATGTGAGCTGTGTAGTAACTTTAATGCTAATGTTTGCAGTAAGTTCGGAATTATCACTCGTGACCCCCATAACAGACAGCCTGAGTCATGCACAATTTCCTTCTTCCTTGTAAAATATGGCTGAAGGTCAGAGTGAACTACTTTAGGCCACCCTTGTTGAACAAAAGACTTAATTTCCTGTAAGGTAGAATCAGCGCATGTATAACTAGCAATCACTTTGGAATTTAGATTTACAGGCTGTGGAGGGGTTTCTATGATTTTCGAAGATGCTGTCATGTGATGTACCATTGGTAATCTAGAAAACATATCCACATTTGTATGATCACTGTGGCATCGATATTTAATGGAGTAGTTGTAAGCCGCCAGCTGAAGTGCATAGCGCTGAAGACGAGCAGCTGTTGTGTTGGAGATACCCTTCTGAGGGTGCAGAATGGACAAAAGTGGTTTATGATCCATGATCAGAGTAAAAGGTCTGCCATATATATAAATGTGGAATTTCTTCACAGCCCAAATTATTGATAAAGCTTCCCGATCAATCTGGGCTTAATTTCTCTCAGATGGAGTTAAAGATCTGGACGCAAAAGACACAGGACGTTCAGAACCATCGGGCATAATGTGTGAAAGTACTGCGCCTAAACCATATGGTGAAGCATCACAGGCTAGTACCAAAGGCTTCTTAAGGTCATAGTGGACAAGGAGTCTTGATTCCAGAAGAAGTTGCTTAGAGCGTTCAAATGCTCGTGTACATAAGTCAGTCCAGGCCCACTGGTTTTTACTAGCATGAACCAGCACTTTCACTTTTTCAGCAGTTGTGTGGAGACCAGTCTTGTCCACTACATGTGCACAATATTCTAAACTCTTGCAGAAGAACTCACACTTTTCCATGTTAACTTTCAGTCCGAATTCCTGTAGGCGCTGTAAAACAGCTTCAACATTGGCTTTATGAGCAGCATCATTTTCACCAGTGATAAGCATGTCATCTAACATACAGTGGGTATGTGGAATACCTGCCAAGATCTCATGCATTATCCGTTGCCACACTGCAGGTGCTGGGGCAATGCCAAATACCATCCGCGTATACTGAAAAAGTCCTTTGTGAGTGTTGATAGTTAACATGTGTCTGGAGTCTGGATGCACCTCTAATTGTAAGTATGCTTGATGCAAGTCAATTTTTTTAATTTTTTCACCCCCTGCCAGAGAACTAAACAATTCTTCAATCCGTGTTAAAGTATACTGATCCACAAGTAATTGAGGGTTAAGGCCCACTCTGAAATCTCCACAGATGCGTATGTCCCCGTTTTTTTTTTCTGACAGGAACTATTGGGGAAGCCCATTCACTGCTAGAAACTGGAACAATAATCCCCTGATTTCGTAGTCTTTCTAGTTCTACTTCAATTTCAGGTTTAAGTGCAAATGGTACAACTCTTAGTTTACAAAATTTTGGAATAGCATTTTCTTTTAGGTGAAGCTGAATCTGCTTGTCTTTCACTAAACCTAGGTTCCCATCAAATACAGTCTTATATTTGTGCTTTAGTGAATTAATCCGAGAAGAATTTGAAATGCCATTTTGGTCCAGCAGTTTGTTAAGCAATAACTGTTGTGGTAACTTTGGCATGCCCAATGCTTGGATCCAGGATCTACCAAACACAGGTGGTCCTCCTTTAGGTAAAATGTAGAGGTGTAGCTTTTTAGTTATACCATTAAATGTCACTGTATTTGAATATGTTTGCATGGTGACAGCTGTTGGAACAATTGGTTGCCTTAGCCCCAGGCGGTTCCAATCTGCAGCTGTGATAACAGAGACTGCTGCTCCTGTATCAACTTCCATAATGAGAGGTCTACCATCTATATTCACCTTTGCTTGCAGTTCTGGAATTTTATTTTCAAGGCTGTAGATCTGTAATGTGTATAATGGTTTGTCTTCCTCTGAATCTGTGTGTGGTGCATCTACTTGCACATGAAAAGCTGCACGTGACTTGCTGCCTTTTACTTTTATCTCTGTCTAAGGAACTTCTGCATACTCTCTTTGTATGACCAATCTTCCCACAACCAATGCAGGTGCAGTTCCTAAACCTGCAGGCATTTGCTGTGTGATTTGTGTCACCACATCTGTAACAGGCTGTCTGTGACCCTTGTCTAGCTGGATACTGTTTATTTAGGTGCATACTTGTATGAAAAACATCTTTTTCCTTATCACAAACTGCCTGTGCTGGGGCCTGGAGCATTTGTGCATCTTTAGTAGCAAGTTCCATGACTGTAGCTATCTCTATAGCACGCTTTAGTGTTAAATCATCCACTGCTAATAGTCTCTTTTGTACTGTACAGTCCATCAGTCCAATAACAAACATATCATGTAAAGCAGTGTTTAAATAATCCCCAAATCTGCAGCTACTTGCTAGTTTCTTTAAATTGATCACATATGTTTTAATGTCCTCATGCTGCAATTGCTTGCGTGTGTAAAACTTAAAGCTTTCTGCTATCTCCAGAGGCTTAGGTAGGTAGTGGTCAGATAACAGGCAGATCAGGTCAGACAGAGGTTTAGCATTAGGTTTATCTGGTGAGAGAATGTCCCTTAATGTAGTGTAAGCTGCTGAGCCTATAGTTGTCAGAAACACAGCCACTTGCTTATCAGCTCCTATGTTATTTGCTGTAAAATATAGCTCAAACTGTTCAACCCATGTGTCCCATCTGTCTGTGTCTGGTGCAAACACAGGTAAGGTGCCAATAAGTGCCATTATAGGGTCAGACCACAGATCCTCATCGCCAGCTGTTATGTTTTCTGTGTAGTCAGGATTAGAACACTCAGTTGTGTGCTGTTACCTTGTGTCTGGTGATATCTCTTGCACATATCATGAAGACTCTGCAACAGGAACTTTAGATAACTTTTATTCAGCTACAACCACATGGCTTATTCTCTAGCAGGTTCATGTAACATGACTTCTGATGATGTCACAGAGACCCAGACACACCCAGAGGGTGTGGTGAGCTGAGCTTAAAGCTGCAGCACTTCTAACATATAATTATGAGACAAGGTTAGTGCAAAGATACAGTAAAAGCTGCAGTAATCTTAACATCTTACACTAACACCTAACCTTACACTACAATTAAATAAATGACCTAAATTAAATACAATTAACTAAATTATACACAAATACCTAAATTACAAAACAAAACACTAAATTACACAAAATAAAAAACTAACACCTAATCTAATAGCCCTATCAAAATAAAAAAGCCCCCCTAAAAGAAAAAAAAAACCTAGCCTAAACTAAACTACCAATAGCCCTTAAAAGGGCCTTTTGCAGGGCAACGCCCCAAAGAAATCAGCTCTTTTTCCTGTAAAAAAAATACAAACAACCCCCCAACAGTAAAACCCACCACCCACACAACCAACCCCCCAAATAAAATCCTAACTAAAAAAACCTAAGTTACCCATTGCCCTGAAAAGGGCATTTGGATGGGCATTTAGCTCTATTGCTGCCCAAAACCTAACCTAAAAATAAAACCCACCCAATAAACCCTTAAAAAAAAAAATAACACTAACCCTTGAAGATCCACTTACAGTTTTGAAGAGCCGACATCCATCCTCAACAAAGCCGGGAGAAGTCCTCAATGAAGCGGAAAGAAGTCCTCAATGAAGCCGGGAGAAGACTTCATCCAAGCCGACAGAAGTGGTCCTCCAGACGGGCAGAAGTCTTCATCCAGACGGCATCTTCTATCTTCATCCATCTGGCGCAGAGCGGGTCCATCTTCAAGACATCCGGCACAGAGCATACTCTTCTTACGACGACTCCCGATGAATGAAGGTTCCTTTAAGTGACGTCATCTAAGATGGCATCCCTTAGATTCCGATTGGCTGATAGAATTCTATCAGCAAATCAGAATTAAGGTTGAAAAAATCCTATTGGCTGATGCAACCAGCCAATAGGATTGAACTTCAATCCTATTGGCTGATCCAATCAGCCAATAGGATTGAGCTTGCATTCTATTGGATGATTGGAACAGTTAATAAGTATAATGTAGGTGTCTGCGATGTCGGGGGCGGCAGATTAGGGGTTAATAAGTGTAAGATTAGGGGTGTTTAAACTCAGGGTTCATGTTAGGGTTTTAGGTGTAAACATAACTTTAGTTTCCCCATAGAAATCAATGGGGCTACGTTACGGAGCTTTACGCTGCTTTATTGCAGGTGTAAGGCTTTTTTTTTTTAGCCGGCTCTCCCCATTGATGTCTATGGTGAAATCGTGCACGAGCACGTAAAACCAGCTCACCGCTGACTTAAGCAGCGTTGGAATTGGAGTGCGGTATGGACCACAATTTTGCTTTACACTCACTTCTTGCCTTTTAACGCCGGGTTTATGAAAACCTGTAATACCAGCGCTGTAGGTAAGTGAGCGATGACAATAACGTGCAAGTTAGCACCGCACCCCTCATAACGCAGAACTCGTAATCTAGCCGTCAGTTCTTTGCTTCATAAAGAAGCTGTAAGTTCTACTTTTATGTTAAAGATAGTTTGTTTTTTTTATTTCTGAGGTTACTTTACTAATTATATAGGATTTTTAGTGGGCTTTTGGGGTACTTTAGTTTTAGGATAGGTCTCTTTTTAGTTGTTAATTTTTTTTTTACTGGTAGTGTTTTTTGTTTTTTATAACTTAGGAGGTCATAGGTTAGGGTTCTTGGTGGGTTAACTATTAGGGGGTTAATAGAGTAGGGAGTTATTTCGGTGGAGGTAATGTCTGTTTAGGGGTTAATAGAGTAGTGGGTTATTACAATTGGGTAATGGTGGTTTAGGAGTTAAATAGTGTAGGGATTATTGCTGTTTAGCTGTTAATAGTGTAGTAGGGTATTTTGCCATGGGGGGTATGGCAGGTTAGGGATTAATAGTCTTGGTGTGGATAGTGTAGATTGTGAAATTTTATTTTATTTTTTATTTTTTTTATTTAGTGCAACTTTTTTCAGGCGCAAACCATGTGTATAATGTGACTGCATTAGAGAGATCGCATTTACTTTCAACTTGTAATATGAGCGTAAGTTAATGGGATCAAGATATTACAATATTGTTTTCGTTAATGTTACTGCTCCACTTGTAATCTAGCCCGCAATAAATCAGAACCACTTTAAACTAATGGTAAACTCCTAGTATCAGATGTCTCAGAAACTGCACAAACTCTGATACTAGCAGCAGCACAAGCATGGGTTGCTATAAAAATACATAGTACAGTATGCTTGCTATTGGCCTTTAGTGACATTTGATTACTCTTTTGAGACTTGTTATACTGATAGCTGTAGCTATTGTTTTATGATGTAGCTTATTTTAAAAACAATAACTTTTCTGACATTTGTTTGCACACTAAGGGCCAGATAATCCACTCCACTGATAATCCAGGCTTTCCACTCTAGCGAGATTATCTAAGCAGTCCCATCAGTACTACTTGGTACCTCAAAAATTTTTAGAAGGGCAGATTTTAGTTTGACAACTGTTCATCTAGCTATGGAAGGTTCTGAATGCAAATGAGAGACACAAATGCAATATAATTCTCAAAAAAACTTGCAAAGATTCTGTGTGATTTCTCTCTATCCCTGTGAGTTTTTGATCAGGCCCTAAGCAAGATATGGTGGACATTGACAGTTTGTATCACTACAAACAATACCATACACAAAAGCAGCAAGAAAGTTGCATGGTGGAAAAAGAAATGTTTTTGAGGCTGCCAAGGCAAGGGGTGTCCTCATAATAGGTCTACTGACAATATTTGTTATGCCAGTCCATAACAAAGGTAGTAATTAATGGGCACTGCAGCAATAGACAAAGAATAACAATCATTTAGTATTTAATCATTAACTGTAATTAATTCATTTCCTTAACACTAATGTTGCGTTCATGTAGTCAGCTATAAAACTATAACTACAGGATGGACGAGTTAAAGAAACCTTATAAAAGATTATTTTGCAATCACATGTTTATATCTATTATATGTGTTTTTGTGAAACATATAAAAAAAAATCTAAAAATGTAAATAAAAAAGAGCTGCACACTTTCATACTTTTAATATTTTTTAGACTAATTATAGTATTTGTTTATTACGTCTGCATGATTGATTTTATCATTTAACAGTCAATTCTTTTAGGGCTAGATTACAAGTTGAAAGCTAATTTATTGCAAATTTGCCTGTCTATGGGCGCGTTATAAATAACCAGCCATTACAAGTTGCTGGTTAATGCTCATAAAATTAACCAGAGATCAGATCTCCAGTTCATTTTCTAAATGTCCCGCAACTGGCCCCTAAATTAAGTGTGGTGTAGTTTAGTATAATAAAAAAGTCAGCATTTTTTTTTTTTAATTAACTGCATGAAACAGCTTTTATGGGTTAAAAGTGGCGGGTGTGGTGTGTTAGAAAAAAACGGCACTAAAAGTAGACATTGCAGTCTATGGGGACTGGGTGCTTGCTATAAGTTGGAAGGCTGGCCATAGATTAGTCTGAATTTGTAGAAGGAGCCTTACCCTATATATATCTGTGCACACCCTACGTTCTTTGTCTGTGTTTCCTTTCCTTTTCTTGGTTTTGGCTTCTGGTTTACGTTGTGGTTCGAAGTTGGTCGAGTTCAATCGATTCAAATCGTTTCACATTCGATTCCTTATGCATCTGACATTTGATTCGATACAGTCTTACTAGCAGTTTGCATGTTACAAATATTTTACTAAGTTAATGTTTTTTCCTTTCAAACGTTTTTGATATCTTTACACTCTACAATTTCATATCTGCTTTCATACACGTTTATTTTTTGTTTTTTTACGATTACTTTTCATTTCTGTCCTTAGCTGCCGTGCTATCGGATCCATTCGTTATACTTCGAATACATACGTTTCCTATACTTGTTATATAATTTCTTTAAGGTTGTTGTTGCTTCGTATATTTGTAGGTTTTAATTATGTTCTTATATTATCGGATCTTTTAGGGAGCTTTGTATGTTTTCGTTGTTTTAATTTAGCTGTATTGTTAATATTTGGTATGGTTAGTTTAACATTAAGGTTGTCCTTTTGATTGCTTCACATGTCGCTATTTTATATCTGCTTTCTTACATGTTTGTTTTTTTGTTTTCTACTTTTGCTTTTTTATTCAAGTCGCGCTATTGGTTCCATTCGTTATACCTCGAATTCATACGTTTAGTACTTTGTGATGTAAATTTGTTTTATGTTCATTTTCTGTATGCTGTGTTTCATTAAGGTTGAAAAAACAAAAGAAGGGTGCAATCCTATTTCCAAAATAATAACAAAAAGTTTATTGAACCATGGAATTAAAAATACAAAAACAGAGCACTGTGTTTGAGCCAGAACTAAAATAAGAGGTCATCACTGGAGCAAGTCGTGTTCCTCGATCCGCAAGGTGGATGCTTTTACCAGTAGATCACCTGATACTTGGTTGCTTTATCACATGCAAGTTGATATATCAGCATGGGTGACTTTTTTGTTGCAAGTTTCATTTGCTGATCCCTCTCTGTGATAATTTCACATTATGGACTGCTACTTACCATTTGTGTTCACGGACTGGGTTATCTGTTAAGTGCTGGAAAACTTTCTGTGTTTTTTCATTAAGGTTGTTGTTCCTTTGTATATTCATAGTTTTCTCATGATCATATGATATCGGTTCCGTTTGGTAGCTTTGTTTGCTTCGTTGTTTCAATTTAGCTATATTGTTCATATTTGGTCATATATATTTTTGTTGTTTGGTTAATGTTATGTTAAGGTTGTCCTTTTTTATAACTGTCCATAGCCACCACGCTATTGGATCCATTTGTTATATTTGGAATTATTACGTTGGGTATTTTGTGTTATTACTTTGATTTACTTTTGTTTTCTGTATGCTGTGTTTCATTAAGGTTTTTGTTGCTTTGTATATTCATAGTTTTAATCATGCTCATATGCTTTCAGATTCATTCGGTAGCTTCAAATGCTTTTGTTTGGTTAGTATACCTTTAGTCTTTTATTTATGTTTCCTATACTTCTGGATCCGTTCCGTAAGTTCGAAAGCTTTCATATGACATTTTTAGGTTGTTAGTTTTCAGTGTCTTTTTCTTTATATTTGTGTTATGGATCATTGTAAGCTTGTTTTCAGTTGTTAGGCTGTATTTTGTTCAGGTTTGTATTCTTTTGGCTCATGTTTATTTTGTTATTTTTACAAACCATCATCTCGCATATTTTCTTTCAGTTATGTTTTTGTTGCTTTTACTTTACGTCATGTCTCATCACTTTCGTTTTACATACATTAGTATTTCTGTCATTTCTGGAGTTATATCACAACCTTTTGTTACCCATCACATTTACGGGCACCTACGGTCATATCATAACATTCCTACCTTTTACCTGACACATTTTCGGGTAATCATAAGGCCTGAGTTTTAAATTTTTGAATTTGCCTGGTACGCCCCAGGTAACTCAGCCTCTGTTACAAACAGGGACTGACACGTCTTCGGTCCCGTGCAAGTTGAGTTTTGGTTTTTAATTGATTTGCTATCACCCTAGTGAGTCTGCTCGCTTGCACTACATTCTTCAGTTATAATTGCAGAAAACGCAACATGCCTACCTTTTACCCGACATGTTCTTTCAGGTACAGCTAAGCCTCAGTTTCAAGTTTAATTAGCCTGGTACATTCCAGGTAACTTGACTTCTCTTACCGACAGGGGCTGTCACATTTTCAGTCCCTTAATCAAGTTTTAATATTCAATCGCCTAGATTTAGAGTTTTGTCGGTAAAGACCCGCGGTGCTAACAAGGCTTTTTTTTCCAGCGCACCCTTAAGACAACGCTGGTATTACGAGTTGTCTGAATGGCTGCGTTAGCCTCAGAAAAGGGAGCGTTGAGCATAATTTAGCTCCACTTCAACCCTTAATACCAGCGTTGCCTACAGTAGCGGTAAGCTGGAAAAACGTGCTTGTGCACGATATCCCCATAGGAAACAATGGGTCTGAGCTCACTGAAAAAAACCTAACACCTGCAAAAAAGCAGCGTTCAGCTCCTAACGTAGCCCCATTGTTTCCTATGGGGAAACACTCTCTAAGTCTACACCTAACACCCTAACATGAACCCCGAGTCTAAACACCCCTAACCTTACACTTATTAACCCCTAATCTGCCGCCCCCGCTATCGCTGACACCTACATTATATTATTAACCCCTAATTTGCCGCTCCGGACACCGCCGCCACCTACATTATACCTATGAACCCCTAATCTGCTGTCCCTAACATCGCTGACACCTACATTATATTTATTACCCCTGAAGTGAGCGTTAGAAATCTAACGACAAAACTCCAGCCGCAGAAAAAAGTCAGTAGTTAAGAGCTGTCTGGGCTAACGCCGGTTTATAAAGCTCTTAACTACTGTGCTCTAAAGTACACTAACACCCATAAACTACCTATGTACCCCTAAACCGAGGTCCCCCCACATCGCTGCCACTCTATTAAAATTTTTTAACCCCTAATCTGCCACTCCGTACAATGCCGCCAACTACGTTATCCCTATGTACCCCTAATCTGCTGCCCCTAACACCGCCGACCCCTATATTATATTTATTAACCCCTAATATGCCGCCCCCAATGTCGCCTCCACCTACCTACAATAATTAACCCCTAATCTGCCGACCGGAGCTCACCGCTACTATAATAAATGTATTAACCCCTAATCCGCCTCACTCCCGCCTCAATATCCCTATAATAAATATTATTAACCCCTAATCTGCTCTCCCTAACATCGCCGACACCTAACTTCAAGTATTAACCCCTAATCTGCCGACCTGAGCACACCGCTACTCTACTAAATTTTTTAACCCCTATAGCTAAGTCTAACCCTAACCCTAACACCCCCCTAAGTTAAATATAATTTTTATCTAACGAAATAAATTAAGTCTTATTAAATAAATTATTCCTATTTAAATCTAAATACTTACCTGTAAAATAAACCCTAATATAGCTACAATATAAATTATAATTACATTGTAGCTATTTTAGGATTAATATTTATTTTACAGGCAACTTTGTAATTATTTTAACCAGGTACAATAGCTATTAAATAGTTAATAACTATTTAATAGCTACCTAGTTAAAATAATTACAAAATTACCTGTAAAATAAATCCTAACCTAAGTTACAATTAAATCTAACACTACACTATCAATAAATTAATTAAATAAAATACCTACAATTATCTACAATTAAACCTAACACTACACTATCAATAAATTAATTAAATACAATTCCTACAAATAAATACAATTAAATAAACTAACTAAAGTACAAAAAATAAAAAAGAATTAAGTTACAAAAAATAAATATTTACAAACATTAGAAAAAAATTACAACAATTTTAAACTAATTACACCTACTCTAAGCCCCCTAATAAAATAACAAAGACCCCAAAATAAAAAAATGCCCTACCCTATTCTAAATTACAAAAGTTCAAAGCTCTTTTACCTTACCAGCCCTGAAAAGGGCCATTTGCGGGGCATGCCCCAAAGAATTCAGCTCTTTTGCCTGTAAAAAAACATACAATACCCCCCCCCAACATTACAACCCACCACCCACATACCCCTAATCTAACCCAAACCCCCCTTAAATAAACCTAACACTAAGCCTCTGAAGATCTTCCTGCCTTGTCTTCACCATGCCAGGTATCACCGATCGTTCCAGGCTCCGAAATCTTCATCCAAGCCCAAGCGGGGGCTAGACATTCATCATCCGGCTGAAGTCTTCTATCAAGCGACGGCTGAAAAAGTCCAGAAGAGGCTCCAAAGTCTTCATCCTATCCGGGCCGAAGAGTAGATCTGGACCGGCAACCATCTTCTTCCAAGCGGCATCTTCTATCTTCATCCGATGACGACCGGCTCCATCTTGAAGACCTCCACCGCGGATCCATCCTCTTCTTCCGACGACTTCCCGACGAATGACGGTTCCTTTAAGGGACGTCATCCAAGATGGCGTCCCTCGAATTCCGATTGGCTGATAGGATTCTATCAGCCAATCGGAATTAAGGTAGGAAAATTCTGATTGGCTGATGCAATCAGCCAATCAGAATCAAGTTCAATCCGATTGGCTGATCCAATCAGCCAATCAGATTGAGCTCGCATTCTATTGGCTGATCAGAACAGCAAATAGAATGCAAGCTCAATCTGATTGGTCGTCGGTGAAGATGGATGGATCTGCGCTGGAGGTCTTGAAGATCAGCCGGTCCTTATCGGATTGAAGAACATAGAAGATGCGGCTTGGATGAAGATGTTTGCCGGTCCGGATGTCCTCTTCTGCCCGCTTGGATCAAGACTTCAGCCGGAGGATGGACGTCACTCTTCAGCCCCCCGCTTGGGCTTGGATCAAGACATCGGAGGCTCTTCTGGATTGATCGGTGAACCTGGCATGGTGAAGACAAGGTAGGAAGATCTTCAGGGGCTTAGTGTTAGGTTTATTTAAGGGGGGTTTGGGTTAGATTAGGGGTATGTGGGTAGTGGGTTGTAATGTTGGGGGGGGTATTGTATGTTTTTTTTTTACAGGCAAAAGAGCTGAATTATTTGGGGCATGCCCCGCAAATGGCCCTTTTCAGGGCTGGTAAGGTAAAAGAGTTTTGAACTTTTTTAATTTAGAATAGGGTAGGGCATTTTTTTATTTTGGGGGGCTTTGTTATTTTATTAGGGGGCTTAGAGTAGGTGTAATTAGTTTAAAATTGTTGTAATATTTTTCTGTTTGTAAATATTTTTTTATTTTTTGTAACTTAGTTCTTTTTTATTTTTTGTACTTTAGTTAGTTTATTTAATTGTAGTTATTTGTAGGTATTGTATTTAATTAATTTATTGATAGTGTAGTGTTAGGTTTAATTGTAGATAATTGTAGGTATTGTATTTAATTAATTTATTGATAGTGTAGTGTTAGGTTTAATTGTAACTTAGGTTAGGATTTATTTTACAGGTAATTTTGTAATTATTTTAACTAGGTAACTATTAAATAGTTATTAACTATTTAATAGCTATTGTACCTGGTTAATATAATTACAAAGTTGCCTGTAAAATAAATATTAATCCTAAAATAGCTATAATATAATTATAATTTATATAGTAGCTATATTAGGATTTATTTTACAGGTAAGTATTTAGATTTAAATAGGAATAATTTATTTAATAAGACTTAATTTATTTCGTTAGATAATAATTATATTTAACTTAGGGGGGTGTTAGGGTTAAAATTAGCTTTAGGGGTTAAAAAATTTATTAGAGTAGCTATTAGCTCCGATCGGCAGATTAGGGGTTAATACTTGAAGTTAGGTGTCGGCGATGTTAGGGAGGGCAAATTAGGGGTTAATACTATTTATTATAGGGTTATTGAGGCGGGAGTGAGGCGGATTAGGGGTTAATAACTTTATTATAGTAGCGGTGCGGTCCGCTCGGCAGATTAGGGGTTAATAAGTGTAGGCAGGTGGAGGCGACGTTGAGGGGGGCAGATTAGGGGTTAATAAATATAATATAGGGGTCGGCGGTGTTAGGGGCAGCAGATTAGGGGTACATAGCTATAATGTAGCTGGCGGCGGCGTGCGGACGGCAGATTAGGGGTTAATAAGTGTAGGTAGCTGGTGGTGACGTTGTGGGGGGCAGATTAGGGGTTAATAAATATAATATAGGGGTCAGCGGTGTTAGGGGCAGCAGATTAGGGGTACATAGGGATAACGTAGTTGGCGGCAGTGTGCGAAGCGGAAGATTAGGGGTTAAAAAATTTAAATATAGTGGCGGCGATGTGGGGGAACCTCGGTTTAGGGGTACATAGGTAGTTTATGGGTGTTAGTGTACTTTAGAGCACAGTAGTTAAGAGCTTTATAAACCGGCGTTAGCCCAGAAAGCTCTTAACTACTGACTTTTTTCTGCGGCTGGAGTTTTGTCGTTAGATTTCTAACGCTCACTTCAGCCACGACTCTAAATACCGGCGTTAGAAAGATCCCATTGAAAAGATAGGATACGCAATTGACGTAAGGGGATCTGCGGTATGGAAAAGTCGCGGCTGCAAAGTGAGCGTTAGACCCTTTCCTGACTGACTCCAAATACCGGCGGTAGCCCAAAACCAGCGTTAGGAGCCTCTAACACTGGTTTTGACGGCTACCGCCCAACTCTAAATCTAGGCCTTAGTGATTATTGGCCTGATCCTTACTGTCTGCATTTGGTTACATGTAAAACGCAACAGACAGGGGCCGGCATCAATGTCAAGTATTTTGAGACTCCTGAATCTTGGTGCCTGGTAGCTGTCTTGGACCAGGTCATGTTATAGTTGAAAAGTAAAGCTAGGGATGGTCCACTTTTACCTTTTCCCTGTAATCCCCTCACTACAACAAATTTCATTAAACATTGTCATATTCTCTTAGTGTATCTAGGCTTTAACTCTAAATCATTCCCTGACCATTCATTTAGAATAGGATTTTGCATCAGCTGCCTCTCGTCATGGGGTCCCCACACATGTCGTCAAGAAATTAGGGAGATGGAACTCATCATGCTTTGCTAGGTATCCCTGATTCTCAAGTTGTAATGTTTTTGTGATGATGTGATCACAGCAAACTAGATATGTGCATGATCGAAAAATTTGTTTCAGTTCGGTTCGGAACGATTCAGAGTTTTACTAATTTCGTTTCGGATCAATTCGAATTCGGAAAAATTCTAATGAATTATTTTCGGCTTCGTTTTGGATTAATTCGGATTCGAAAAAATTTGGCTGGATTCGGTTCGATTCGGTTCGGTTTGGAAATTCGGAATTTCGGTATGTGTGCTGTGTATTAGACTAGTATTATGTACTGTATATTAGGTGTAAGCCATAGCAGAGTGATATAACCTAATATATTGTACAATACTAGTGTAATCCATGGCCATTCGAATTTACCGAATAAATCCAAACTAATTCGGATTTATTCGGTAAATTTGGCAGTATTTTAATTCGGAATTTCGAATCGATCCGAATCTCCGAATTTGCAGAATTTTCCAAATTTCCAAATCGATCCGAAACGAATCGCTCATGTCTACAGCAAACCTCAAGTCACTTTTCCTCTCTCCCTCTTTTAGTTTTCTTATACCTCACAATAATACTCTGAGTACAAATGGGAAGGCTGGCCATAGATTAGCCTGAATTTGTAGGAGGAGTCTTACCCTATATATATCTGTACACACCCTACCTTCTTTGTCTGCGTTTCCTTTACATTTCCACCACCCACCCATCTTTTTATCTCCTCTTTTATCTTTATCATTTACTTCTTTGAGTATGCCCCCTTTTAGGCATACTGACCATGTGATCAAGGCACACCTCAGGTGACTTTTCCTCTCTCTCTCTCTTTTAGCTTTCTTATACATCACATTAAGACTCTGAGTACAAATATATATGTTGATGCTTATATACATATACATTTATGTGTTAATATGTATATATACACATATTAACACATAACTATATATGTACATATTCAGAAAATATATATTTATATTTGCTGTCCATCGCTGTACCACTTACCCCCTTCGTTGAGCTAGTTCTTATGCCATGTCTCACTCTCGTGAGCTCAAAGCTTCTGTGTAATGTGAACGTGAGGTCGTCTTCGCATTGCACCTAACTTGTAATACACCAGTGCACATTTTCGTACTCTGGTAATACTAAGTTGAGCGCAAATATCGCTTTTGCGGAAGCAATATTTTCCGCTCAATTTGTAATCTAGCATTAAATCTTTAAATCTACATCATGATATAGCTAAGATCGGACTGCTACACAGTTAATAGATTAAAACATCTCTATTGTCTCTCTTTCTCTTCTCTGTGCTAAAACCTCATAAAATATCTAAACTTGATCATGGGCCAGGCAGGTACCATAGTGCTTTAAAATACCTCGCAATTGCTGAATTAATTAATATTGGATTGCACAATGTTATTTTAATGTTCCTTAATGTAAATGTGAAATAATTTAACATTATTCAAGTGAGACAGAAATACTGAGCTGAACAAAAATGTGCATAGCAACAGATAAATCACTATTACTGTATTATAATTAAGCTATCTTCTCTCATCACTAAGCATTGAAAAGACTACAAGTCTTACAATATTGGCTAAGTTAGGAATATATGTTAATTTCCAAAGGTGGCTCAGTGGCAATGTAGCTATGAGATGGTTATTTTTATGATAATCTCATACGCAAATGCTATGTAATGTGTAGTTAAATTTTAACAGTCTTGAAAATTGTATTCAAAATTAAAAAAACATAATTTATGCTTACCTGATAAATTTATTTCTCTTGTAGTGTATCCAGTCCACGGATCATCCATTACTTATGGGATATATTCTCCTTCCCAACAGGAAGCTGCAAGAGTCCACCCACAGCAAAGCTGCTATATAGCTCCTCCCCTAACTGCCATTACCAGTCATTCGACCGAAAACATGCAGAGAAAGGAAAACCATAGGGTGCAGTGGTGACTGTAGTTTAATGGAAAAATTACCTGCCTTAAAGTGACAGGACGGGCCGTGGACTGGATACACTACAAGAGAAATAAATTTATCAGGTAAGCATAAATTATGTTTTCTCTTGTTAAGTGTATCCAGTCCACGGATCATCCATTACTTATGGGATACCAATACCAAAGCTAAAGTACACGGATGATGGGAGGGACAAGGCAGGTACTTAAACGGAAGTTACCACTGCCTGTAAAAAACCCTTTCTCCCAAAAATAGCCTCCGAAGAAGCAAGGTATCAAATTTGTTAAATTTGAAAAAGTATGAAACGCAGACCAAGACTCCGTCTTGTAATCTGTTCAACAGAAGCCACATTTAAAAAAAGGCCTAAGTGAAAACCACAGCTCTAGTAGAATGAGCTGTAATCCCTTCAGGAGGCTGCTGTCCAGCAGTCTCATAAGATAAATGAATTATGCTTTTTAACCAAAAAGACAGAGAGGTTGCTGAAGTCCTTTGACCTCTCCTCTGTCCAGAATAGACAACAAACAAGGTGAATGTTTGATGAAAATCTGTAGTAGCTTGTAAGTAAAACTTTAAAACACGAACCACGTCCAAATTGTGTAATAGACGTTCCTTCTTTGAAGAAGGATTAGGATACAAGAATGGAACAACAATCTCTTGAGTGATATTCTTGTTAGATACCACCTTAGGTAAAAACCCAGGTTGGTACACAGGACTACCTTATCCGTACGGAGAACCAGATAAGGAGAATCACATTGCAACGCAGATAACTCGGAGACTCTATGAGCCGAGGAAATAGCTACCAAAAAGGAACTTTCCAAGATAGAAGTTTGATATCTATGGAATGAAAAGGTTCAAATGGAACTCCTTGAAGAACCTTAAGAACCAGCTTTAAGCTCCATGGCGGAGCAACATTTTTAACCACAGGCTTGGTTCTAACCAAAGCCTGACCAAATGCCTGAACGTCTAGAATACCTGCCAGACGCTTGTGCAAAAGAATAGACAGAGTAGAAATCTGTCCTTTTAAAGAACTAGCTGACAACCCTTTTCTCAAAATCATCTTGGAGAAAAGATAATATCCTGGGAATCCAGACTTTACTCCATGAGTAACCCTTGGATTCATAACAATAAGATATTTACACCATATCTTATGTTAAATTTTCCTAGAGACAGGCTTTTATGCCTGTATTAAGGTATCAATTACTGACTCGGAGAAGCCATGCTTTGATAACATCAAGCGTTCTGTCTCCAGGCAGTCCATCTCAGATTAGTTATATTTAGATGGTTGAAAAGACCCTGAGGTAGAGGGTCCTGTCTCAGAAGCAGAGACCGTGGTGGAAAGGATGACATGTCCACCAGATCTGCATACCAGGTCCTGCGTGGCCACGCAGGCGCTGTCAAAAGCACCAAAGCACTCTCCTGCTTGATCTTGTGCAAACCCCTCCGGAGGGAATTCCCACTCCCCCGGATGAAAAGTCTGACGACTTAGAAAATCTGCCTCCCAGTTCTCAACACCTGGGATAGGGATAGCTTTTAGACAAGAGTGAGTCCCTGTCCAGTGAATTATTTTAAGACTTCTAACATTGCTAGGGAACTTCTGTTCCCCCTTGATGGTTGATGTAAGCCACAGTCGTGATATTGTCCGACTGAAATATGATGTACCTCAGAGTTGCTAACTGAGGCCAAGTCTGAAGAGCATGGAATATCGCTCCCAGTTCCAGAATATTCATTAGAAGGAGGGTCTCCTCCTGAGTCCACTATCCCTGAGCCTTCAGGGAGTTCCAGACTGTATCCCAACCTAAAAGGCTGGCATCTGTTGTAACAATTGTCCCATCTGACCTGCGGAAGGTCATACCCTTGGACAGATGGACCCGAGATAGTCACCAGAGAAGAGAATCTCTGGTTTCTTGGTCCGGATTTAACAGGAGAACAAATCTGTGTAATCCCCGTTCCTCTGGCTGAGCATGCATAGTTGCAGTGGTCTGAAATGTAGGCGTGCAAACGGTACTATGTCCCTTGCCGCTACCATTAAGCCGATTACATTCATGTACTGAGCCACCAAAGGGCGCGGATGGAATGAAGAACACGGCAGAAATTTAGAAACTTTGACAACCTGGACTCCGTCAGGTAAATTTTAATATCTACAAAATCTATCAGAATCCCTAGGAGGGAAACCCTTGATATTGGGGATAGAGAACTCTTTCCTTGTTCACTTTCCACCCATGCGATCTCAGAAATGCCAGTACTACGTCCGTATGAGACTTGGCAACTTGGATGTTTGACGCCTGTATCAGGATGTCGTCTAAATAAGGGGCCACTTCTATGCCCCGCGGCCTAAGGACCGTCAAAGTGACCCCAGAACCTCCATAAAGATTCTAGGGGCTGTAGTTAACCCAAAGGAAAGAGCTACAAACTGGTAATGCCTGTCTAGAAAGGCAAACCTGAAAAACCGATGGTGATCTTTATGCATCGTAATGTGAGGATAAGCATCCTTCAAATCCATTGTAGTCCTCTATTGACTCTCCTGGATCATAGTTAAGATGGTACGAATAGTTTCCATCTTAAATGATAGAATTCTAAAGAATTTGTTTAAGATCTTTTAGATCCAAAATAGAACTGAAGGTTTCCTTTCCTTGGGAACCACAAACCGATTTGAGGAAAACTGTGTCCCTGTTCCTCTATTGGAACTGAATGGGTCACGTACACAATGCAAGAATGTCTCTTTCTTTATCTGGTTTGCAGATAAATGTGAAAGGCAAAAACTCCCCTTTTTTGGGGGGGAAAGCTTTGAAATCCAGAAGATATCTCTGGGGTATAATTTCCAATGCCCAGGGATCCTGGGCATCTCTTGCCCACGCCTGGGCGAAGAATGAAGTCTGCCCCCTATAGGATCCGTTACCAGATAGGGGTCCGTTCCTCATGCTGTTTTAGAGGCAGCAGCAGGCTCCTTGACCTGCTTATCTTTGTTCCAGGTCCGGTTGTCTGCCTTAGAGGAAGTTGATGCCACACCTGCCTTGAATTTTCGAAAGGCACGAAAATTAGGCCTTTTTTGTCCCTTGATTTGGACCTGTCCTGAGGAAGGGCATGATCTTTTCCTCCAGTGATATAAGTAATAATCTCCTTCAAACTAGGCCTGAATAGGGTCTGCCCCTTGAAGGGAAGTTAAGTAGCTTATTTATTAAAGTCACGACAGCTGACCATGATATAAGCCATAGCGCTCTGCGCGCCAGTATAGTAAAAAAACAGAATTCTTAGCCGTTAGTCTAGTCAAAGGAACAAAGGCATCAGAAAACAAAGGAATTGGCTAGCTTAAGTGCTCTAAGCTTGTCAAATATATTCATCCAATGGAGCCTGTAAAGCCTCATCAAGAGACTCAAACCAGAACGCCGCAGCAGCAGCAGTGACAGGAGCAATGCGTGCAAGGGGCTGCAGGATAAAACCTTGTTGAATAAACATTTTTTATCCATTGGATCTAAAAAAGCACAACAGTCCTCGCCAGAGGTAGTGGTACGCTTAGCTAGAGTAGAAACTCTTCTCTCCACCTTAGGAACTGTCTGCCATAAGTCCCGTGTGGTGGCAACTATTAGAAAACATTCTTCTAAAAAATAGGAGGGGAAGAGAACGGCACACCTGGTCTATCCGATTCCTTATGAAAAATTTTAGTAAACCTCTTTAGGTATTGGAAAAACATAAGTACACACCGGCACTGCATATTATTTATCCAGTCTACACAATTTCTCTGGCACTGCGATTGTACACATTCATTCAGAGCAGCTAAAGCCTCCCTGAGCAACAAGTGGAGGTTCTCAAGCATAAATTTTAAATGTAGAAATATCAGAATCAGGTTAAATCATCTTCCCTGAGTCACAAATATCACCCACAGACTAAGCATATTGTGAGGTAGTATCAGACATGGTTCTTAAAGCGTCTGTATGCTCTGTATCTACCCCCAGAGCTGTTTTGCTTTCCTTTAATTTCAGGTAGTCTGACTAATACTGCTGCCAGTGTATTATACACAACCTTTGCCATGTCTTGTAAAATAAACGCTATGGGCGCCATTGATATACTTGGCGCCATTTGAGCGTGAGTCCCTGGAGCGGGAGTCAAAGGGTCTGACACGTGGGGAGAGTTAGTCGGCATAACTTCCCCCTCGACAGAATCCTCTGGTAAAATAAACGCTATGGGTGCCCTTGATGTACTTGGCGCCATTTGAGCGTGAGTCCCTAAAGTGGGAGTCAAAGGGTCTGACACGTGGGGAGAGTTAGTCGGCATAACTTCCCCCTCGACAGAATCCTCTGGTGATAATGTTTTTAAATACAAAAAATGATCTTTATTGTTTAACATGAAATCAGTACATCTGGTACACATTCTAAAATGGGGTTCCACCATGGCTTTAAACATAATAAACACAGAGCCTCCTCTATGTTAGACATGTTAGAACTAATAAAGAGACTAGTAAGCTTGGAAAACACTTTAAATCAAGTTAACAAGCAAATATAACAAACGTTACTGTGCCTTTAAGAGAAACAAATTTTGTCAAAATTTGAAAAACAGTGAAAAAAGGCAGTAAATCAAACGAAATTTTTACAGTACATGTAATAAGTTAACAGAGCATTGCACCCACTTGCAAATGGATGATTAACCCGTTAATGCAAAAAACATATTAAAAAAAAAAAAAAAAAAAAAACGACATTTTTTTTTAAACAGACACAACAAAACTGCCACAGCTGAGCTGTGGATTACCTTCCCTATAACTGTTTCTATGCAAAATTTAAGCCAGCCATGTGGAAAATTTAGGCCCCAATAAGTTTTATCACCAAACATATGTTAAAAAACGATTAAACATGCCAGCAAACGTTTTAAAACACATTCTTATAAGAGTATGTATGTCTATTAATAAGCCTGATCCAGTCGCTATCACTGCATTTAAGGCTTTACTTACATTACTTCGGTATCAGCAGTATTTTCTTAGGCAATTCCATTCCTTAGAAAAATATATTACTGCACATACCTTAGCATATAGCTCTATCAATCAGCCTGGTACCAGTCGCTTTCACTGCATTTAAAGGCTGTACTTACATTACTTCGGTATCAGCAGTATTTTCTTAGTCAATTCCATTCCTTAGAAAAATATTTTACTGCACATACCTTATTTGCAGGAAAACCTGCACGCCATTCCCCCTCTGAAGTACCTTACTCCTCAGAATGTGTGAGAACAGCAACTGGATCTTAGTTACGTCTGCTAAGATCATAGAAAAAACGCAGGCAGATTCTTCTTCCAAATACTGCCTGAGATAAACAGCACACTCCGGTGCCATTTAAAAATAACAAACTTTTGATTGAAGAAATAAACTAAGTATAAAAAACCACAGACTCTCACGACCTCCTATCTATGTTGAGACTTGCAAGAGAATGACTGGTAATGGCAGTTAGGGGAGGAGCTATATAGCAGCTTTGCTTTGGGTGGACTCTTGCAGCTTCCTGTTGGGAAGGAGAATATATCCCATAAGTAATGGATGATCCGTGGACTGGATACACTTAACAAGAGAAAAGGGCTCAACTATCATAAAAAAATTTTTCATTAAATGTTTTATTGAAATTTTAAACAGCAATACAGTTCAATAAACATAACATAATGAGAATTGCGTATGGTACTAGTTATATACACTGTCGGCATTTAACATTGCACAAGCAGTTCTGGTGAATTGCTTGTGCAATACCGCTCCCTGCAGATTTGCGGCCAATCGGCTGCTAGCAGGGGGTGTCGATAAACCTGATCTTATCTGATCGGGTTGATTGTTGTCCGCAGCCTCAGAGGCGGTGGACTAGTTAAGGAGCAGTGGTCTTAAGACTGCTGCTTCTTAACTGCTGTTTCCGGCAAAGCTGAAGGCTCGCGCGGAAACAGGGGCATCAGGGGCCATTCGGCCCTTGATAAATTGACCCTATAGTTCACTTATGAGAACTTCCTTAAGTGCAATTCTCTATAAATATTTTTAATTACAACAAAAGTAAAGCATAATATCTCTTGATACATAAATAATAAGTGGTTGAATAGAAGCAAGGAGAGAAGAAAAGAAAGTCATGTGTGATGAGAGCAGGATGTGATGTCACTAGTTTGTGGGCGGGGCTTAGGTCCGGTGTCTGTGTCGCAGTTAGTTTAGTACTATCAACCTGACTAGATGTGAATTGCTATGCTCTGTAATAAAATAGAGTTGTACCATCATTGCTGTGTCCTGCATATGTCCTGCATCTCATGACATGGTGTCAGAAGTTCTGGATTACGCTTCTGTTCCTGATCGATTGCAATGTCAAAGTTTACCCCACCTGAGCCTTTTGACTTCTCTCAGCCTGCAGCTTGGCCCACATGGCGTCAGCGGTTTCAGCGCTTCAGGATTGCTTCCCAACTGAAAAAGGAGAGTGGTGAAGTACAAGTTAATTCTCTTTTATACTCTATGGGGAAAGATGTGGAGCCAGTGTTCAATGCTTTTACTTTCCAAGAAGGGAAAGAATTTAACTTTGATATAGTTATGGATAAACTCAGTGCCCACTTTGTGCCCAAAAGAAATGTGATTCATGAGAGAGCTTGTTTTCACAAACGTAATCAGCGTGTGGGAGAATCTGTGGAGTCATTTGTGCGCAGCCTGTATGAATTAGCTGAATTCTGTGAGTTTGGTGTTGCTAAAGAACAGCAAATCAGAGACAGAATAGTTATTGGAATTGCAGATGCTGAAGTCTCCCTGAAGCTGCAGTTAGAGCCTGATTTAACGTTAGATGGGGCTATTAGGATGGCCCGTCAGAGTGAACTGGTGAAAAAGCAAAGTGCTGATCTGAGGTCTGAGAGTATTGTGGATGAAGTGCAACAGTCTAGGAAAACTGCTAGTGAAAGGCACAGTGTGAGCGGTAGATCTAAAGTACTGGAAAGGCCTAGAAGTGGATGGGCGCAACATGGCCGATGCACACGGTGCTACCGGGCTCATGATCAGAGTGCTATATGACCGGCCAGAGATAAAAGATGTAGAAAATGCAACAGAATAGGCCATTTTGAAGTGGTGTGTAAAACTGAATACATTAAGGAGATGCAGGTGGACAGTGACCAGGAGGGTCAGGAAGTGTCTTTTGTGGGGTCTGTTGTGGAACGGACAAGCTCAGAGGAAGGAAAGCTCAGAGGAAGGAAAGTTACTTTTACTGTAATGGGAGCCAAAGTTGATTTTAAGATTGACACAGGAGCAGATATCACTGTAATGTCTTTTGCTGAATTTATGAAACTGCCTCGACAGCCCCAGCTGGCGAAGGTTACTACAAATGTCCATAGTCCTGATGGCCGCATTGATTGTGTGGGGAAATTTCTTGCCAGTTGTGACTACAAGCAAAGGAAGTTCACCATGTGGGTGCATGTGATCCGAGGCCAGTGTGTTAATAGTTTATTGAGCAGAAAAGCAGCCTGTGACTTGGGCCTCGTAGCCAGAGTGAATGAGATTTCCGAAGATATGTTTGGCGAGTTGGGCCTACTGAACTGCAAACCTGTCCGTATAGCGCTCAAAAGTGACGCAGTCCCACACAGTATTTCTACTCCTCGTAGAATTCCGTTCCCGCTCATGCCTCAAGTGGAGAAAGAGCTTATGCGCATGAAGTCTATGGGGGTTATTGAAGAGGTTGTTGAAGCGACTGATTGGTGTGCCCCCATTGTTCCAGTTGCAAAGAAAAATGGAAAGGTGTGCATCTGTGTGGACCTGAAAAGGTTGAATGAGGCAGTGAAGAGAGAGAGATTTGTGCTGCCGACATTAGAAGATATAGCTCCGAAGTTGGCTGGGGCGAAGTTCTTTTCCACATTAGACGCTTCTAGCGGCTTTTGGCAGATCCCCCTGGATCCAAAGTGCCGCAAACTGACTACCTTTATCACACCGGTAGAACGGTTCTGCTTCTGCAGACTCCCCTTTGGGATATCCTCCGCTCCTGAAATCTTTCAAAGGGAAATGAGTTCTCTCCTGAGTGACCACGTGGGCACAGCGGTCGTCATGGATGACATTCTAGTGTATGGGTCTACAGTGGAGGAGCATGATCAGCGTTTAAGTTGTGTGCTACAGGCTATCAAAGAGTCTGGGCTGAAGCTGAATAAAGAAAAATGTCATTTTAGGAAAACTGAATTATACTACTTTGGGCATATCATCAACGGGGATGGCATCAAGCCAGACCCCGAGAAAATTTGTGCTATTGAACAGATGAAGAGCCCTTCTGATGTACATGAGCTGAGACAGATATTGGGCCTTGTAAATTATGTGGGCAAGTTTCTTCCAGATTTATCAACAGTTTTACACCCTGTCACAGAGTTGCTTAAGAAAGACGTTGCCTGGGTCTGGGGACCTTCACAAGAAAAAGCTTTTCTGCATGCCAAGTCCCTGCTGGGGTCTGCCCCAGTGCTGGGGTTCTACAACCCTTCAAAAAAGACTGTGGTTAGTGCTGATGCAAGCAGTTATGGGTTGGGGGCTGCACTCCTGCAGCTGAATGACAACAAACTACAGCCCATCACCTACTGTTCCCGCACACTGACGGCTGCGGAGTCAAAATACGCTCAAATTGAGAAAGAGTGCCTGGCTGCAGTTTGGGCCTGTGAGCACTTTCAGCGTTATCTAGTGGGTTTGCAGAAATTTAGTCTGGAAACTGACCACAAACCGCTAGTCCCTCTAATCAATTCTTATGACATTGACAAAACACCCTTGAGATGCCAGAGACTTTTAATGAGACTGCTCAGGTTCAATGTTCAGGCAGTGCATGTGCCGGGGAAACAACTGGTTGTGGCGGATACACTATCCAGGCTCCCGCTGGCTGCTGCTGAAGAATCCTCCACAGAATCGGATGTGAAAGTGTATGTTGATTCAGTTCTGGCCTCTAAGTCCATTTCTTCAAGGAAACTGGAAGAGATAAAGAAAGAGACATATTTGGACACAGATCTGCAAGAAGTTATAAGGTACATAAAAGAAGGCTGGCCCGAGAGCCGGGCAGCCTGGATGTCTTTAAATGCTTACCAGCCAGAGAGGTCGCAGCTCACGGAGCTGGAGGGGTTGGTGCTGTTCCAAGACCGCATTGTAATTCCTGTCAGCATGAGGAAGGAGATGTTAAACAGGATTCACGATGGCCACTTAGGCATTACAAAGTGCAGGGAAAGGGCAGCTACAGCTGTGTGGTGGCCTGGGATCAGCTCCGACATTGCAAATCACGTGTCTAAATGTGCCTTTTGCCGGGAACGCCGGCGTACTCAGAGAAGGGAGCCCTTGATGTCTACTCCGCTGCCTGCGGGGCCGTGGCAGAAAATTGCTGCTGATTTGTGCGAACTGCACGGGAAAAAGTTCCTTGTTGTGATCGACTACTATTCCAGGTATTTGGAGATTGCACCCCTGAATGATATCACAAGTCAGGCCGTTATCATTCGCCTGAAGAGCTTGTTCGCCCACTGGGGCATTCCAATGGAGCGAGTGAGTGATAATGGTATGCAGTTCGCTTCTACAGAGTTCAGTGCTTTCAGCAGGGAGTATGATTTTGTACATTCCACATCAAGTCCACATTATCCGCAGGTGAACGGAATGGCTGAAAGGGCAGTTCAAACAACAAAATTCATTCTAAAGCAATCTGAGCCGTACCTAGCCCTCTTGTCATACAGGGCGACGCCCATTCAAGCCACCGGGTTTAGCCCGGCACAGCTGATGCTAGGACGCCAGATTCGCACCACTTTACCCTCAGTGGGTGTCTTCAAGCCGCCTGGCCCTGTTCCTCGGGACGAAGTCCTTAGGAGGGATGAAGAGGCCAAAAAGGGTTATCGTTTCTTCTACGACAGGAGACATTCTGTCATGCCCTTACAGGAACTGAAAGCGGGCCAAATTGTCAGAATTAAACTGGATGATGAGAAGAAATGGAAGACGCCTGCTACGGTAGTTGGCCGCTCTCCAGAACCAAGGTCTTATACAGTCCTTACGGAGGGAGGGACGGTTACACGCCGTAACCGAAGACATCTTCAGTCTGTACCTGAGAGTCTGGAACTGGATGCCTCAGTACCACCGCCGGTGGGATCCCCTGTTCTAAGAGAGGTGCCTTCCCCTCAGCAAGACCACAACGGGGATATATCTTTGCCTCCAGCGGACTCTTGTTCACCATCTTCTGTATCAGAGGACAGTTCATGCAAAGTTACATCAAGCGGAAGAGTGGTGAAACTTCCGGCCCGATATAGGGACTGACTTTAGCTAGAACAGTGACCGGAAGTATGGGCAGAATAATCCCATGGTCACTGTGGACTAGGGTAGTCTACCCCGATGTCCAAGTCAGGATGTAATTTATTTGTTCATGTTTTCTAACCTATTTGTTTTTTTATAATGTTCAAAAACAAAAATGTTGTTGTATACTCTGTTGGTGTACCTTGTTAATTGTTATATGCAAATGTATGCTTCGCCTTTGAAAAAGAGGAAGATGTGATGAGAGCAGGATGTGATGTCACTAGTTTGTGGGCGGGGCTTAGGTCCGGTGTCTGTGTCGCAGTTCGTTTAGTACTATCAACCTGACTAGATGTGAATTGCTATGCTCTGTAATAAAATAGAGTTGTACCATCATTGCTGTGTCCTGCATATGTCCTGCATCTCATGACAATGTTTGGTTGTATAGGATATTTATAGATCTAGGTACACAAATTAGTTAGTGATAGGGTAGTATCATGTGAGGTTGAATTAAGTGAGGGTTCTCTGTTACTAGATGCACAAGACATCCAGAAAGTAGTCTGACTTTCATGTATAGCTATGATGATTTTTTTTCCTAAGGAAAGAACATGGTCCCTTTCCCTAATCCACATTGGTAGGGTGAGGGTTTGGGTTTTCTTCCACAATCGTGATATTAGCCGTTTTGCACAGTTAAGCATTATTAGGAGTAACTTTCTACAATAAAGGCATATGATCTTGAGCAGATCGTTTAAAATTATTGCAGTAGGGGTATGAGTCATTGAGGTCCCTAGGGTGACATTGATATATTTGGAGATATCTTCCCAGTAGGATTTCAGTAGGGGACATGACCACCAGATATGGGACATGGTACCTTTTTCCCTGCAATGTCTCCAGCATAGTAAAGATGAATTGGAGAACATGCTGTGAAGTCTATGGGGTGTAAGGTACCACCCAGAGAGAATTTTGTAATTCAGCTCTGCAAGAACTAACGAGATAGTGGTTGTGATGAAAATGTTGCTCCATTGATTATCTGTCAGCGTTATGGATAGTTCCTTCTCCCATTTAATGATATATGTTGGGCATTGATCGTGGAATGATACTCTGTGGGATGTGCATATATTTCGGGTCGTGCAGAATGTTTCAAATGGAGTGAGCGGTCTCATCAGATCTGTTTTATGTGGGCTAGTAGATATGGCGTGGCAGGTCTGAAGGTAGGGGAACCTTTTTTGAAAGGTTGGGCCTATTACCTCAGAAACTTCAGCTTAAGTGCGGAAGTGGCCTCTTGCTACTAGTAGATGTGCTGGTAAGTTTGAAGGTTTTCCCTCTATGTTGGGGGTTTGTATGGTTTCAAGTTGCATAAATGTTGGGTTGTTCATAAGGGCTGTAAGGGGAGATGTCTGGCCCATATTTTGTCCCATACGCTAAGTGTGCTTGAGATAAAGTAGTTAGGAATTGTACACATAGGCCTATGATTAGTGGAATCCAACAGAGCTCACACAGGGCCTTCCCTTCTACAAGAAAATACTCTAGTTGCACCCATGGTTTAGAGGGTAGAGAGTGATTCCTTGCAACTATTCGTGCAAGGTGGACCATAAAATAGTTTTTACCTTGTAAAAGATATGTTACAAACACAGCGCTCCTAACCGTGAAGTTTGGAAACTGTGTCTGCTCTCCCTACTTGCAACTCCCCATTACCTTATACAAGGGTTGCAAAGGACAACTTAACCAAATCCTACTCCACCCATGACACGACTCTGCCCCTGATTTGCCATGACTCCACCATAGATCTAATTGACTGAGCCACCAACCTCCTCATTCCAGATAGTCTCTTGGAAATGATGGGAAGAATGTAAATATTCAATTATAAATCATACTAATTTTGGTTTCTAAATAGAATACTATTATACAAACATCATGGCACAAATGTTGAATTAGGGAGCATTAAGGTGCCCCTTAGCTTGCAACATGGTAGCCTACTGGCCACAATCAGTGTGTGCCTGGCATGCCACTTTTAATTCTGTAAGTGACATTACATACATTTGTATAATACAATATATTAACATTGTTTATGATAATGTAGATACTAAACATTAGAAAAAACATAATAAAAAAACAAATGATATTACATTTAAAAAATGACTTTATGTGTTATTTGAATAAATATTCCTAATTAGGATATTTAAGTGATTAATTAAAAAATATACACATCTTCAATCCTACCTTTCAGATATTTCTTTTTTTTTTTTTTTTTTTTTTTTAAAGTTTTTATTGAGGTTATGCGAAAAACCAATACAGCTTATGCAAAATAATATTGTACAAAACATGCATAAATGGTACATTTCACATATACTACTTCCATCTAAATAAGTAAAATCTGCAGGATAGGCTATACTATGGAAGAGTCAGGAACCTCTTTTCTATAAGTATATGATAGAATGGATTAACAAGATATATTTCAAACAGCAATGACAATACAAATGCTGAGCAAGGTGAGTTTCCTCGCTTCACGTAATTTCAAGCGTATAGCATCTTTTTGAAGTAAGTAAGATAATTAGAGTATGACCGATAGATATGATGCCATATACAATATAAAATAATATTCACTGCTTGTAGCATATAATTTGTGAGGAAAAAAGGTAGTATTAAACAATCTTGCACAGCTTGGGTGGAAAATGAGTGACCATGTAAATTTGTAGTGCAAAATATAATAATAAGAAGGAGGAGATAAGGTGTGGTATTGACAAGAGAAACCACATATTTCACTCTCCTAAACTAGGAGATATATTAAGGGGGGGGGGGAGGTGGTAGACTAAATGCTGTGGACAAATTGTATAAATTAAGCGTCCCAACAGGTCAGGGAGATGTACAAACCCTATATTATATGAAAGATTACATGGGCATATTGGATACCGACGGGTATATTATGGGGGAAAGGAGATGGTGATTTAAATATAACAGACCTACAACCTGTTCAAAGCTTTAACATGAAGTAGAGTATAAGAACAGCGTTCATATGCGACAATTTACAATGTGGTGTGAAGCTATGTCCAATAGTATGCTATGTAGCTCTATACTTGTAGTAAATAGGCATCACGCTACCTCGGCCGCTGGCAGCAAGATGCCATGTAAACAAACTATGTCTGAACTCCATGCATATACATAAAGTGTATGAATGTTTAAATTCTATTTATCTAGGTAGGTAATACTGTAATCTTATTAGCTTATTCACGGGAGTGCATATGAATAGTGGTACATTTAATTACCAATAATGTACTTTTGTGCGTTAATAAGCTGTGAGTGACATAAACACAAGACTAAACTTTATGGGAGAAGTGTTGGGGCCTGCGTTGATAAAGCCTTCCCATCCTTTTCTATCGCTAGTGTTAACAAATATTGTTTGTAGCACACAGGAAAACTTAGCTAATGAATATAAGAGCAGAGCACAGCATATCTATAAATACAGTGGCGTTCTGGAATAGGGTGTAGTATAACGTAAAAAAAATAAAATAAAAAAAAATTTATTAGCCAACTTGCTTCTAACTAGCATAATGTTTACTATGGAAAACAAGAAGTCACTGTGAAAACATGAGTAACTGAACAGTAAACAACAAGTATGTACTTAGCAAGGTGGTTAAGATGTAAAAAAGAAAATATCCAGTAAATACTGTGCTGAGTCATAAAATGACCGTTAGGTCAGGGGTGCATTTCTTGGGGATAAATAAGTAAAGGCTGGTAGCTGTAACAACGGTAACAGTATCCTGAATACTTAATATATCATGGGCCTTTAGAAGAGTGGGTTGACTGCCCTGATCCAAACCTTCTGTCAGGGCTAAACTTAAAGATGGGGGGCAGTTGCTCATATGGAACAGCGAGATGGTGTGTGTCAATGTCCGGGGTGTAGAACCCGCCAATGTCAAATTTACCCGATTCCTCTCCTGAGGCCGCAGGCAACATGCTGCTCCTGCTGTAGATGCTCCGGTACAAGCAGCCAATCTATAGCAGTAGGTAGATTCCAGAGATCCCAGCACGTTTGTGGTTCAGAGGACTTGAGTCTATTCAGCCGCACCCAGCCGACACCGGACAATCCATGAGACTCGAAGGAACTCTGGTAAGGTAGCTGGCAGTAAGGAGTCGGGTACAGTCCCTGCGCCCATATCAATTCTTTAGCGCCCTGAAGCGCGACTGTCTGAGACGTTATACTTAGATTTTTATGGGGTACATCTGATTGCAAGCCCCGTAGGTCGGCATCTGTCTCCTGATCCCCCTCTAGGGTAATAGTCTCACTTGTCATAGCGCTGTTGCAGCATATCGAAATGAGTGCCGGTCTCAGCGTTAAAGATGGCGGCTGCTGGGAATCCGTTGTATCCTCCTTGTCACCACACTCATCTTTGTAAATAGTTAGGGCAGTTGATAAGGTGGCAAGAGGAATGAGAGAGTTGAAAGCCTCGTCTATCGCATCTAGTATGATTTGATTATGGACCGCTAGCAAGTCAGATATTTGTCTCATGATAAGCGCGGCCATATTTTTTTTCGCGCCTCTACTGTAGACCAGTACAAGCTGTAAAGTACGGTTTGCAGATCCTTAATGATGATTATGAAGTTCTCAGGAAGCAACTAAAAGTCAGCACTCAATATATACCCCAAACAAAAGGTTAGAAATAGTGTTAAAGTCTACATAAATTTCGTGTATAGCAGGAGCTCCTAAGGTGTGCGTCCTGTCTGGATGGTAGTTGGCTCCTCCCCCCCCCTTTCAGATATTTCTACGATGTTGTTCTATATATTCATCCCAAATGAAACATATTGCCAGGTAATCGTCTATTTTTTTGCTTTGGATATAGTGGTATTTTTTCTAAATGGAGAGTTGCAGATACTCTCTCTCTCTAATGTTGAATATTAGGTAAGATAATATTCCTCCAATGGGAAGGGATAATGCGTTTGGAAGTGTTGATCATGATGGTTGTTAATGTTTGGCGTAATTTACACTTGATCGGGGGGAATTTGTTAAATAAAAAGGCCCATGTACTCATTGGCAGTGTTATTGTAAGAAGTTTTTCGATCTCTCGCTTTTCATTAGACTAGTATTGATTTGCGATTTGACATGTCCACCATAAGTGGATGAAAGTACCATTATCTCCACAACCCCTCCAGCAGTTGGCTGAGTAACCCGGGATCATGATTCCCAACCTAGCTAGTGTATAGTATCACCTACATAAGAGTTTAATGTTAATTTCCATAGTGTATATAGAGGATGATGATTTAATCATTTGTATAAAAATCTTGTGCCATTCTGTTACTGGAAGTGTGTAATTTATTTCTGTTTCCCATATACATATGATGGGAGGCTGTTTGATTGTGGTATGATTAATAGCTTATATAGTGATAATATCCCTTTACGTGGGTGTAGTAACCAGCATAATAATTTGAGAGGGGTAAGTGGACGGCAAATATTAGTTTTTATCAGGGTGAGAGGAGATATTGTGCGTTGTTTGGTGATATTTGAACCAGTTATTGAACTGAATCCCTAATGTCTCTGAGATGTCTGATTGAGATTATAGTTTACCATTGTGTAGGAGGGTATAGCATGGTTTTGCTCTGTGAATTGTGGATTCTGCTGAGTCCATAATTATGGGGGAGAGTGAAAATATATGATTGTCTAAGAGGAGTGTCAATGGGGAATAAGGAGATGATATTGCCTTATGAGTTTTTAAAATTTTGTCCCAAATTTTTAGATTTTCCAATGGAAGTAGGAGTAGGTTTGGATACAACCTTTCTCTGGCTGATGGGAGCCAACATAACCCTCCTAGTTGCCTGCATTGTTTACTCCAGTCTGTTATTCTTGTCAGAAATGTAGCTGTTCTATAGAGTGCTAGGTTTGGTGCTCCAAGTCCCCCTTTATCTTTGGGGCGGTACATAGTCTGGGTTGCAATTCTGGGTCTTTTATTTATTTTGCATATATAAGTGTTGATAAGTTTTTGAAGATAAAATAGGTAGTGATGTCGCAAACTTAAAATTTTCTGTTCGCGAATGGCGAACGCGAACTTTCGCAAATGTTCGCGAACGGGTGAACCGAGCAAACTGCCATTGACTTCAATAGGCAGGTGAATTTTAAAACCCACAGGGACTCTTTCTGGCCACAATAGTGATGGAAAAGTTGTTTCAAGGGTACTAACACCTGGACTGTGGCATGCCGGAGGGGGATCCATGGCAAAACTCCCACGTAAAATTACATAGTTGATGCAGAGTCTGGTTTTAATCCATAAAGGGCATAAATCACCTAACATTCCTAAATTGCTTGGAATAACGTGCTTTAAAACATCAGGTATGATGTTGTATCGATCAGGTAGTGTAAGGGTTACGCCCGTTTCACAGTGACGGATCAAACTCCCTGTTTAACGCACCGCAAACAACCGCAAACAGTCCATTTGCACAACTGCAAACTCCCCATTTGTACAAGGTTGGATACCAAGCTAGCCATGTCCCGTTCCTTGTCCTCACTGATGTCATTGAAGGTCTCTTCCTCCACCCAGCCACGTACAACACCAAGGGTCCCCGAAAGGTGACAACAAGCCCCCTGGGACGCCTGCTGTGTTTGGTCTTCCACCTCCTCAAAGCCACCTTCCTCCTCTGACTCCTCTTCTTCAGACTCCTCTCTCTGCATTGCATCTCTCTGCATTATTATAAGGTGTGTTAAGTAGTATTATTCCTATCAGTTTAATCCCTGTTACGTCCCCTATCAGGGGACATGTATATGGCATGGATTTTAGGAACCGGGAGATGGAAAAAGATGCTTGGTCGGTCCTCCTACTTCAAATTTGGGGCACTGCACGTGCAATCTACTGTGCCACCAGATATGAGTGGTGTGTTAAGTAGTACTATTCTGATCAGTTTAATCCCTGTTACGTCCCCTATCAGGGGACGTATATATGACATGGATATGTATATGGCATGGCGAAACACAAGTGGCTGTCAGGTAACAGTCCAGCCACGAGATAGATAGATTTGATAGATAGATAGATAGATAGATACATAGATTAGATAGATAGATCAATAGATGCAATAGATACATTTGATAGATACGATAGATAGATTTGATAGATAAATAGATAGATTTGATAGATAGATAATTTCCCAGACAGAGAATTACAAGATGTGTGGTCTAGGACCCATGGTAAGGTTCCCAGAGGCAGTTGCGGTGCCAGGGGACGTGTATATGGCATGGATTTTAGGAACCGGGAGATGGGAAAAGATGCTTGGTCGGTCCTCCTACTTCAAATTTGGGGCACTGCGTGTGCAATCTACTGTGCCACCAGATATGAGTGGTGTGTTAAGTAGTACTATTCTGATCAGTTTAATCCCCGCTACGTCCCCTATCAGGGGACGTGTATATGGTATGGATATGTATATGGCATGGCCGAAACACAAGTGGCTATCAGATAACAGTCCAGCCACGAGATAGATAGATTTGATAGATAGATAGATACATAGATTAGATAGATAGATCAATAGATGCAATAGATACATTTGATAGATACGATAGATAGGTAGATGATAGATAGATAGATAGATAGATAGATAGATAGATAGATAGATTTGATTGATAGATAGATAATTTCCCAAACAGAGAATTACAAGACGTGTGTGCTCTGGGACCCATGGTAAGGTTCCCAGAGGCAGTTGCAGTGCCAGGGGACGTGTATATGGCATGGATTTTAGGAACCGGGAGATGGAAAAAGATGCTTGGTCGGTCCTTCAAATTTGGGGCACTGTGAGTGCAATCTATTGTGCCACCAGATATGAGTGGTGTGTTAAGTAGTACTTTTCTGATCAGTTAAATCCCTGTTACGTCCCCTATCAGGGGACTTGTATATGGTATGGATTTTAGGAACCGGGAGATGGAAAAAAATGCTTGGTCGGTCCTCCTACTTCAAATTTTGGGCACTGTGAGTGCAATCTATTGTGCCACCAGATATGAGTGGTGTGTTAAGTAGTACTATTCTGATCAGTTTAATCCCTGTTACGTCCCCTATCAGGTGACGTGTATATGGCATGGATATGTATATGGCATGGCCGAAACACAAGTGGCTGTCAGATAACAGTCCGGCCACGACTGTGGTATGGATTTTAGGAACCGGGAGATGGAAAAAGATGCTTGGTCGGTCCTCCTACTTCAAATTTTGGGCACTATGAGTGCAATCTATTGTGCCACCAGATATGAGTGGTGTGTTAAGTAGTACTATTCTGATCAGTTTAATCCCTGTTACGTCCCCTATCAGGTGACGTGTATATGGCATGGATATGTATATGGCATGGCCGAAACACAAGTGGCTGTCAGATAACAGTCCGGCCACGAGATAGATAGATTTGATAGATAGATAGATAGATAGATACATAGATTAGATAGATAGATCAATAGATGCAATAGATTCATTTCATAGATACGATGATAGATAGATAGATAGATAGATAGATAGATTTGATAGATAAATAGATTTGATAGATAGATAATTTCCCAGACAGAGAATTGCAAGATGCGCGGACTGGGACCCATGGTAAGGTTCCCAGAGGCAGTTGCGGCGCCAGGGGACGTGTATATGGCATGGATTTTAGGAACCGGGAGATGGAAAAAGATGCTTGGTCGGTCCTCCTACTTGAAATTTGGGGCACTGCGCGTACAATCTACTGTGCCACCAGATATGAGTGGTGTGTTAAGTAGTACTATTCTGATCAGTTTAATCCCTGTTACATCCCCTATCAGGGGACGTGTTTATGGCATGGATATGTATATGGAATGGCCAAAACACAAGTGGCTGTCAGATAACAGTCCGGCCACGAGATAGATTTGATAGATAGATAGCTAGATAGATACATAGATTAGATAGATAGATCAATAGATGCAATAGATACATTTGATAGATACGATAGATAGATAGATTTGATAGATAAATAGATAGATTTGATAGATAGATAATTTACCAGACAGAGAATTACAAGACGTGCGGTCTGAGACCCATGGTAAGGTTCCCAGAGGCAGTTGCAGCGCCAGGGGACATGTATATGGCATGGATTTTAGGAACCGGGAGATGGAAAAAGATGCTTGGTCGGTCCTCCTACTTCAAATTTGGGGCACTGCGCGTGCAATCTATTGTGCCACCAGATATGAGTGGTGTGTTAAGTAGTACTATTCTGATCAGTTTAATCCCTGTTACGTCCCCTATCTGGGGACGTGTATATGGTATGGATATGTATATGGCATGGCCAAAACACAAGTGGCTGTCAGATAACAGTCCAGCCACGAGATAGATAGATTTGATAGATAGATAGATAGATAGATAGATACATAGATTAGATAGATAGATCAATAGATGCAATAGATACATTTGATAGATACGATAGATAGATTTGATAAATAGATAGATTTGATAGACAGATAATTTCCCAAACAGAGAATTACAAGACGTGCGGTCTGAGACCCATGGTAAGGTTCCCAGAGGCAGTTGCGGCGCCAGGGGACATGTATATGGCATGGATTTTAGGAACCGGGAGATGGAAAAAAGATGCTTGGTCGGTCCTCCTACTTCAAATCTGGGGCACTGCGCGTGCAATCTATTGTGCCACCAGATATGAGTGGTGTGTTAAGTAGTACTATTCTGATCAGTTTAATCCCTGTTACGTCCCCTATCAGGGGACGTGTATATGGCATGGATATGTATATGGCATGGCTGAAACACAAGTGGCTGTCAGATAACAGTCCGTCCATGAGATAGATAGATTTGATAGATAGATAGATAGATAGATACATAGATTAGATAGATAGATCAATAGATGCAATAAATACATTTGATAGATTCGATAGATAGATAGATTTGATAGATAAATAGATAGATTTGATAGATAGATAATTTCCCAGACAGAGAATTGCAAGAAGTGCGGTCTGTGACCCATGGTAAGGTTCCCAGAGGCAGTTGCGGCACCAGGGGACGTGTATATGGCATGGATTTTAGGAACCAAGAGATGGAAAAAGATGCTTGGTCGGTCCTCCTACTTCAAATTTGGGGCAGATGGTTGAGAGGGGGCAAGGAGGACAGCAGTGGTTGACGTGGCTGAAGATGCTGGACCAGGAGGAGGATGGCGGCTTTGAGTTTGTGTGCTGCTTGTACTCATGTGTTGATCCCATAGGCGTTTGTGATGTGCGATCATGTGCCTTCGCAAAGCAGTTGTACCTAGGTGGGTGTTGGACTTCCCACGACTCAGTTTCTTTTGGCACAGGTTGCAAATGGCATCGCTGTTGTCAGAGGCAGACAGACAAAAAAAATGCCACACTGCTGAGCTCTGCGATGACGGCATTCTGGTGGTGGCAACAGCATGCGTTGATTGGTGTGCTGTCTGGCTGACCCCGGGTGCCGATGCATGCTGTTTGACTGTGCCACTAGCTCCTTGCGAAGACCTCCCCCTGCTTCCAACTCGTCTCCTCCTCCTCCTCTCTGTCTCCCCATCTGAACTTTCCCCCTGTTCTTCTTCTCTTCCAGCGGGCTCCCACGTGACATCCACGGACGCATCGTCATCATCAACCGCTTCACTTGTATCTTACATATCAACAAAGGAAGCAGCAGTGGGTACAACATCATCATCATCACACCGTACGTCCATGTCTGTAATGCTGCCTGACTGAGACATATCACTGTTATCTACAGCCTCTGTCAATGATGGTTGCGCATCACTTATTTCTTCCAACTGATGTGTAAATAACTCCTCTGACAGATCAAGTGAAGCGGCTGTGGTGCTAGTGTTGGTGGTGGTGGCAGGCGGGCGAGTGGTAACTTGAGAGGTGCCCGAAGATAAGCTGGAGGAGGATGGTACATCAAGGTTCGGAGCAGAAGCTATAGAAGATTGGGTGTCCTGTGTTAAAAAGTCAACTATGTCCTCAGAACTTTTCGAGTTCATGGTACGTGGCCTCTGAACACTGGGCATTATTCTAGGGCTAAAGGGAATCACAGCACCATGACCACGACGGCACCTGCGGGGTGGCCTGCCTCTGCCTGTCATTTTATTATAAATGTACACTTACACTACTATTAAACAAGATATGAGTGGTGGCACTGGGCAAGTGGGCACAGTATACGCTGTGAGCCTGACGCAAAAAAAGCAGACTGATGTTTCACAGTCCAAACATTTTTTTTTGTTTTAAATGTACACTTACACTACTATTAAACAATATATGAGTGGTGGCACTGGGCAAGTGGGCACAGTATACGCTGTGAGCCTGACACAAAAAAGCAGACTGATGTTTCACAGTCCAAAAAGTTTTTTTTTTTTTAAATGTACACTTACACTACTATTAAACAAGATATGAGTGGTGGCACTGGGCAAGTGGGCACAGTATACGCTGTGAGCCTGACACAAAAAAGCAGACTGATGTTTCACAGTCCAAACATTTTTTTTTGTTTTAAATGTACACTTACACTACTATTAAACAATATATGAGTGGTGGCACTGGGCAAGTGGGCACAGTATACGCTGTGAGCCTTACACAAAAAAGCAGACTGATGTTTCACAGTCCAAAAAGTTTTTTTTTTTTAAATGTACACTTACACTACTATTAAACAAGATATGAGTGGTGGCACTGGGCAAGTGGGCACAGTATACGCTGTGAGCCTGACACAAAAAAGCAGACTGATGTTTCACAGTCAAAAAATATATTTTTTTTTAAATGTACACTTACACTACTATTAAACAAAATATTAGTGGTGGCACTGGGCAAGTGGTCACAGTATGCGCTGTGAGCCTGGCACACACACTGGCAGGCAGGCAACTGCAATTAGATAACACAAGCAGACTGATGTTTCACAGTCAAAAAAGTTTTTTTTTTTTTTTTAAATTTACACTACTGTTACACCAGATATGAGTGGTGGCACTGGGCAAGTGGGCCTGGCAAACACGCTGGCAGGCAGGCAACTGCAATTAGATTACACAAGCAGACTGATGTTTCACAGTCAAAAAAGTTTTTTTTTTTAAATTTACATTACTGTTACAACAGATATGAGTGGTGGTACTGGGCAAGTGGGCCTGGCACACACCCTGGCAGGCAGGCAACTGCAATTAGATTACACAAGCAGACTGATGTTTCACAGTCAAAAAAGTTTTTGTTTTTTTTAAATTTACACTACTGTTACACCAGATATGAGTGGTGGCACTGGGCAAGTGGGCCTGGCAAACACGCTGGCAGGCAGGCAGGCAACTGCAATTAGATTACACAAGCAGACTGATGTTTCACAGTCAAAAAAGTTTTTTTTTAAATTTACATTACTGTTACAACAGATATGAGTGGTGGTACTGGGCAAGTGGGCCTGGCACACACCCTGGCAGGCAGGCAACTGCAATTAGATTACACAAGCAGACTGATGTTTCACAGTCAAAAAAGTTTTTGTTTTTTTTAAATTTACACTACTGTTACACCAGATATGAGTGGTGGCACTGGGCAAGTGGGCCTGGCAAACACGCTGGCAGGCAGGCAGGCAACTGCAATTAGATTACACAAGCAGACTGATGTTTCACAGTCAAAAAAGTTTTTTTTTAAATTTACATTACTGTTACAACAGATATGAGTGGTGGTACTGGGCAAGTGAGCCTGGCACACACCCTGGCAGGCAGGCAACTGCAATTAGATTACACAAGCAGACTGATGTTTCACAGTCAAAAAAGTTTTTTTTTTAAAATTTACACTATTGTTACAACAGATATGAGTGGTGGCACTGGGCAAGTGGGCCTGGCACACACGCTGGCAGGCAGGCAACTGCAATTAGATTACACTAGCAGACTGATGTGTCACAGTCAAAAAAGTTTTTTTTTTAAATTTACACTACTGTTACACCAGATATGAGTGGTGGCACTGGGCAAGTGGGCCTGGCACACACACTGGCAGGCAGGCAACTGCAATTAGATTACACAAGCAGACTGATGTTTCACAGTCAAAAAAGTTTTTTTTTTTTAAATTTACACTACTGTTACAACAGATATGAGTGGTGGCACTGGGCAAGTGGGCACAGTATACGCTGTGAGCCTGGCACACACGCTGGCAGGCAGGCAACTGCAATTAGATTACACTAGCAGACTGATGTTTCACAGTCAAAAAAGTTTGTTTTTTTAAAATTTACACTACTGTTACACCAGATATGAGTGGTGGCACTGGGCAAGTGGGCCTGGCACACACGCTGGCAGGCAGGCAACTGTAATTAGATTACACAAGCAGACTGATGTTTAACAGTCAAAAAAGTTTTTTTTTTTAAATTTACACTACTGTTACACCAGATATGAGTGGTGGCACTGGGCAAGTGGGCCTGGCACACACATTGGCAGGCAGGCAACTGCAATTAGATTACACTAGCAGACTGATTTTTCACAGTCATCAGCGGCAGAAGTCATCATCCAAGGTGCGTTGAAGAAGTCTTCCATCCGATGAAGTCATCATCCAGGCGGCGCTGAAGAAGTCTTCCATCCGGGCGATGTCATCTTCCATGCAGCGTCTTCAATCTTCTTTCTTCCAGATCCATCTTCATCCCGCCGACACGGAACATCCTTCTTCCCCGACGGCCGACGACTGAATGAAGGTTCCTTTAAGGGACATCATCCAAGATGGCGTCCCTTCAATTCCGATTGGCTGATAAGATTCTATCAGCCAATCGGAATTAAGGTAGGAAACAGCCAATAGAATGCGAGCTGAATCTGATTGGCTGATTGGATCAGCCAATCGGATTGAACTTCAATCTGATTGGCTTATTCAATCAGCCAATCAGATTTTTCCTACCTTAATTCCGATTGGCTGATAGAATCCTATCAGCCAATCGGAATTGAAGGTACGCCATCTTGGATGACGTCCCTTAAAGGAACCTTCATTCAGTCGTCGTCCGTCTGGGAAGAAAGATGTTCCGCGTCGGCGGGATGAAGATGGATCCGGAAGAAAGAAGATTGAAGACGCCGCATGGAAGATAACATCACCCGGATGGAAGACTTCTTCAGCGCCGCCTGGATGATGACTTCATCGGATGGAAGACTTCATCAGCACCCCTTGGATGATGACTTCTGCTGCTCCGGATCTCCTCGTCGGTTCCATCAGTGGTCGGCTGGCTGAAGACGATTTAAGGTAGGATGATCTTCAGGGGGGTAGTGTTAGGTTTATTTAAGGGGGGTTTGGGTTAGATTAGGGGTATGTGGGTGGTGGGTTTTAATGTTGAGGGGGTTGTATTTTTATTTTACAGGCAAAAGAGCAGAATTCTTTGGAGCATGCTCCGCAAAAGGCCCTTTTAAGGGCTGGTAAGGTAAAAGAGCTGGTAACTTTTTAATTTAGAATAGGGTAGGGCATTTTTTATTTTGGGGGGCTTTGTTATTTAATTAGGGGGCTTAGATTAGGTGTAAATAGCTTAAAATTGTTGTAATATTTTTAAAATGTTTGTAACTTATTTTTTTTATTTTTGTAACTTAGCTTTTTTTATTTTTTGTACTTTAGTTAGTTTATTTAATTGTATTTAATTGTAGTTATTTGTAGGTAATTTATTTAATTAATATAATGATAGTGTAGTGTTAGGTTTAATTGTAACTTAGGTTAGGATTTATTTTACAGGTAATTTTGTATTTCTTTTAGCTAGGTTGTTATTAAATAGTTAATAACTAATAACTACACTGTCAGAAAAAAAGGTACGGTTGGGGTCCGTTTGTGATCACTTAGGGTACAACTGCTGTTGTTGTACCCTCAATGGATCATAATTACACCTTAAGGAACTAATATGTACCATTTAGCGGTAAATAAGGTACAAATATGTTTCCAACTGTCAAAGGGTTCATGTCTGTACCATTTAATCCCCCCAAAAAGGTACAATCACTTGTGTGACTAAAATGTTGAGGGGGATGGGTGGTTCAAGGCTGCCAAACCCTGCAAGTCCATATCATTTGTACAGCTCAATTATTTATATTCACATAACTGACAGTCATCCAAAATTAATGCAACATACATGTGTACAGCAAAATAATTATGTTCAATTGTTGTTGGTAATATGCCAGAAGTGGGCAAAGTAAAAAAAATACTTAAAGGGACAGTCTTCACCAGAATTGTTATTGTTTAAAAAGATGGATAATCCCTTTATTATACATTCCCCAGTTTTGCATAACCAACAGTTATATTAATATACTTTATACCTCTGTGATTAGATAGATAGATTTGATAGATAAATAGATAGATTTGATAGATAGATAGATAATTTCCCAGACAGAGAATTACAAGACGTGTGGTGTCCCAATAGCTACAAATTTTTTGAACACCTCAGACTCCACCAGCTTGTTCAGACAAGCCAGCTGTCAGACGCCGGGCAAGGGGGTGACTTTGTGACATTGGCTTCTTACGCTCAAACATGTCCTTGACAGACACCTGACTGTGGGCAGGTGAGCAGGAACTGCTCCGGAAGAGAGACAGAGTGGCAGATGGTTGAGAGGGGGCAAGGAGGACAGCAGTGGTTGACGTGGCTGAAGATGCTGGACCAGGAGGAGGATGGCGGCTTTGAGTTTGTGTGCTGCTTGTACTCATGTGTTGATCCCATAGGCGTTTGTGATGTGCGATCATGTGCCTTCGCAAAGCAGTTGTACCTAGGTGGGTGTTGGACTTCCCACGACTCAGTTTCTTTTGGCACAGGTTGCAAATGGCATCGCTGTTGTCAGAGGCAGACAGACAAAAAAAATGCCACACTGCTGAGCTCTGCGATGACGGCATTCTGGTGGTGGCAACAGCATGCGTTGATTGGTGTGCTGTCTGGCTGACCCCGGGTGCCGATGCATGCTGTTTGACTGTGCCACTAGCTCCTTGCGACGACCTCCCCCTGCTTCCAACTCGTCTCCTCCTCCTCCTCCTCCTCCTCCTCTCTGTCTCCCCATCTGAACTTTCCCCCTGTTCTTCTTCTCTTCCAGCGGGCTCCCACGTGACATCCACGGACGCATCGTCATCATCAACCGCTTCACTTGTATCTTACATATCAACAAAGGAAGCAGCGGGTACAACATCATCATCATCACACCGTACGTCCATGTCTGTAATGCTGCCTGACTGAGACATATCACTGTTATCTACATCCTCTGTCAATGATGGTTGCGCATCACTTATTTCTTCCAACTGATGTGTAAATAACTCCTCTGACAGATCAAGTGAAGCGGCTGTGGTGCTAGTGTTGGTGGTGGTGGCAGGCGGGCGAGTGGTAACTTGAGAGGTGCCCGAAGATAAGCTGGAGGAGGATGGTTCATCAAGGTTCGGAGCAGAAGCTATAGAAGATTGGGTGTCCTGTGTTAAAAAGTCAACTATGTCCTCAGAACTTTTTGAGTTCATGGTACGTGGCCTCTGAACACTGGGCATTATTCTAGGGCTAAAGGGAATCACAGCACCATGACCACGACGGCACCTGCGGGGTGGCCTGCCTCTGCCTGTCATTTTATTATAAATGTACACTTACACTACTATTAAACAAGATATGAGTGGTGGCACTGGGCAAGTGGGCACAGTATACGCTGTGAGCCTGACACAAAAAAAGCAGACTGATGTTTCACAGTCCAAACATTTTTTTTTTGTTTTAAATGTACACTTACACTACTATTAAACAATATATGAGTGGTGGCACTGGGCAAGTGGGCACAGTATACGCTGTGAGCCTGACACAAAAAAAGCAGACTGATGTTTCACAGTCCAAACATTTTTTTTTGTTTTAAATGTACACTTACACTACTATTAAACAATATATGAGTGGTGGCACTGGGCAAGTGGGCACAGTATACGCTGTGAGTCTGACACAAAAAAGCAGACTGATGTTTCACAGTCCAAAAAGTTTTTTTTTTTTAAATGTACACTTACACTACTATTAAACAATATATGAGTGGTGGCACTGGGCAAGTGGGCACAGTATACGCTGTGAGCCTGACACAAAAAAGCAGACTGATGTTTCACAGTCCAAAAAGTTTTTTTTTTTTAAATGTACACTTACACTACTATTAAACAAGATATGAGTGGTGGCACTGGGCAAGTGGGCACAGTATACGCTGTGAGCCTGACACAAAAAAGCAGACTGATGTTTCACAGTCAAAAAATATTTTTTTTTTTAAATGTACACTTACACTACTATTAAACAAAATATGAGTGGTGGCACTGGGCAAGTGGTCACAGTATGCGCTGTGAGCCTGGCACACACACTGGCAGGCAGGCAACTGCAATTAGATAACACAAGCAGACTGATGTTTCACAGTCAAAAAAGTTTTTTTTTTTTTTAAATTTACACTACTGTTACACCAGATATGAGTGGTGGCACTGGGCAAGTGGGCCTGGCAAACACGCTGGCAGGCAGGCAGGCAACTGCAATTAGATTACACAAGCAGACTGATGTTTCACAGTCAAAAAAGTTTTTTTTTAAATTTACATTACTGTTACAACAGATATGAGTGGTGGTACTGGGCAAGTGGGCCTGGCACACACCCTGGCAGGCAGGCAACTGCAATTAGATTACACAAGCAGACTGATGTTTCACAGTCAAAAAAGTTTTTTTTTTTAAATTTACACTATTGTTACAACAGATATGAGTGGTGGCACTGGGCAAGTAGGCCTGGCACACACGCTGGCAGGCAGGCAACTGCAATTAGATTACACTAGCAGACTGATGTTTCACAGTCAAAAAAGTTTTTTTTTTTTTAAATTTACACTACTGTTACACCAGATATGAGTGGTGGCACTGGGCAAGTGGGCCTGGCAAACACGCTGGCAGGCAGGCAGGCAACTGCAATTAGATTACACAAGCAGACTGATGTTTCACAGTCAAAAAAGTTTTTTTTTAAATTTACATCACTGTTACAACAGATATGAGTGGTGGTACTGGGCAAGTGGGCCTGGCACACACCCTGGCAGGCAGGCAACTGCAATTAGATTACACAAGCAGACTGATGTTTCACAGTCAAAAAAGTTTTTTTTTTTAAATTTACACTATTGTTACAACAGATATGAGTGGTGGCACTGGGCAAGTAGGCCTGGCACACACACTGGCAGGCAGGCAACTGCAATTAGATTACACAAGCAGACTGATGTTTCACAGTCAAAAAAGTTTTTTTTTTTTAAATTTACACTACTGTTACAACAGATATGAGTGGTGGCACTGGGCAAGTGGGCACAGTATACGCTGTGAGCCTGGCACACACGCTGGCAGGCAGGCAACTGCAATTAGATTACACTAGCAGACTGATGTTTCACAGTCAAAAAAGTTTTTTTTTTTTAAATTTACACTACTGTTACACCAGATATGAGTGGTGGCACTGGGCAAGTGGGCCTGGCACACACGCTGGCAGGCAGGCAACTGTAATTAGATTACACAAGCAGACTGATGTTTCACAGTCAAAAAAGTTTTTTTTTTTTTAAATTTACACTACTGTTACACCAGATATAAGTGGTGGCACTGGGCAAGTGGGCCTGGCACACACACTGGCAGGCAGGCAACTGCAATTAGATTACACTAGCAGACTGATTTTTCACAGTCACAAAAGTTTTTTTTTTTTTTAAATTTACACTACTGTTACACCAGATATGAGTGGTGGCACTGGGCAAGTGGGCACAGTATACGCTGTGAGCCTGGCACACACGCTGGCAGGCAGGCAACTGCAATTAGATTACACTAGCAGACTGATGTTTCACAGTCAAAAAGTTTTTGTTTTTTTTAAATTTACACTACTGTTACACCAGATATGAGTGGTGGCACTGGGCAAGTGGCTTGGAAGGCAGGCAACTGCAATTAGATTACACAGGAAAAAAAAAACCAGACTGATGTTCTAGCCCTAAAAAGGGCTTTTTGGGGTGCTGTCCTTACAGCAGAGATCAGATGAGTCATTCAGGACTGTAGTGGACACTGAATACACTAGCCTAGCTATCAATTTCCCTATTAAATCTGCAGCAGCTACACTGTCCCTCCTCTCTCTAAGAATGCAACTTCCGAAGGAATCTAAAATGGCTGCTGTCCAGGAGCTGGGAGGGTCTGGGAGGGAGGGTCTGCTGCTGATTGGCTGGAATGTGTCTGCAGACTGTGAGATACAGGGTCAAAGTTTACTCAATGATGACGAATAGGGGCAGATCGAACATCGCATATGTTCTCCTGCCTTTGCGAACGCGAACAAGCTATGTTTGCCGGGAACTATTCGCCGGCGAACAATTCGCAACATCACTAGAAATAGGGTGTGTTTAGGGAGGGGAATTGGTAGTATCTGCAAAACATATAAGATTTTTGGTAATATCATCGTTTTAATAGCATTGATGCACCCCATCCATGAGATAGGTATATGGCTCCAAGTTTGCAGCATATCCAGAATTTGAGTTTTAATGGGATCATAATTTAGTGATACTAGTTTCTCTAGGTTAGGAGATATATATATACCCAAATATTGTATAGCTTCTGGTTGATGTCAGAGTGATATGAGTATATCAATATACTGTTGTGTTAATGAAAAGCCTATGAATTCAGATTTAGTTATATTTATCTTAAAGTTAGAGAATTCTCCATATCTCTGTAGGGTTCGCAGCAGGGCTGGTATTGATTCTCGAACATTTGTGAAAGTAAGGAATACATCATCCGCATACAGGGATGTTTTACATTGTAGTGAGCCTATGTTGATTCCTTTGATATTGAGTTTTTTTCTAATTTGATAGGCTAAGATCTAAAATGCCATCACAAATAATATAGGGGATAGGTGGCATCCCTGTCTAGTCCCATTACTTATCTGGAAGGAATGTGAAAGTGTATTGTTTATTCTAATTTTGGCAGATGGTTGGTTATAGAGTACAAATATCTTGTGAATGAAGTTGTCATCGAAACCAAATTTAGATAGGGATTTTTTTTTAGAAAGGACCACTGTAAGCGGTTGAAAGCTTTCTCGAAATCCATTGATAGGAATAATGAGGGTATTCTGTGCCTTTTTATGTAATCAATGATGTTCAATATTTTGGTGGTATTATCTCTCGCTTAATCTGTATGTGAAATAAAGAAACAGAAGCACCACATGGCCTAGTACTCTATGGATGAAAATAAAATTCAATATGTAAGATGTTACACTCACATTTAGATGAGCACCCCCAGCGGTGCAAATAAATCAGGCTGGAATTAAACAGTCATCCAGCAGACTGACCTCCAGTGTATAAGGAAGCTCCAATGAGTCAGGATACAAAAGCAGGTAGTCCAAAAATTGGTAATGCATCAACCAAGATGCAAGATTGAATACAAAAGTATGGCAGCAAGTGTTATTTGTAAACTTACTTTATTTAAAAATCATAAAAACAAACAACGTGTTTCTCAGCCACTTGTGGCTGTTTCATCAGGCTTAATACAAAGGATATAAGATATATAAAAACACTTGCCATATATATACCATACTAAATATCTAATACAATATAAAACACCTGAAGTGGGTGTTAACCAATTAGGCATCTCATAGCAACAAGATATAAACAAACAGAATGTAACATGTGTATGGTCATAATGCAAAATAATAAATACATAGGGGGTAGTTATCAACGCGTCTACTTTACCTGCCTTCGACGGTTCAAAACGCCAGCCTAAGCTCACCTACCATCGCCGCCGCGGACCTTCAAAATTTCGCCTAAGTTATCAATAAAGCTGTCAAAAAGCCGCGCACCAAGTACGGGGCGATGAGCAGCAGACTGTGAGAGTTATCACTCATCCGATCTTGCTGCTCTTTGGCTTTTTGACAGCTTTATTGCTAGCCTGTCACTAAGCACCCACACTAACTACACTGTTCTACCCCCTATACCGGTGCACCCGGAGCCCCCCGCAACTCAATAAAGTTATTAACCCCTAAACCGCTGCTCCTAGTCCCCGCCGCAACTCTTATAAATGTATTAACCCCTAAACCGCCACTCCCGGACACCGCCGCCACCTACATTATACCTAGTAACCCCTATCCTGCCCCCCCTATACCGCCGCCACATATAATAAAGTTATTAACCCCTATCCTGCGGATCCCGGACCTCGCCGCAACTAAATAAATAGTTTAACCCCTAAACCGCCGCTCCCGGACCCCGCCGCAAACTATATTAAATTTATTAACCCCTAATCTGCCCCCCCTATGCCGTCGCCACCTATAATACATTTATTAACCCCTATCCTGCCCCCTCCTACACCGCCGCCACTGTAATAAAATTATTAACCCCTAAACCTAAGTCTAACCCTAACACCCCCCTAACTTAAATATTAATTAAATAAATCTAAATAATATTTCTCTTATTAACTAAGTTAATCCTATTTAAATCTAAATACTTACCTTTAAAATAAACCCTAATATAGATACAATATAAATAATAATTATATTGTAGCTATCTTAGGATTTATTTTTATTTTACAGGCAACTTTCAATTTATTTTAACTAGGTACAATAGCTATTAAATAGTTATTAACTAGTTAATAGCTATATAGTTAAAATAAAGAGAAATTTACCTGTAAAATAAATAGTAACCTAAGTTACAATTACACCTAACACTACACTATACTTTAATAAATTATTCCTATTTAAAACTAAATTCTTACCTGTAAAATAAACCCTAAGATAGCTACAATATAATTAATAATTACATTGTAGCTATTTTAGGATTTATATTTATTTTACAGGTAACTTTGTATTTATTTTAGCTAGTTAGAATAGTTATTAAATAGTTATTAACTATTTAATAACTACCTAGATAAAAGAAATACAAAATTACCTGTAAAATAAATCCTAACCTAAGTTACAATTAAACCTAACACTACACTATCATTAAATTAATTAAATAAATTACCTACAAATAACTACAATTAAATACAATTACATAAACTAACTAAAGTACAAAAAATAAAAAAAGCTAAGTTACAAAAAATTAAAAAAATAAGTTACAAACATTTAAAAAATATTACAACAATTTTAAGCTACTTACACCTAATTTAAGCCCGCCAATAAAATAACAAAGCCCCCCAAAATAAAAAAAATGCCCTACCCTATTCTAAATTAAAAAGTTACCAGCTCTTTTACCTTACCAGCCCTTAAAAGGGCCTTTTGCGGGGCATGCCCCAAAGAATTCTGCTCTTTTGCCTGTAAAATAAAAATACAACCCCCACAACATTAAAACCCACCACCCACATACCCCTAATCTAACCCAAACCCCCCTTAAATAAACCTAACACTACCCCCATGAAGATCATCCTACCTTGAGTCGTCTTCAGCCAGCCGACCACCGATGGAACCGAAGAGGAGATCCGGAGCGGCAGAAGTCATCATCCAAGGGGCGTTGAAGAAGTCTTCCATCCGATGAAGTCATCATCCAGGCGGCGCTGAAGAAGTCTTCCATCCGGGCGATGTCATCTTCCATGCGGCGTCTTCAATCTTCTTTCTTCCGGATCCATCTTCATCCCGCCGACACGGTCAGCCGTCGGGGAAGAAAGATGTTCCGCGTCGGCGGGATGAAGATGGATCCGGAAGAAAGAAGATTGAAGACGCCGCATGGAAGATAACATCACCCGGATGGAAGACTTCTTCAGCGCCGCCTGGATGATGACTTCATCGGATAGAAGACTTCATCAGCACCCCTTGGATGATGACTTCTGCTGCTCCGGATCTCCTCGTCGGTTCCATCAGTGGTCGGCTGGCTGAAGACGACTCAAGGTAGGATGATCTTCAGGGGGGTAGTGTTAGGTTTATTTAAGGGGGGTTTGGGTTAGATTAGGGGTATGTGGGTGGTGGGTTTTAATGTTGAGGGGGTTGTATTTTTATTTTACAGGCAAAAGAGCAGAATTCTTTGGAGCATGCTCCGCAAAAGGCCCTTTTAAGAGCTGGTAACTTTTTAATTTAGAATAGGGTAGGGCATTTTTTTATTTTGGGGGGCTTTGTTATTTAATTAGGGGGCTTAGATTAGGTGTAAATAGCTTAAAATTGTTGTAATATTTTTAAAATGTTTGTAACTTATTTTTTTTATTTTTTGTAACTTAGCTTTTTTTATTTTTTGTACTTTAGTTAGTTTATTTAATTGTATTTAATTGTAGTTATTTGTAGGTAATTTATTTAATTAATATAATGATAGTGTAGTGTTAGGTTTAATTGTAACTTAGGTTAGGATTTATTTTACAGGTAATTTTGTATTTCTTTTAGCTAGGTTGTTATTAAATAGTTAATAACTAATAACTACACTGTCAGAAAAAAGGGTACGGTTGGGGTCCGTTTGTGATCACTTAGGGTACAACTGCTGTTGTTGTACCCTCAATGGATCATAATTACACCTTAAGGAACTAATATGTACCATTTAGCGGTAAATAAGGTACAAATATGTTTCCAACTGTCAAAGGGTTCATGTCTGTACCATTTAATCCCCCCAAAAAGGTACAATCACTTGTGTGACTAAAATGTTGAGGGGGATGGGTGGTTCAAGGCTGCCAAACCCTGCAAGTCCATATCATTTGTACAGCTCAATTATTTATATTCACATAACTGACAGTCATCCAAAATTAATGCAACATACATGTGTACAGCAAAATAATTATGTTCAATTGTTGTTGGTAATATGCCAGAAGTGGGCAAAGTAAAAAAAATACTTAAAGGGACAGTCTTCACCAGAATTGTTATTGTTTAAAAAGATGGATAATCCCTTTATTATACATTCCCCAGTTTTGCATAACCAACAGTTATATTAATATACTTTATACCTCTGTGATTACCTTGTATCTAAGCCTCTGCAGACTGCCCCCTTATCTCAGTGCTTTTGACAGGCATGCAGTTTAGCCAATCAGTGCAGACTCCTAAATAACTACATGGGAGTTACATGGGAGTTATCTATATGACACACATGAACTAGTACTGTCTAATTGTGAAAAACTTTCAAAATGCTCTGAGCTAAGAGGCAGTTTTCAACGGTTTAGAAATCAGTTTGAGCCTACCTAGGTTTAGCTTTTCAAAAATACCACCAAGGGAACAAAGCAAATTTAGTGATAAAAGTCAATTGGAAAGTTGTTTAAATTTTCATGCCCTATCTGAATCATGAAAGTTTAATTTTGACTAGACTGTCCCTTTAATAACCCATATATTCAGTAATATTGTGTTGCTGGTTTTAAATGGCAAACAAGCACTTAACATTTTAATGTTTATATTTAGAGCATCAAGATTTTAACTCTTAAACATAAAGCAAATGTATTAACTAAAATTATAAAGAAAAAAAAATGTTTTAAACTCTATAAACTAAACAAGAGCTGTTTAAGAACCAGTTTTTAAAAAAATAAAATAAAATTGTAACCGTTCCCCAGTCACATACATGGACATTGTGTGACATGCCATAGCGCCATCTGTTGGTTGAAAGTTCCTTGACATGTGTAACACAGCTCCATCTATTGGTAGCAAGTTCATCACCAAAGTGTGTACTAGGGAAATAGACTAATTTGCATATATTTTGCATAGAGTGACAATTCAATGTATGCTTGTGAGTTTTATCATTTATCCCTCCCCCAAATCCCCCTTCTTTTCGTTAGAGTTATATTTTATTATTATGTTGTTTTCTATATGTTTTATATATATTTATGTTTTATGTGACATGTCACCCTAAATTAAATGGAGTGTTTTTAGAGTCTAGTACAGAGTGATATAAAACACATTGAGTAGTTCATTTTGGAACTGGTTGATTAGCCTTGCTTTTTCAGGTGGTTCTGTAGCAGTCTTTGGAATTGTTACATGGCTACATTTAATATACAAATTTTATTTTATTTTTTTTTAAAGCTGCAGTGTGGTTATTGTAATACTGCCTGAAAAAGTACACATTGAATGCGTATTTGAATGTTATATGATAAATTTAATGGAACAGCATTTGTAATATGCTGTGTTGAGTACAAATTTGCCATCATGAGGTACAAAGGGCTTGTCACTGGGGCAGTACCCTTAAAAGGCCAGATTTGCACCATTTTTTAAGGGTACAATATGGTACCATAAGACTGAGGTCCAATCTAGTCACCAAAGGTACATATTTGCCTTTGAAAGGTACAATCTGCAAGGGTACCAATTTGTATCCATTTTAAAGGGTACAGCAGGTGTACCTTTGAGGGTACTGCCCCAGTGACATGCTGTTGTACCCCTAAAGGAACAATTTTTGCACATTTTTTTGGACAGTGTATTCTAACTAGCTAAAATAAATACAAAGTTACCTGTAAAATAAATATAAATCCTAAAATAGCTACAATGTAATTATTAATTACATTGTAGCTATCTTACGGCTAGATTTAGAGTTCTGCGGCCAAAGGGGTGCGTTAGCTATGCATGCTTTTTTTCCCCCGCACCTTTCAAATACCGCTGGTATTTAGAGTTCACAGAATGGCTGCGTTAGGCTCCAAAAAAGGGAGCGTAGAGCATATTTACCGCCACTGCAACTCTCGATACCAGCGGTGCTTACGGACGCGGCCAGCTCATGCACGATTCCCCCATAGGAAACAATGGGGCTGTTTGAGCTGAAAAAAAAACCTGCAAAAAAGCAGCGTTAAGCTCCTAACGCAGCCCCATTGTTTCCTATGGGGAAACACTTCCTAAGTCTGCACCTAACACCCTAACATGTACCCCGAGTCTAAACACCCCTAACCTTACACTTATTAACCTCTAATCTGCCGACCCCGCTATCGCTGACTCCTGCATATTATTATTAACCCCTAATCTGCCGCTCCGTACACCGCCGCAACCTACATTATACCTATGTACCCCTAATCTGCTGCCCCTAACACCGCCGACCCCTATATTATATTTATTAACCCCTAATCTGCCGCCACCGCTATTGCTGACCCCTGCATATTATTATTAACCCCTATCTGCAGCTCCGTACACCGCCGCAACCTAGGTTATCCCTATGTACCCCTAATCTGCTGCCCATAACACAGCCGACCCCTATATTATATTTATTAACCCCTAATCAGCCCCCCACAACGTCGCCTCCACCTACCTACAATTATTAACCCCTAATCTGCCGACCGTACCTCACCGCTACTCTAATACATTTTTTAACCCCTAAAGCTAAGTCTAACCCTAACCCTAACACCCCCTAAATTAAATATAATTTAAATCTAACAAAATAAATTAACTCTTATTAAATAAATTATTCCTATTTAAAGCTAAATACTTACCTGTAAAATAAATCCTAATGTAGCTACAATATAAATAATAATTATATTGTAGCTATTTTAGCATTTATATTTATTTTACAGGCAACTTTGTATTTATTTTAACCAGGTACAATAGCTATTAAATAGTTAAGAACTATTTAATAGCTACCTAGTTAAAATAATTACAAAATTACCTGTAAAATAAATCCTATCCTAAGTTACAATTAAACCTAACACTACACTATCAATAAATTAATTAAATAAAATACCTACAATTATCTACAATTAAACCTAACACTACACTATCAATAAATTAATTAAATAAAATACCTACAAATAAATACAATTAAATAAACTAACTAAAGTACAAAAAATAAAAAAAGCTAAGTTACAAAAAATAAAAAAATTAATTACAAACATAATAAAAATATTACAACCATTTTAAGCTAATTACACCTACTCTAAGCCCCCTAATAAAATAACAAAGCCCCCCAAAATAAAAAAATGCCCTACCCTATTCTAAAATTAAAATAGAAAAGCCCTTTTACCTTACCAGCCCTTAAAAGGGCCTTTTGCGGGGCATGCCCTTAAGAATTCAGCTCTTTTGCCTGTAAAAAAAAACATACAATACCCCCCCCAACATTACAACCCACCACCCACATACCCCTAATCTAACCCAAACCCCCCTTAAATAAACCTAACACTAAGCCCCTGAAGATCTTCCTACCTTGTCTTCACCGTGCCAGGTATCAGCGATCGCTCCAGGCTCCGAAATCTTCATCCAAGCCCAAGCGGAGGCTGGAGATCCATCATCCGGCTGAAGTCTTCTATCAAGCGACGGCTGAAGAGGTCCAGAAGAGGCTCCAAAGTCTTCATGCTATCCGGGCAGAAGAGTAGATCCGGACCGGCAACCATCTTCTTCAAAGCGGTGACAAGCGGCTCCATGTTGAAGACCTCCGGCGCGGATCCATCCTCTTCTTGTGACATCCCAAGTCCGAATGAAGGTTCCTTTAAATGACGTCATCCAAGATGGTGTCCCTCAAATTCCGATTGGCTGATAGGATTCTATCAGCCAATCGGAATTAAGGTAGGAAAAATCTGATTGGCTGATGGAATCAGCCAATCAGATTCAAGTTCAATCCGATTGGCTGATCCAATCAGCCAATCAGATTGAGCTCGCATTCTATTGGAACAGCCAATTCTGATCGGAACAGCCAATAGGATGCAAGCTCAATCTGATTGGCTGATTCAATCAGCCAATCAGATTTTCCCTAACTTAATTCCGATTGGCTGATAGAATCCTATCAGCCAATCGGAATTCGAGGGACGCCATCTTGGATGACGTCATTTAAAGGAACCTTCATTTGGACTTAGGACGTCGCAAGAAGAGGATGGATCCGGAGGTCTTCAACATGGAGCCGCTTGTGACCGCTTGGAAGAAGATGGTTGCCGGTCTGGATCTACTCTTCTGCCCGATAGGTGGAAGACTTTGGAGCCTCTTCTGGACCTCTTCAGGAGTCGCTTGATAGAAGACTTCAGCCGGATGATGGATCTCCAGCCCCCGCTTGGGCTTGGATGAAGATTTCGGATCCTGGAGCGATCGGTGATACCTGGCATGGTGAAGACAAGGTAGGAAGATCTTCAGGGGCTTAGTGTTAGGTTTATTTAAGGGGGGTTTGGGTTAGATTAGGGGTATGTGGGTGGTGGGTTGTAATGTTGGGGGGGTATTGTATGTTTTTTTTTACAGGCAAAAGAGCTGAATTCTTTGGGGCATGCCCCGCAAAGGGCCCTTTTCAGGGCTGGTAAGGTAAAAGATATTTTCTGTTTTAATTTTAGAATAGGGTAGGGCATTTTTTTATTTTCGGGGTCTTTCTTATTTTATTAGGGGGCTTAGACTAGGTGTAATTAGCTTAAAATTGTTGTAATATTTTTATTATGTTTGTAATTATTTTTTTTATTTTTTGTAACTTAGCTTTTTTTATTTTTTTGTACTTTAGTTAGTTTATTTAATTGTATTTATTTGTAGGTATTTTATTTAATTAATTTATTGATAGTGTAGTGTTAGGTTTAATTGTAGATAATTGTAGGTATTTTATTTAATTTATTTATTTATAGTGTAGTGTTAGGTTTAATTGTAGACAATTGTAGGTATTTTATTTAATTAATTTATTGCTAGTGTAGTGTTAGGTTTAATTGTAACTTAGGTTAGGATTTATTTTACAGGTAATTTTGTAATTATTTTAACTAGGTAGCTATTAAATAGTTCTTAACTATTTAATAGCTATTGTACCTGGTTAAAATAAATACAAAGTTGCCTGTAAAATAAATATTAATCCTAAAATAGCTACAATATAATTATAATTTATATTGTAGCTATATTAGGGTTTATTTTACAGGTAAGTATTTAGCTTTAAATAGGAATAATTTATTTAATAAGAGTTAATTTATGGGGTGTTAGGGTTAGGGTTAGACTTAGCTTTAGGGGTTAATAAATTTATTAGAGTAGCGGTGAGGTCCGGTCGGCAGATTAGGGGTTAATACTTGAAGTTAGGTGTCGGCGATGTTAGGGAGGGCAGATTAGAGGTTAATACTATTTATTATAGGGTTATTGAGGAGGGAGTGAGGTGGATTAGGGGTTAATAAATTTATTATAGTGGCGGTGAGGTACGGTCAGCAGATTAGGGGTTAATAATTGTAGGTAGGTGGAGGCGACATTGGGACGGCAGATTAGGGGTTAATAAATATAATATAGGGGTCGGCGGTGTTAGGGGCAGCAGATTAGGGGTACATAGGGATAACGTAGGTTGCGGTGGTGTGCGGTCGGCAGATTAGGGGTTAAAAAATTTATTAGAGTGGCGGTGATGTGGGGGGCCTTGGTTTAGGGGTACATAGGTAGTTTATGGGTGTTAGTGTACTTTAGAGCACAGTAGTTAAGAGCTTTATGATCTGGCGTTAACCCAGAAAGCTCTTAACTCCTGACTTTTTTCTGCGGCTGGAGTTTTGTCGTTAGATTTCTAACGCTCACTTCAGCCAAGACTCTAAATACCGGCGTTAGGAAGATCCCATTGAAAAGATAGGATACGCAATTGACGTAAGGGGATCTGCGGTATGAAAAGTCGCGGCTGGAAAGTGAGCGTTAGACCCTTTCCTGACTGACTCTAAATACCAGCGGTAGCCCAAAACCAGCGTTAGGAGCCTCTAACGCTGGTTTTGACGGCTACCACCAAACTCTAAATCTAGCCGTTATGGTTTATTTTACAGGTAAGTATTTAGTTTTAAATAGGATTCATTTATTAAAGTATAGTGTAGTGTTAGGTGTAATTGTAACTTAGGTTAATTTTTATTTTACAGGTAAATGTCTCTTTATTTTAGCTAGGTAGCTATTAAATTAAATTAGCTATTAAGTTAAAATGAATTGAAAGATGCCTGTAAAATAAAAATAATCCTAAGGCCTAGATTTAGAGTTTGGCGGTAGCCGTCAAAACCAGCGTTAGAGGCTCCTAACGCTGGTTTTAGGCTACCGCCGGTATTTGGAGTCAGTCAGGAAAGGGTCTAACGCTCACTTTCCAGCCGCGACTTTTCCATACCGCAGATCCCCTTACGTCAATTGCGTATCCTATCTTTTCAATGGGATCTTTCTAATTCCGGTATTTAGAGTCGTGTCTGAAGTGAGCGTTAGAAATCTAACGACAAAACTCCAGCTGCAGAAAAAAGTCAGTAGTTAAGAGCTTTCTGGGCTAACGCCGGTTTATAAAGGTCTTAACTACTGTGCTCTAAAGTACACTAACACCCATAAATTACCTATGTACCCCTAAACCCAGGCCCCCCACATCGCCGCCACTCTATAAAAATGTTTTAACCCCTAATCTTCCGCTCCGTACACTGCCGCCAACTACGTTATCCCTATGTACCCCTAATCTGCTGCCCCTAACACCGCCGACCCCTATATTATATTTATTAACCCCTAATCTGCAGCCCCCGCTATCGCTGACCCCTGCATATTATTATTAACCCCTAATCTGCCGTCCGCACGCCGCCGCCAGCTACATTATAGCTATGTACCCCTAATCTGCTGCCCCTAACACCGCCGACCCCTATATTATATTTATTAACCCCTAATCTGCCCCCCTCAACGTCGCCTCCACCTGCCTACACTTATTAACCCCTAATCTGCCGAGCGGACCGCACCGCTACTATAATAAAGTTATTAACCCCTAATCCGCCTCACTCCCGCCTCAATAACCCTATAATAAATAGTATTAACCCCTAATCTGCCCTCCCTAACATCACCGACACCTAACTTCAAGTATTAACCCCTAATCTGCCGATCGGAGCTCACCGCTACTCTAATAAATTTTTTAACCCCTAAAGCTAATTTTAACCCTAACCCTAACACCCCCCTAAATTAAATATAATTTTATTCTAATGAAATAAATTAACTCTTATTAAATAAATTATTCCTATTTAAATCTAAATACTTACCTGTAAAATAAACCCTAATATAGCTACAACATAAATTATAATTATATTATAGCTATTTTAGGATTTATATTTATTTTACAGGCAACTTTGTATTTATTTTAACCAGGTACAATAGCTATTAAATAGTTAAGAACTATTTAATAGCTAAAATAGTTAAAATAATTACAAAATTACCTGTAAAATAAATCCTAACCTAAGTTACAATTAAACCTAACACTACACTATCAATTAATTAATTAAATAAACTACCTACAATTATCTACAATTAAACCTAACACTACACTAGCAATAAATACATTAAATACAATTCCTACAAATAAATACAATTAAATAAACTAACTAAAGTACAAAAAATAAAAAATAACTAAGCTACAAAAAATAAAAAAATATTTACAAACATTAGAAAAAAATTACAACAATTTTAAACTAATTACACCTACTCTAAGCCCCCTAATAAAATAACAAAGCCCCCCAAAATAAAAAAATGCCCTACCCTATTCTAAATTACAAAAGTTCAAAGCTCTTTTACCTTACCAGCCCTGAACAGGGCCCTTTGCGGGGCATGCCCCAAAGAATTCAGCTCTTTTGCCTGTGTAACAACCTTCCTCTCTGTATAGGGTTAATCTTTTTGGCCTCCTTTTCAATTCACTTATCCTTTATAAGGAACGCCTTTTCCTAATACCTTTGCTTGGTATTAAGGATCTCACCTGGTTACTAGCCTTTCTACTCCTTCTAGGATTAGAACTACTTCTATAATCAAGTTGACTCCTGAGGAACTCTCTTCTTATTGATTTTGGCAGTATTTCCTGCTGAAATAATTACCTCCGGACTTCGATTTGGACATCTCTCTCTCTGACTCCATACCTCTGCTCCGGAGCAACAACTGACAGGCGGGTGACGTCACCGACGGCCGCTCCGATCACCTCCGCACACGCCACGCTACAGATTCTGGCTCCGGTTACTTCCCGCTGCTTGTTCAGCTCTGCAAAGCAAACACCTCACTCTCTGGTCTCTCTCAAGCCGTTAGCATATCCTTTGACTACGCTTGGTAAGCGAACCTATCACCATTGTAACTTAGAATTCAAACACATTATTTGATTGCTTTTATCTGACGTCTATTTGCTAAGTACTGTGAAAGTTATTCTACCTGCTTTACTTGATAACTTGTACCGGCTAATCGTTAACTACAGCATATCTAAGTCACATATGCTGTGATAACTATAAGCTAAATAAAACATCCTAAGTTAAATTCATAATTACAGCAGTCATTGTTTTTATGAGACATTTGGGATAACACATTTATCTCTGATAGAGAAATGCTGACATATTTAATATGTTTTCTAAGGAAGATTGTTTGAATTGTTACAGAATACCAAGCCTAAAAAATAACAAGATTAAGTGTGATGGATCCTGTGGAACTTTCAAACTATGTGGTAACCTTAGGCCAAAAGGTTGATCAATTAAATCAGGGTCTTAGAGATTTACAGATAGAAAACCAGACTTTAAAAAATATCATCAAAGAAGGCCTAACCCCAGCACACCAACACACTGATTCCTCCCCAGAACCACCTGTGAGTCCACCAGACAAGTTTAGTGGAGACAGGAAACAATTCAGACAATTTATCAATGCTTGCACATTATTTTTCACTTTAAAACCTAAAACTTTTTCTAATGATAAAATTAAGGTTTTAACAATGATATCTTATCTAAGAGGTGAACCCCGTGTCTGGGCAGATTCACTCTATGAACAAAATAATCCAATAATTAATTCTTTTGATAATTTTCTTAGTTCATTATCCTCTCTCTATGAAGATCCACACAGACAGAGTACAGCTGAACATAAACTCAGAGGTTTAAAACAGAATAAAAGGGCTGTGGAGGATTATATTTCAGAGTTTAAAATCTGGCAAATAGATTCTGGATGGAATCAGGTTTCCTTAAAGAGCCAATTTAGATTAGGTTTATCAGAACCTATTAAAGATGAATTTGCCAGATTAGAATTACCAGATGATTTAGAAGCTTTAATGCAGTTAAGTATAAAGATAGATCACAGACTTAGAGAGAGGAAACAGGAGAAGTTTTCCCATGACACCAATAACAGATATCATGACTCAAGAGCAACACTGCAGAATACAAAGGGTACAGAAGAACCTATGGATATAGGGACCATTAAAGGACCTTTAACTTCAGATGAAAAGATCAGACGTAGACTCAATCATTTATGCCTATATTGTGCATCAAAGGATCATGATGTCTCAAATTGCCCAGTACTTAAAAGAGTTAAAAAGGGTAAGAAAACAGACAATGAGTTAACCCTGAAATTAACTAACACTCGGGTAACAAACTGTCTTATTCCCGTCTCTTTACAGTGGGACCACCACCGCCTGTGTTCTGAAGCTGTAATCGATTCTGGGGCATATTCTTGCTATATAGATTCTGCACTTGTATTGTTGAATAAAATTCCACTTGTTAAAAAGCAAAAGCCTGTATTAGTGCGTCTCATTGACGGTAAACAACTAGAATCTGGGCCTATTACACACCAAACAGTACCCATTAAGGTTATATCACAAAACAACCATCATGAATATATTACATTCGATGTGTTGTCATCACCCATATTCCCACTTGTATTGGGGTTACAATGGTTAAAATTACATCAACCAACAATAGATTGGGAATCTAATAACATACAATTTACTTCCAGCTACTGTAAGACCACCTGTTTACCACATATACCCTTATTAACGATCACTGAAACTAAAATCCCGAAAGAGTATACAGATTTTGAATTAGTATTTTGTAAAAAAGAGGCTGAATCACTTCCACCCCATCGGCCATATGATTGCCCAATTGACTTAATTCCTGGATCTGACATACCATATGGGCACATATTCCCATTATCAGAATCTGAATTGTCACATTTAAAAACATACATAAATGACAATCTCCGAAAAGGGTTCATAAGACCTTCAACCTCTCCGGCAGGAGCAGGTATCTTTTTCGTTAGAAATAAAGACCATTCTCTACGTCCAATTGTGGACTACAGGGAATTAAATAAGAGAACTATAAAAAATCGCTACCCTCTACCCTTAATACCTGAATTGATTGAGAGGTTGCGAGGTGCAACTGTATTTACAAAACTTGACCTAAGGGGGGCGTATAACCTCATAAGAATTAGACCAGGTGATGAGTGGCTCACTGCCTTCAGAACCCGATATGGGTTATACGAATACACCGTTATGCCTTTTGGGCTTTGTAATGCCCCTGCCACGTTTCAAAGATACATAAATGACATTTTCAGGGATTTACTTGACATCTCCATGGTCATTTATCTGGATGATATCCTGATTTATTCATCCAACTTTGAAGAACATGTTAGACAAGTCAGAACTGTACTCTCTAGGTTACAAGCACATCAACTGTATGTGAAATTAGAGAAATGTATATTTCACTCTCAGGATATCACATTTTTGGGTTATCATATCACACCACAAGGAATTTCAATGCAAAATGACAAGGTTTCTACTATACAAAATTGGCCAATTCCAAAAACAAAAAAAAGACATTCAGAAATTTCTTGGTTTTTCCAACTTTTACCGGAAATTCATAAAAAATTTTGCAGGTATAACAAAACCTTTAACTGATTTAACAAAAAACAATACTCCATTCTTATGGACACAATCAACAAATGAAGTATTCCAATACCTAAAGACTTGTTTTACAACTGCACCAATATTGTCTTTCCCCAAAACCAATCTTCAGTATATTCTAGAAGTTGATGCATCACATTATGCCATTGGTGCCATACTCTCTCAGAGACCTTCACCTCAAGAACCCATTCACCCAATTGCGTTTTACTCAAGAGTACTAACTTCCTCAGAACTCAACTACCACATAGGGGAGAAGGAACTGCTCGCTATGAAATCAGCTTTGGAACATTGGAGGCACCTCCTAGAGGGTACTGACATACCTATTCAAATATATACAGACCATAGGAACCTCCAATATCTTAAGACTCACCGAACATTAACATCCAGACAAGTGAGGTGGAGTCTTTTCTTTTCAAGATTTTCATTTACCATAACCTATAGACCCGCCTCCAAAAACAAGAAAGCTGACATCCTTTCGAGACTACCTGACAAACCTAAACAACAAACTCCTTATGGGACTATATTACCAGAACACTGCTTTCAGGAGACTCTTGGGATAGCTTTCAATGAGGACTCGTTTCTTCTGGATGAACAACAAAAAGATATTACTTTACCCAAACACTTGTTACAAAAACACGTTGATGGTTTATACTATAAAAATGATAAGCTGTATGTACCTCCTTCATTGAGGAAGAATATTCTCAAATCTATGCATGAGTCTTACCTAGCAGGTCACCCAGGTATAGGAAGGACTCTAGAATTAACAAAGAGATCCTACTGGTGGCCACACATGGGTTCTGACATTCAAACTTATGTACAGTCTTGTGAGATTTGTACTACCTGTAAAATTGAAAAACACAAGCCAGTGGGTTATCTACTTTCGCTGCCTATACCTGACAAACCGTGGACTCACATAGCTGCAGACTTTATCGTAGAACTACCTAAATCAAGTAACTATAACACAATTCTGGTGGTTGTTGATTTATTCACGAAACTTGCACATTTTATACCCTATCACAAACTTCCAACATCATTGGAAACTGCAACTTTATTAATAGAACACGTCATAAAATTGCATGGGTTACCTCTATCCATTACTACGGATAGAGGTACTCAGTTTACTTCTCGTATGTGGAAAGAACTCTGTACAGCATTGAATATCGAACAACGTTTAAGTACTGCCTACCACCCCCAGACGAATGGCCAGACGGAAAGGACGAACCAGTGGTTGGAGGAATATCTCAGGTGCTTTGTGACCCAGAACCAAGAAAATTGGTCATCACTGCTACCGCTGGCTGAATTCGCTCATAACAACGCATATCATACCGCAGTCAAGAGCACACCTTTCTTTGCGAATTATGGCTTTCACCCAATCTTTCACGTTAATCCACAACATGACAGTCATTGCCCTGTTGTTAACGACACCACTAACAGCATTTCTGAAACCTTCTCTATCTTAGCTGAAAACATTAAGATTGCTCAGGACAGACAGAAAGTGTATTACGACCTCAGAAGGGGTCCTCCGCCTAATTATATGATTGGAGACTTAGTATGGTTATCGACTAAAAATCTTCGTCTCAGTACACCAACTAAGAAACTGAATAGATTCTACATTGGTCCATTTCCAATTAAAAAAATTGTAAATTCTAATGCAGTGACATTGGATCTCCCTGTACAATACAGGATACATCCCACTTTTCATGTCAATTTGCTCAAACCGTATAAAGAACTCAGGAACACATCCTTGAGATCTATTCCTCAGGTACCCATTGTTCCTGACTGTGAGTTTGAAGTCGAGAAAATACTTGACTCTAGGAAAGTCTCTGGTAGGTTACAATACCTCATCCATTGGAAGGGTTACTCATCCGATGAAGACTCTTGGGAGCCGTCAGTAAATTTATCTGCCCCAAGGTTGGTGTCGCTATTTCATCGTCGGAATCCGGATCGGCCTCGTCCTTGAACCTCGGAGTGGTTCATTTTTGGGGGGCCCTCTGTAACAACCTTCCTCTCTGTATAGGGTTAATCTTTTTGGCCTCCTTTTCAATTCACTTATCCTTTATAAGGAACGCCTTTTCCTAATACCTTTGCTTGGTATTAAGGATCTCACCTGGTTACTAGCCTTTCTACTCCTTCTAGGATTAGAACTACTTCTATAATCAAGTTGACTCCTGAGGAACTCTCTTCTTATTGATTTTGGCAGTATTTCCTGCTGAAATAATTACCTCCGGACTTCGATTTGGACATCTCTCTCTCTGACTCCATACCTCTGCTCCGGAGCAACAACTGACAGGCGGGTGACGTCACCGACGGCCGCTCCGATCACCTCCGCACACGCCACGCTACAGATTCTGGCTCCGGTTACTTCCCGCTGCTTGTTCAGCTCTGCAAAGCAAACACCTCACTCTCTGGTCTCTCTCAAGCCGTTAGCATATCCTTTGACTACGCTTGGTAAGCGAACCTATCACCATTGTAACTTAGAATTCAAACACATTATTTGATTGCTTTTATCTGACGTCTATTTGCTAAGTACTGTGAAAGTTATTCTACCTGCTTTACTTGATAACTTGTACCGGCTAATCGTTAACTACAGCATATCTAAGTCACATATGCTGTGATAACTATAAGCTAAATAAAACATCCTAAGTTAAATTCATAATTACAGCAGTCATTGTTTTTATGAGACATTTGGGATAACACATTTATCTCTGATAGAGAAATGCTGACATATTTAATATGTTTTCTAAGGAAGATTGTTTGAATTGTTACAGCCTGTAAAAAAAAACATACAATACCCCCCCCCAACATTACAACCCACCACCCACATACCCCTAATCTAACCCAAACCCCCCTTAAATAAACCTAACACTAAGCCCCTGAAGATCTTCCTACCTTGTCTTCACCTCGCCGGGTATCACACCGATCCGTCCTGGCTCCAAAATCTTCATCCAAGCCCAAGCGGGGGCTAGACATCCATCATCCGGTGGCTGAAGAGGTCCAGAAGAGGCTCCAAAGTCTTCATCCTATCCGGGAAGAAGAGGCGATCCAGACCGGCAACCATCTTGATCCAAGCGGCATCTTCTATCTTCATCCGATGAGGACCGACTCCATCTTGAAGACCTCCACCGCGGACCCATCTTCTTCTTCCGACGACTTCCCGACGAATGACGGTTCCTTTAAGGGACGTCATCCAAGATGGTGTCCCTCAAATTCTGATTGGCTGATAGGATTCTATCAGCCAATCTGAATTAAGGTAGGAAAATTCTGATTGGCTGATGGAATCAGCCAATCAGAATCAAGTTCAATCCGATTGGCTGATTCAATCAGCCAATCAGATTGAGCTTGCATTCTATTGGCTGTTCCGATCAGCCAATAGAATGCGAGCTCAATCTGATTGGCTGATTGAATCAGCCAATCGGATTGAACTTGATTCTGATTGGCTGATTCCATCAGCCAATCAGACTTTTCCTACCTTAATTCCGATTGGCTGATAGAATCCGCCAATCGGAATTCGAGGGACGCCATCTTGGATGACGTCCCTTAAAGGAACCGTCATTCGTCGGAAATTCGTCGGTGAAGATGGATGTTCCGCGTCGGTGGGATGAACATGGATCCGGAAGAAAGAAGATTGAAGATGTCGTTGATAGAAGACTTCAGCCGGATCATGGACCTCTTCAGCTCCCGCTTGGATGAAGACTTCAGCCGGATCATGGACCTCTTCAGCTCCCGCTTGGATGAAGACTTCAGCCGGATCATGGACATCTTCAGCCCCCCGCTTGGGCTTGGATCAAGACATCGGAGGAGCTCTTCTGGATCGATCGGTGAACCTGGTATGGTGAAGATAAGGTAGGAAGATCTTCAGGGGCTTAGTGTTAAGTTTATTTAAAGGGGGTTTGGGTTTGATTAGGGGTATGTGGGTGGTGGGTTGTAATGTTGGGGGGGGTATTGTATGTGTTTTTTTTACAGGCAAAAGAGCTGAATTCTTTGGGGCATGCCCCGCAAAGGGCCCTGTTCAGGGCTGGTAAGGTAAAAGAGCTTTGAACTTTAGTAATTTAGAATAGGGTAGGGCATTTTTTTATTTTGGGGGTCTTTGTTATTTTATTAGGGGGCTTAGAGTAGGTGTAATTAGTTTAAAATTGTTGTAATATTTTTCTGATGTTTGTAAATATTTTTTTATTTTTTGTAACTTAGTTATTTTTTATTTTTTATACTTTAGTTAGTTTATTTAATTGTATTTATTTGTAGGAATTGTATTTAATTTATTTATTGCTAGTGTAGTGTTAGGTTTAATTGTAGATAATTGTAGGTAGTTTATTTAATTAATTTATTGATAGTATAGTGTTAGGTTTAATTGTAACTTAGGTTAAGATTTATTTTACAGGTAATTTTGTAATTATTTTAACTATTTTAGCTATTAAATAGTTCTTAACTATTTAATAGCTATTGTACCTGGTTAAAATAAATACAAAGTTGCCTGTAAAATAAATATAAATCCTAAAATAGCTATAATATAAATATAATTTATATTGTAGCTATATTAGGATTTATTTTACAGGTAAGTATTTAGCTTTAAATAGGAATAATTTATTTAATAAGAGTTAATTTATTTCGTTAGATTTAAATTATATTTAACTTAGGGGGGTGTTAGTGTTAGGGTTAGACTTAGCTTTAGGGGTTAATACATTTATTAGAATAGTGGTGAGCTCCAGTCGGCAGATTAGGGGTTAATGTTTGAAGTTTGGTGTCGGCGATGTTAGGGAGGGCAGATTAGGGGTTAATACTATTTATTATAGGGTTAGTGAGGCGGATTAGGGGTTAATAACTTTATTATAATAGCGGTGCGGTCCATTCGGCAGATTAGGGGTTAATAAGTGTAGGCAGGTGGAGGCGACGTTGTGGGGGGCAGATTAGGGGTTAATAAATATAATATAGGGGTCGGCAGTGTTAGGGGCAGCAGATTAGGGGTACATAGGGATAATGTAAGTAGCGGCGGTTTACGGAGCGGCAGATTAGGGGTTAATAATAATATGCAGGGGTCAGCGATAGCGGGGGCGGCAGAATAGGGGTTAATAAGTGTAAGGTTAGGGGTGTTTAGACTCGGGGTACATGTTAGAGTGTTAGGTGCAGACGTAGGAAGTGTTTCCCCATAGCAAACAATGGGGCTGCGTTAGGAGCTGAACGCGGCTTTTTTGCAGGTGTTAGGTTTTTTTTCAGCTCAAACAGCCCCATTGTTTTCTATGGGGGAAGGGGCGTATTATGGCCAAGGCCCTGGTGCGACAGAATTGGGGTTGGAGCAGCAAGCACAGCTGATTAGCTAAATTTTATTTATGTATTTGTATTTTTTTTCAATACATTTTTGTTTTTGGAAAGAAATATGGGTGCTGTGCATAGGGGAACTAGGAGTAGGTGGGGGGCAGGGCAGCACGCTGAGCTTCTACCATGCTGGAGAAGAAGGAGTAGGTGAGCTGGAACTTCCGGTTTTTTTATAACTAGCAAAAGTAGTCAGATAGTGCCGCACTTGTGTGTGGAACATCTGTAGTGACGTAAGCATCGATCTGTGTCGGACTGAGTCCGGCGGATCGAAGCTTACGTCACTAAATTCTACTTTTGCCGGTATCTAGGGCTTGATAACTAAGGCGAATCAGCCTCGCCACAAATATGCTGCGGAATTCCAGCGTATTTGAGGTTGACGGCTTGATAACTAGGGGCCATAAGATCAGACAAATCAATATTTTAAAAAATTTCAACAAATATAAAATAAATCAATGTGGTTTGTATATATACACTGCCCCCCAAAATAGGATGAGAAAACAGCAACAAAAGTTGTTATTGCTATCAAATGTTGCCACACAAATCAGTAGTGAGTTTGACTGAGGTGAACACATGTATATTCAGTATATATATGTATATATATATATATATATATATATATATATACACGCATATGTATGCACATGCATACACCCATGTATTCAAAATTGACATAGTATAGACAAATTAATTAAAACAGTGTTTTTTATAATTGGTAAAAACCGGGTGTACTATTTGTTCAGGGGGTCACTAAATCAAGTGACATAATGGAATTTGCATCCTGATATAAGATATAAAAAAAACTATTATTGCTAATAATCTACAGTCTACATACAATGTAGTTTCATATAAGGGCGGATACGGAACAGTGCAACTTCTGAATGCACATAGGCTATAACGAGCACGTGATGTAGGACGTGTGCAAGGATCTCCCCCTATTACTGATGCAATAATCGTCAAGCCAATAGTTTGAGAGGAAGGGAGAGTAGTAACGAAATGACGATAATACTCAATGTTATACTCATTGTCATAATTATCTCTCGCTTCTCTAAACGGGGGGGGGGGGGGAATCCTACTGGATTGACATTTATTAGTGAGGGAAGAATTTTATTTATTCTAGAGGCAATTTTGCATAGATTTTACATTTAGTAGGGATATAGTTCTAAACGCAAATTAGGTATTGGCTGGTTTTCCCGGCTTAGGTATGACCACAACGCGTGCTTCTAACATCTGAGGTGGGAATGCGTCTCCTTTATAGATATCGTTGAAGACTGCATAAGTTAGGGAGAGAATTTCTGAGAAGATAATATATTTTACTGTTCCAATCAGCCAAAAGGATTTGAGCAGCTCTCATCCTATTGGCTGTTCCAATCAGCCAATAGGATGAGAGATCAATCCTATTGGCTGATTGGAACAGCCAATAGGTTGAGAGCTGCTCAAATCCTATTGGCTGATTGGAACAGCCAATAGGATTTCAGTGGCTCTAATCCTATTGGCTGATTGGAACATTTCAGCCAATAGGAATGCAAGGGAAGCCATCTTGGATGACGTCAGTTGCATTCAAGATCCAGTTTAAGGCAGAGACCATATTGAAGAAGAACTCCTCGTCGGATGTCTTCAGGATGGACCCGCTCCGCGCCGGATGTCTTCAGGATGGACCCGCTCCTCGCCGGATGGATGAAGATAGAAGAGGCCGCATGGATGAAGACTTCACCGGCTGGATGAAGATGGAAGAGGCCGTCCGGATGAAGACTTCTTTCCGGCTGGATGGATCCTTCAAGCGGAACTTTAAAAACTGTAAGTGGATCGTCGGGGCTTAGTGTTAGGTTTTTTTAAGTTTTTTTTGGGTGAGTTTTATTTTTAGAGTAGGGTCTGGGCAGTAAAAGAGATAAATGCCCATACAAATGCCCTTTTCAGGGCAATGGAGAGCTTAGGTTTTTTAGATAGAGTTTTTATTTGGGGGTTTGGTTGTGTGGGTGGTGGGTTTTACTGTTGGGGGGGGGTTGTGTGGGTGGTGGGTTTTACTGTTGGGGGGGTGTTTGTATTTTTTTTTTTACAGGTAAAAGAGCTGATTTCTTTGGGGCAATGATAGGGCTATTAGATTAGGTATTATTCTTTTTTATTTTTGATACTGTGGTTTTTTATTTTTTGTAACAGTGTTTTTTATTTTTTGTAATTTAGAAATTTTTAATTGTAGATTTAAATAATTTGAGTAGGGTTAGGTTTTTAAATATGTAATATAGTTAATTTAATTAATAGTTTAATGTATTTTTAGTATAATAGTTAGGGTAGGTTAATTAGTAATTTAATATAGTTTATTTTAATTCTAAAGGTAAGTTTAAATTTATTATAAGATAGGGATGTTGTAATTTTAATGTAAAGTTAACGGGTTGTTAGGTTAAGGGGTTAATAGTTAGTTTATGGTGATGTGGGGGACTGACAGTTTAGGGGTTAATAGGTTTAGTTAGTAGTAGTGATGTGGGAGGCCAGGGGTTTAGGGGTTAATACTTTTATTTAGTTGCGGCAGGGTCCGGGAGCAGCGGGATAGGGGTTAAACATTTTAGTATAGTGGCGGTGACAGGGTATAAATAAAGTTGGTAAAAAGCTGAATAGCAGTGAGATCGATGACTGCTAGTTATCAACAGTCCGCTGCTCATCGCCCCGTACTTGGTGTGTGGCTTTTTTTATAAATATCGAGATCGTATTCAGGTCAGCGGCCGCGATGTTAGGCGAGCGTATCCGTCGAATGCAAGAAAGTTGACAGCTTGATAGATAGGCCTCACTGTCTCATCTGAAGACTGCCGCTAGCAAGATGACTACATTAGGTAACGCATAATTAACAATTTTCTAAATCTCTTAACTATCTCATCATAAACCTTTCACAGCTTACAAACAATAGTCTACATTACAAGTTTAGTTCAAAAGTACAATGTGATATGGAGCATAAACATTGCTGGAGCACAATCCATGCTGCTTGCATTTTTGTGCTGGTATTGCAAGTCCGTGGTTAATATTTAGGGTGCACACGTTAGTATATAGTGCATGATACACAATTCATGTTGGATAGCACAGGTGCAGGGGCGTATTATGGCCAAGGCCCTGGTGCGACAGAATTGGGGTTGGAGCAGCAAGCACAGCTGATTAGCTAAATTTTATTTATGTATTTGTATTTTTTTTCAATACATTTTTGTTTTTGGAAAGAAATATGGGTGCTGTGCATAGGGGAACTAGGAGTAGGTGGGGGGCAGGGCAGCACGCTGAGCTTCTACCATGCTGGAGAAGAAGGAGTAGGTGAGCTGGAACTTCCGGTGGTAGCTTAGAGAAAAAGCTCTGCTGCAGAAATCCACAATCTTCTTGATCTTTTGGCCTGGTAGCTGTGATTCCTTTTTGGAACTCTCCCAAACCCACCCTGACATGACAGCAGCATGGAGCATTACAACCGGCTCCCCCACATGAGGTCTCTTTGATCTGCTGCATCTGTAACGGCTTGCAGAGGACCATGCTATAGTCCACAGGCGGAGACACGGCACAGCCTTGCTATACTCTTGCACATATCTGCTGGAGACAGGCGGGCAATTGATCCCTAGTACTGCCTGCCAGTGGAGCTGGAACAACAACGGGCAGCAGAGAAGGGAGAGAAGGGGCTCCACATGTTAACCATGAATTGCAGTGCAGCACCACTGTTACTGTGAGAGGAGTAGGTAGGAGAAGCAAGGCAAACCTTGTTAGTCTTAATAATAGAATAAGCAAAATAGAGATACCTGTTCGCACAGCAATCAAATAGATGGTCTGCGTGTGAATAAAGTATATATAAGAGGCTCCACAGATAATATGTAACATATATACATAATGGCAACTGCAATAATATACAGCAGTGATGAATCAGAGCATATAACAGAGGTTACCAATAGAAGCAGTAAAATATATATATCAGCAATATATAAATACCAATGATGTCCTATATATATATGCGCACACACAGTCAAAACTGTGCTCACAAGTGCTACAAAGAATGTGGAGGCTCTCCAATAGCTCAAAGGGAGTCAGGGCAGCTCTTCTGTGATGTCCAGCCAGACACTTGGTAACACTAAAATGAAAAGAATAGAAGGTCCCTCATAGGGTAGACTAGCAACAAGGGGAATAAACAAGCAAGCAAAGTCGGTCCTACTCACATGGTAGAAAGCACTGAACAGTGCAAAACAGGCAGGCCGGATCCTAAGAGTCGTCCGGCAGACTCACTCTCTACAGCAAGGCAGGATACACCTGGGAAAACAGCGAGGATCCAGTAAATCTACACTGGATCCTCGCTGCTTTCGCTTAGGATCCGACCTACCTGTTTGCACTGTTCAGTGCTTTCTACCATGTGACTAGGGCCGACTCTGCTTGCTTGTTTATTCCCCTAGTTGCTGGTCTACCCTATGAGGCACCTTCTATTCTTTTCATTTTAATAATAGTATGCAATAGCACTATAGGCCTCAGTAGGAGAACCTATCTCCAGGCTGTTTAACTGCATAACATTATGTATACAGTCTCTCCCTACAGTGGTGCACTGGATAAATTAAGAGGACCACCGTAAGGAGAGAATTTGTATATAATGTAACATTATACAGTCTTTCATTATGAAAAACCGGTCTCACAAATAATGTAAATTATGTGTCACAGATTACACACCCCTATGTCTCCCTCCCTTTTTCCTCTCCTTTTTTCCTCTCCCTGCTTTCTCTCCCTCCCTTCTTTCCTCCCCCATCCTTTTCTCTCCCCCTCCTTCCTATTTCTCCCCTCTTCTCTCTACCTCTCTTCATTCTCTCTCTCCCTCCCTCTTTCCTCTCATCTCTCTCCCTTTTCTCCTCTACCTCCTTTTCCTCCTTCCTTCCTTCCTTCCCTATTTTCCCTCCCTTACCCCCCCTTGTTTCTATCCCTCCCTTTTTTATCTTCCTCCCTTTGTTCTCTCCTCTCTCTCCTTTCGCCTCTCCCTCCCTCAGGCTTAATTCAACCCACCTGAGTGTATGCGAGTGATTTGCAAACCATAGTGAACATTTACTTTGGAAATGCCATGAAAAATAAAAGGAATGTCATGCTACACCCAGACTAAAAACATATTATGGCTAAAAAGGCCTAGGGCAGCACAAAACATAAATACTTCAGTGCACAGGTGTGTAATTTTCCTTAGATAACTGAACTAACATTCGACAGTGCTTGAATACAAAGCTGATGGAGTGCCAAAATTCCACTTATATAATAAAAATTTTGGTTAAGTTCTTTGCTATACAACTTCCACTTTGAGCACATTATATTGTAATATAAATGAGTTCACTATTACTACTTCCCATTGAAAGTATAGGGTGCTATATAAGTATTGGGTACATAAAAAAATGTTTTGGTTAAATATTTTAGCCAACAACTTTTAATACCTGACCACGTTATTGTGTGAAGCCTTCTCTATAGGTAATTCATTTTCTTTGTATTTTTTAAGTACAACATTTGATTATAATGCATTTTTTTGTCCAGGCATTATATTTAGCATAAAGGAAATTATAATGTAATGTGGTCTTTGCTGTTCGTGACATTATCAACCAGCCCTCCATATAAAAAAGTTTGGGATAGATTACAAATGGCGTGCTAAAGTTAGATCAAACTAGCACACATATTACAAGTTGAAAGTAAACGGTTGCGCTAGAGCGCAAACAGAATTTGCTCTCAACGTATTAGCTAGACATGTGCTCTTCGTTTTGGCTGAAATTTGGCTGATTCAGAGATTCGGATAAATCCGAATTTCCAAATCAGCACCATAACTAAAATCCTGGAAAATCCTGAAAACTAATAAATCCTTTTCCGAATTTTCGGATCCATTCTTTATATTCATCATTATAATCTAAACCGCTGTCCACCCACATTACCAACACTAACTAAGCCTATTAATCCCTAAACCGCCATCCCCCCACATCCCCAACACTAACTAAACCTACTTAAATCTAAACCACCGCCCCCCACATCGCCAACACTATCTAAACCTATAAACCTCTAAACCACTGTCCACCCACATCACCAACACTAACTAAACCTATTAATCCCTAAACCGCCGTCCCCCCACATCGCCAACACTAACTAAACCTACTTACCTCTAAACTGCCGCCCCCCACATCGCCAACACTAACTAAACCTATAAACCTCTAAACCGCTGTCCCCCCAGATCGACAACACTAACTAAACCTATTAACCTCTAAACCACTGTCCCCCCACATTGCTAACACTAACTAAGCCTATTAACCTCTAAACCACCATCCCCCCATGTCGCCAACACTAAATAAACCTAGCAGTAGTGTGCACTGTAACAGTCAAATGAAAGTTTGCAGCACTAAAAATTTTAAAAATGTATTTCATCAGTTCATCGGAGATTCAGCACACAATAAAAACAAACAAGGTTGTGCGGTCAAGGTCTAACGCAGACGCGTTTCATGCGCATGCGCACTTGGTCACTGCATACCGTTGACTAGCCGCATTGACTTATATATCTTTATTCTTACAGATACAAAAACATCTATTATAGTAACAATATTAAACCTGTTTGCGGGTCATAAATATACTTTTGCTTGACATTGTAATCTGTTTCTACTATAAATGATAATTGTTTTTATTTAATTATAAATAGATCTTTGTAAAAACATGAAACTTCTGAGTAAATTTAAATAAAAAATTGTAAATTAACTATTAATAGGAACTTAAACATGTCACAATCTAAAGGAGCCTATCTGAAAGAAAATTTGTAAATTAGCTATATTACTCCAAAGAATGACAGGAACTCAACATCTATTAAGTATTTTATATGACAATAGCCTACTAAGCATACATTTTTGAAAATCTCCAAACATCATAAGGGAATACAATATCTATTTTAATGTTCCCTAAATTGACATACTGTATATACAGCAAAAGAGAAGTTATGTAAAAAGATCTAACTCCCTTCTCATATTAATTCATAGAGGACTGGAGGTTTTAAGGGAAAAAGTCCAATAAACCTCCCTTTTATTTAACTTACTCTCTCTATTACCTCCTCTCTTCCATAATGGAATATGGTCAATGCCCTGTAAGGTTAACAAAGATGTATCTGAATTGTGTAATGATTTGAAGTGCCTGGCTACAGGAGTATCTGACTCAGGGTCTTCTATAGACCTCAGATGTTCCACAAATCTGTCTTTGATAGCTCTTTTTGTTTTGCCAACATACTTTTTTTTGGCAAAGTTGGCAGGTTAATAGATAGACCACATTAGTAGTGGAACATTAATAAAATATTTGATATTGTGCTGGCAATCTATTATACTTGATTTGAATGTTCATTTACATGTTTGTATGTTTTATATGCATTTTATCTACATTTGTAGAAACCCTTTCTGCCCTTGAGCCATGTAGTTCTGGTATTATGTGGTAGGGGAAAGATAATTGGCTAGGGTTTTGGCTTTCTTGGGAACAATATCCAAACCATCATGTATTATTTGTTTTATTACAGAGTCAGAGTTTAAGATTGGTACAGTTTCCCTAATTATATTACAAATTGTCTTATATTCTGTAATGAATGTAGTGATACATTTCAAAATTTTTTTTTTCATATGTTTAGTATGTTTGTACTATAACAATTGTTCCCTGGTCATCCCCTCTACACTTTTTTTTGGCTTTCAGAAGAATGGTATCTTCATATCCCCTTTCTTTTAGTCTGTCTGTAATTATTTGTTTGTTTAATATACTCTTCCTGTGTAGAGCAATTTTTATTGGCTCAAATTAACTCTCCTTTTGGAATGCCTCTCACAACATGTCTGGGATGGCATGAGTTAAATTTCAATATTGTGTTTCCTGCAGGTGGTTTTCTATATAGTGTGGTGTCAATGTTTTTCCTTTTCTCGCTTACATAGTTCGTCAGATCTAGAAAATTAATGGTATCTGGATGTGCTCTCCTACCAATTTGATCTCACATTGATTGTCATTAAGATATTCACAAAATGAATCTGCCTTTTCACTGCTCCCATCAAAAATAAAAAACAGATCATCTATGTATCTAAAAAAATACTTAATATTTTCTCTGAATGGATTTCTCTCTCCAAAGATGTGGAACAGCTCCCACCAACCCATAAATAGGCTGGCGTAGGAGGGGGCACATTTTTCCCACATAGCTGTTCCATGTCTCTGGAGAAAGAACTCGCTGCCAAACATAAAAAAATTGTGAGTCAGGAGATATTCTATTGCTATTAAGAGAAATTGCTTAGTTGCTGACTCATAATCACTGTAGTAATCCAAAGCTATTAATCCCTTTTCATGTTGGATGCATGTGTAAAGGGAAGCTACATCTACAACCAAAAATCTGTAAGATGGTTCCCATTTTATTGTATTTAGTTTACATAACAAAGCACTTGTGTCTTATAACTTGGGAGGAAAGTATCAATAAGATCAGATAAGGGTTCATTAAGTGAATCTATCAGTGCAATTATGGGACGGCCTGGGGGATGTGATGGGTCTTTGTGTATTTTTTTAAAAGAATGAAAAATCGGAACAAGCGGAACTGAAAGTATGAGAGAATCTTTAGTCTGCTGGTTAATGATATTATTGCGTCTAGCCATCAAGATTATACCAACCATATCATTCTTATATTGTTGTGTGTGGTTACATTTTAATTTTGCTTTGTTGATATAATCAGATTTATTTAAAATAACCACGTTGCCTCCCTTGCTTAAAGTCCTGATCAAAATGTTATCATTATCAGATAACATTTTTAAAGCCTGTTTTCCTGTTTATTTTTTCGATTTTTTTAATTTATCATCAAGATTTCTTAATTTTTCCTCAACTGTTTTCTGAAAAAGCATCCAGTACCTCTTGTGTGAACAGGGTAAAAAAAATCTTTGCTTCTTTATATGGGTAGATTGTATATTTTTCTCTTGTATTGAATCTGAGATCTCATGTGTGCTCTCATTCACAAGTTGTTGTAGATCCTGCACTGAACACCAATCAGAAAAAGAGAGTATTTCATTTCTTTCACTCCCTATATCTGCCTCAGTTGTTGTTTGTGCCACCTCTTTATCCATTCCAAAATTTTTTGTTTTTTTAAAGTGATTTTGCGAACAAATTTGTTCACATCCAAGATTGTTTCAAATAAATTAAAATGCGTAGATAGCACAAAGTTAAGCCCTTTGGATAACAAGCGAACTTGCGAGTCACTTAAAGCAACTGATTATAGATTAATTACATTTTGATCTATATGTATTTTTGGTTCTTTTGACCTTGTGATCTGGTCACATATTTCTTCTGTGCATCCATATTTTGTGGTTGATGAGGTGTGTAGTATTTCTGAGTATTGATGTTGCTTTTGTTTTTGTTTGTTCCCTTTGCCCCTCCCTCCTCTATGTGTTTTTTTTTTCTTGTGAGCAATGTTTGGGGATCCCCGTTTTTGACTGCTGACTAAATGTTGTAGATAACCCTATGAGGCCGAATTATGAAAGGTCTTGCGGACCTGATCCAACAGTGCGAATCAGGTCCGCAAGACCTCGCTGAGTGCGGAGAGCAATACGCTCTCTGTATCCAGCATTGCACCAGCAGCTCACAAGAGCTTATGGTGCAACACCGCCCCATGCTGACTCGCGGCCAATCGCCCGCCAGCAGGGGAGTGTCAATTAACCCGATCATATTCGATCGGGTTGAATTGCGGTGATTCCTGTCCGCCTGATCAGAGCAGGTGGACATGGTTATGGAGCAGCGGTCTTTAGGCCGCTGCTTCATAACTGCTTCGAAACAGGGCCCTATATCTTGAGGCAGTTGTAATACTGTGGGTACAGATTCATCAGCTACACTTTCATTATCTGTAGAGTTCATTTCATAATCTGTATCTGAAAATGTAACATTATTTGTTCTCCTTCTGAACAATCTGGGTTTCCCTTTGGGCTGTTCATCATGGGTCCACCTATATACTTGTTTTGAGTCATAGTCCCTTTTATCTCTTTGCATTTTTCTGGATTAAATTTCCACATTTCTTGCTTGAAAGAATTCATGTTGATTTTAAACTGTTTGTCATAATTTTTAAATTGTTTATCTTGCGGGTATGCTTTTAGTTTATCTTGAACATCTTTCATTTCACACAATAAATCTGACCTTTGTTTCCTTTTATATTCAATTAGTAGGTCTATCTGGGCAAAAGAACAAATGTCCAGTATGTTGTTCCATTTTGTTATAAATTCTGTATCATTCACTGTAAAGGAAGGACATTGTCTAATACGTAAACCTCTAGCATTACGTTTGTCATGTTTATAGAGCATGTCATTCTCAAAGAATAAACTAAAATCTAATGTATAGGCAATTTCATCATACGCATCACTAGTTTCTTCAGTGAAGTTACCTAATACATATACAGAATACAAGACAATTTGTAATATAATTAGGGAAACTGTACCAATCTTAAACTCTGACTCTGTAATAAAACAAATAATACATGATGGTTTTGATTTTGTTCCCAAGAAAGCCAAAACCCTAGCCAATTATCTTTCCCTACCACATAATACCAGAACTACATGGCTCAAGGGCAGAAAGGGTTTCTACAAATGTAGAAAAAATGCATGTAAAACATGCAAACATGTAATTGAAGGAGAAACATTCAAATCCAGTATAACAAATTGCCAGCACAATATCAAATATTTTATTAATTGTTCCACTGGACTATCTGTTAACCTTACAACTTTCCAAAAAAAGTATGTTGGCAAAACAAAAAGAGCTATCAAAGACAGATTTTTGGAACATCTGAGATCTATAGAAGACCCTGAGTCAGATACTCCTGTAGCCAGGCACTTCAAATCATTACACAATTCAGATACATCTTTGTTAAACTATTGATTTAATTAAATCAACCAATTGATTTAATTAAATAAATCAATCAGTCAGATTTTTCCTACCTTAATTCTGATTGGCTGATAGAATCCTATCAGCCAATCGGAATTTCAGAGACGCCATCTTGGATGACGTTATTTAAAGGAACCTTCATTCATCGTTAGTCATAGGAAAGAAGAGGATGCTCTGCGTCGGATGTCTTGAATATGGACCCGCTCCACGCCAGATGGATGAAGATAGAAGATGCCACTTGGATGAAGACTTCTGCTGGATGGAGGACCTCTGCTGCCCCGATCGGATGAAGACTTGTGCCGGTCCGGATGTCCTCTTCTGCCCCATTGGTGCCCGGCTGGCTGAAGACGGCTCAAGGTAGGGTGATCTTCAATGGGGTAGTGTTAGGTTTTTTTAAGGGGGCATCGGTGGGTTTTAGAGTAGGGGTGTGTGGGTGGTGGGTTGTAATGTTGAGTGGGGGTTTTGCATTTCTTTTTTTTACAGGTAAAAGAGCTGATTACTTTGGGGCAATGCGCCGCAAAAAGCCATTTTAAGGGCTAGTAAAAGAGCTGGTTACTTTGGGGCAATGCCCCACAAAAGGCCCTTTTAAGGGCTATTTGTAATTTAGTTTAGGATAGGGAATTTTATTATTATTTTTTTTATTTTATTTTATTAGGGGGATTAGATTAGGTGTAATTAGATTAAACTTCTTGTAATATTTTTTTATTTTTTGTAATTTAGGCCTAGATTTGGAGTTCGGCGGTAGCCGTCAAAACCAGCGTTAGAGGCTCCTAACGCTGGTTTTGGCCGCCCGCTGGTATTTGGAGTCAGTGATTAAAGGGTCTAACGCGCACTTTTCAGCCGCGACTTTTCCATACCGCAGATCCCCCTACGCCAATTGCGTATCCTATCTTTTCAATGGGATCTTCCTAACGCCGGTATTTAGAGTCGTTTCTGAAGTGAGCGTTAGAGCTCTAACGACAAAACTCCAGCCGCCTGAAAATAGCAGGAGTTAAGAGCTTTCTGGCTAACGCCGGTTCATAAAGCTCTTAACTACTGTACCCTAAAGTACACTAACACCCATAAACTACCTATGTACCCCTAAACCGAGCTCCCCCCACATCGCCGCCACTCGATTAAAATATTTTAACCCCTAATCTGCCGACCGCCACCTACGTTATACTTATGTACCCCTAATCTGCTGCCCCTAACCCCGCCGACCCCTGTATTACATTTATTAACCCCTAACCTGCCCCCCACAACGTCGCCGCCAGCTACTTAAAATAATTAACCCCTAATCTGCCGACCGCAAAGCGCCGCCACCTACGTTATCCCTATGTACCCCTAATCTGCTGCCCCTAACACCGCCGACCCCTATATTATATTTATTAACCCCTAATCTGCCCCCCTCAACGTCGCCGACACCTGCCTACACTTATTAACCCCTAATCTGCCGAGCGGACCGCACCGCTACTATAATAAAGTTATTAACCCCTAACCCGCCTCACTAACCCTATCATAAATAGTATTAACCCCTAATCTGCCCTCCCTAACATCGCCGACACCTACCTTCAATTATTAACCCCTAATCTGACGACCGGAGCTCATCGCTACTATAATAAATGGATTAACCCCTAAAGCTAAGTCTAACCCTAACACTAACACCCCCCTAACTTAAATATAATTTACATCTAACGAAATAAATTAACTCTTATTAAATAAATGATTCCTATTTAAAGCTAAATACTTACCTGTAAAATAAATCCTAATATAGCTACAATATAAATTATAATTATATTATAGCTATTTTAGGATTAATATTTATTTTACAGGCAACTTTGTAATTATTTTAACCAGGTACAATAGCTATTAAATAGTTAAGAACTATTTAATAGTTACCTAGTTAAAATAATAACAAAATTACCTGTAAAATAAATCCTAACCTAAGATATAATTAAACCTTACACTACCCTATCAATAAATTAATTAAATAAACTACCTACAATTACCTACAATTAACCTAACACTACACTATCAATAAATTAATTAAACACAATTCCTACAAATAAATACAATTAAATAAACTAGCTAAAGTACAAAAAATAAAAAAGAACTAAGTTACAAAAAATTAAAAAATATTTACAAACATAAGAAAAATATTACAACAATTTTAAACTAATTACACCTACTCTAAGCCCCCTAATAAAATAACAAAGCCCCCCAAAATAAAAAATTCCCTACCCTATTCTAAATTAAAAAAGTTACAAGCTTACCTTACCAGCCCTGAACAGGGCCCTTTGCGGGGCATGCCCCAAGAATTTCAGCTCTTTTGCCTGTAAAAAAAAACATACAATACCCCCCCCCCAAACATTACAACCCACCACCCACATACCCCTAATCTAACCCAAACCCCCCTTAAAGAAACCTAACACTAAGTTCCTGAAGATCTTCCTACCTTGTCTTCACCATCCAGGTATCACCGATCCGTCCTGGCTCCAACATCTTCATCCAACCCAAGCGGGGGTTGGCGATCCATCATCCAGTGGCTGAAGAGGTCCAGAAGAGGCTCCAAAGTCTTCCTCCTATCCGGCAAGAAGAGGACATCCGGACCGGCAAACATCTTCTCCAAGCGGCATCTTCGATCTTCTTCCATCCGGTGCGGAGCGGGTCCATCTTGAAGCAGGCGACGCGGATCCATCCTCTTCTTCCGTTGTCTCCCGACTAATGACGGTTCCTTTAAGGGACGTCATCCAAGATGGCGTCCCTCGAATTCCGATTGGCTGATAGGATTCTATCAGCCAATCGGAATTAAGGTAGGAATTTTCTGATTGGCTGATGGAATCAGCCAATCAGAATCAAGTTCAATCCGATTGGCTGATCCAATCAGCCAATCAGATTGAGCTCGCATTCTATTGGCTGATCGGAACAGCCAATAGAATGCGAGCTCAATCTGATTGGCTGATTGGATCAGCCAATCGGATTGAACTTGATTCTGATTGGCTGATTCCATCAGCCAATCAGAAAATTCCTACCTTAATTCCGATTGGCTGATAGAATCCTATCAGCCAATCGGAATTCGAGGGACGCCATCTTGGATGACGTCCCTTAAAGGAACCGTCATTCGTCGGGAGACAACGGAAGAAGAGGATGGATCCGCGTCGCCTGCTTCAAGATGGACCCGCTCCGCACCGGATGGAAGAAGATCGAAGATGCCGCTTGGAGAAGATGTTTGCCGGTCCGGATGTCCTCTTCTTGCCGGATAGGAGGAAGACTTTGGAGCCTCTTCTGGACCTCTTCAGCCACCGGATGATGGATCGCCAACCCCCGCTTGGGTTGGATGAAGATGTTGGAGCCAGGACGGATCGGTGATACCTGGATGGTGAAGACAAGGTAGGAAGATCTTCAGGGGCTTAGTGTTAGGTTTCTTTAAGGGGGGTTTGGGTTAGATTAGGGGTATGTGGGTGGTGGGTTGTAATGTTGGGGGGGGGTATTGTATGTTTTTTTTTACAGGCAAAAGAGCTGAAATTCTTGGGGCATGCCCCGCAAAGGGCCCTGTTCAGGGCTGGTAAGGTAAAAGAGCTTGTAACTTTTTTAATTTAGAATAGGGTAGGGAATTTTTTATTTTGGGGGGCTTTGTTATTTTATTAGGGGGCTTAGAGTAGGTGTAATTAGTTTAAAATTGTTGTAATATTTTTCTTATGTTTGTAAATATTTTTTTATTTTTTGTAACTTAGTTCTTTTTTATTTTTTGTACTCTAGATAGTTTATTTAATTGTATTTATTTGTAGGAATTGTGTTTAATTAATTTATTGATAGTGTAGTGTTAGGTTAATTGTAGGTAATTGTAGGTAGTTTATTTAATTAATGTATTGATAGGGTAGTGTTAGGTTTAATTATATCTTAGGTTAGGATGTATTTTACAGGTAAATTTGTTATTATTTTAACTAGGTAACTATTAAATAGTTCTTAACTATTTAATAGCTATTGTACCTGGTTAAAATAATTACAAAGTTGCCTGTAAAATAAATATTAATCCTAAAATAGCTATAATATAATTATAATTTATATTGTAGCTATATTAGGATTTATTTTACAGGTAAGTATTTAGCTTTAAATAGGAATAAGTTATTTAATAAGAGTTAATTTATTTAGTTAGATGTAAATTATATTTAAGTTAGGGGGGTGTTAGTGTTAGGGTTAGACTTAGCTTTAGGGGTTAATACATTTATTAGAATAGCGGTGAGGTCCGCTCGGCAGATTAGGGGTTAATAATTGAAGGTAGGTGTCGGCGATGTTAGGGAGAGCAGATTAGGGGTTAATACTATTTATGATAGGGTTAGTGAGGCGGATTAGGGGTTAATAACATTATTATAGTAGCGCTCAGGTCCGCTCGGCAGATTAGGGGTTAATAAGTGTAGGCAGGTGTCGGTGACGTTGAGGGGGGCAGATTAGGGGTTAATAAATATAATCTAGGGGTCGGCGGTGTTAGGGGCAGCAGATTAGGGGTACATAGGGATAACGTAGGTTGCGGCGGTTTACGGAGCGGCAGATTAGGGGTTAAAAAAAATATGCAGGGGTCAGCGATAGCGGGGGGCGGCAGAATAGGGGTTAATAAGTGTAAGGTTAGGGGTGTTTAGACTCGGGGTACATGTTAGAGTGTTAGGTGCAGACGTAGGAAGTGTTTCCCCATAGGAAACAATGGGGCTGCGTTAGGAGCTGAACGCTGCTTTTTTGCAGGTGTTAGGTTTTTTTTCAGCTCAAACAGTCCCATTGTTTCCTATGGGAGAATCGTGCACGAGCACGTTTTTGAGGCTGGCCGCGTCCGTAAGCAACTCTGGTATCGAGAGTTGCATTTGCGGTAAAAATGCTCTACGCTCCTTTTTTGGAGCCTAACGCAGCATTTGTTTGAACTCTCGATACCAGAGTTAATTTTATGGTGTGGCCAGAAAAAAACCCGCGGAGCGTTAACAGCCCTTCTACCGCCAAACTCCAAATCTAGGCCTGAGTGTTTGTTTTTTTTGTACTATAGTTTAGTTTATTTAATTGTATTTTATTTTAGATAATTGTAGTTAATTTATTTAATTAATTTATTGATAGTGTAGTGTTAGGTGTATTTGTAACTTAGGTTAGGATTTATTTTACAGGTAATTTTGTAATTATTTTAAGTAGGTAGCTATTAAATAGTTATTAACTATTTAATAGCTATTGTACCTAGTTAAAATAAATACAAAGTTGCCTGTAAAATAAACATAAATCCTAAAATAGCTACAATGTAACTATTAATTATATTGTAGCTATATTAGGGTTTATTTTATAGGTAAATATTTAGTTTTAAATAGGATTAATTTATTTAATTATAGTAATTTTACTTAGATTTATTTAAATTATATTTAATTTAGGGGGGTGTTAGGGTTAGGGTTAGACTTAAGTTTAGGGGTTAATAACTTTATTATAGTAGCGGTGACATTGGGGGCGGGAGATTAGGGGTTAATAATTGTAGGTAGGTGGCAGCGATGTTAGGGACGGCAGATTAGGGGTTAATAAAATTTATTATAGTGTTTGTGAGGCGGGAGTGTGGCGGTTTAGGGGTTAATACATTTATTATAGTGGCGGCGATGTCCGGTCGGCAGATTAGGGGTTAATAAGTGTAGGTAGGTGGCGGCGACGTTGGGGGGGCAGATTAGAGGTTCATAAATATATTGTAGGTGTCGGCGATGTTAGGGACAGCAGATTAGGGGTTCATAGGTATAATGTAGGTGGCGGCGATGTCCGGTCGGCAGATTAGGGGTTAAATAATTTTATTATAGTGTTTGCGATGTGGGGGGGCCTAGGTTTAGGGTTTAATAGGTAGTTTAAGGGTGTTAGTGTACTTTGTAGCACTTTAGTTAAGAGCTTTATGTTCCGGCGTTAGCCCATAAAACTCTTAACTACTGACTTTTATATGCGGTAGGAGTCTTGGAGGTAGAGGCTGTACCGCTCACTTCTTCCAAGACTTATAATACCAGCGTTAGGAAAATCCCATTAAAAAGATAGGATACGCAATTGACGTAAGGGGATTTGCGGTATGGAAAAGTTGCGGAAAAAAAGTGAGCGGTAGACCCTTTCCTGCCTGACTTGTAATACCAGCGGGCGTTAAAAAGCAGCGTTAGGACCCCTTAACACTGCTTTTTAAAGCTAACGCCGAACTCGTAATCTAGCCGATAGTTAATTTATTAATTTTTATTTAAATTGACTCCTTTAGAAGTTTCATATGTTTTTACAAAGATCTATTTATGATTATATAAAAAACAATTATGATTTATAGTAGAAAAAGATTATAATGTCAAGCAAAAGTAAATTTATGAGCAGCAAGCAGGTTTAATATTGTTACTATAATAGATGTTCTTGTATCTTTAAGAATAAGGATATATAAGTCAGTGTGGTCTAGTCACCGGTATGCAGTGACCAAGTGCGCATGCCCACAAAACGCGTCTGCATTAGACCTTGACCGCACAACCTTGTTTTTAATTGATTAAATACATTTTTGAGAATTTTTGTGCTGCAAACTTTCATTTGCCTGTTACAGTGTGCACTACTGCTTGGATTCTTATCATTATTTGGTGTATGGATTAAACACACCTGTTGCAGCACTGGCTACATATGGACGTAACAGCCCACCCACTCTCTATTTTACTGTAAGCAAAAGGGATTCCTGCCTGGTTCAGGGATGAATATGGTAAGCGCTTTCTCTATACAGATTTTTCTTGTGTTTCACTAAATAAACCTATTAACCCCTAAACCGCCATCCCCCCACTTCGCCAACACTAAATAAACATATTAACCCCTAAACTGCCATCCCCCACATCGCCAACACTAAATAAACCTATTAACCCCTAAACTGCCGTCCCCCACATTGCCAACACTAACTAAACCTATTAACCCCTAAACCACCTTCCCCCCACATCACAAACACTAAATAAAACTATTAACCCCTAAACCGCATTACCCCACATCGCCAACACTAAATAAACCTATTAACCCCTAAACCACTGTCCCCCACATTGCAAACACTAAATCAAATTATTAACCTCTAAACTGCCATCCCCCCACATCGCAACTACCTAAATTAAACAATTAACCCCGAAACCTAACACACCCTAAATTTAACATAATTAAAATACACCTAAATTAAAGTTACAATTACTAACTACCTAGTTAAAATAAATACAAACTTACCTGTAAAATAAAAATAAAACCTAAGCTAAATTTTAAAAAAAACTAACATTACTTGTTTAAAAAATAAAATAATAATAATAAAAAACTAACATTACTAAAAATAATAAAACCTAATATTAGAAAAAAAATAAAAACTACAATTACAAAGAATAGCAAACAAAATTATCCAAAATAATAAAAATTATTCCTATTCTAATACCCCCATTTAAAAAGAAAAAAAAAAAAAAAAAAATACCCCCTAACATCACAACCCCCCACCCCCTAAAATAAATATTAAAAATCTACCCATTGCCCCGAAAAGGGCATTTGTATGGGCATTGCCATTAAAAGGACATTAATCTCTTTTACAGCCCATTAAAAATAAAAAAGCCATAATTAGAAAAAAAACTCCACAACAAAAATCAAAGAAATAACACTAACCTCAAAATCGGTACTCACCATTGCTGAAGTCTGACGAAAGATCTTCATCCCAGCAGCAAAACATTTTCATCCAGGCGGCTACATTTTCATCCATCGTGGGTCTAGCATCTTCTATCTTCATGGCGGAGTCACGGAGGCAGAGCAGAGGTTGGGGGTCCATCGGTCTGACACGGAGGTCCTCTTCATGCGATCGTCCGCCGCACACTGAAGATTGAATGCAAGGTACCCCTTTTATATTGGGGTACACTTGCACTCCTATTGGCTGAAAAATTTAAATCAGCCCAAAGGATGAGAGCTGCTCAAATCCTATTTGAGAGCTGATCAAATCCTATTGGCTGATTTGAACAATCCTCAGTGTGCGGTGGACCATCGCATGAAGAGGACCTCCGTGTCTTACTGATGGACCTTTGCCTCAGCGCATCCACCGACCCCTCCACTATGAAGATAGAAGATGCCAGACCCGCAATGGCTGAAAATGTTTTGCCGCCTGGATGAAGATGTTTCGCCGCTGAGATGAAGATCTTTTGCCAGACTTCAGCAATGGTGAGTACCGATTTTGGGGTTAGTGTAAGTTTTTTTGGGGGGTTATTGTTTGTTAGATTAGGGCTTTTTTTTTTTTTTTTTTTTTTATTATTGAGGTTTGCAACATATACAAAAACAAATCAAAGGCTTTATATACATTCAAGACCAAAACATGCAGCTTTCAGGCAAATGATAGATAAAATAAAAATTACACTTCTATTGGTGTGCCTTTGTCAAAATAACCTCATTTTCTAATGTTAAGGGGGTATAGGGAGGGTACAGCGGGCCAGAGCCGCTCTGGAATATCTGATATCTAGGGTTGAAAGGAAAAAAAAAGGAGAAAAAAAAAAGGGGTAAAGAAGTAGTAATATATAACCGGGGACTGGGGAGTACATTACTATTACAACTATGTAAAAAAAACTTCAAGTTTGGTCTTGTAACCTACAGTGTGGGGGTACCTATGGCTGCTCAAGTAAAAAATTATTCTATGAGATAAGTTAGTGCGTATTTGTGACCAAGATTTTAACACAATAGAGTTGTAAACATATACATACATTTTTGTATGAGATATATGACACATTGGAACCTACTGAGCATAGATGAAGGGAGCTCTACAGGAATCTCTAGAAGTTAATAGAATGCCTATTTACCAAGCTGTCTCTCCACACTCTCCCTGGATGTTTTGCTACCTCGGCCGCCAGAAGCATCTGTATAGCTGAGTGCTATATAAATGTGAGAGGAAGGTTTGGTGTCATATCCTGTCTCATATAGGTTAAATGATTCTTTAAATTTAATAAAACTTGTGTAATGGATAGGCTTCAGTCTGCAAGAGGGGTTAGAGTTCACAAAATCATTACTGTTTCATATGAGATTTTTTTATGTAAATGTGTGATTTCACTAAAACTTAGAGCTCTTTGGATCATATGTACAACATCTATGCATCATATACAAGAGACAAACCTAAGAAACTATGGTACAATATCTCATCTTAAATTCAAGCTGTACACTATGATGAGCAGAAGAACAAGGGAAATTCACACTAAGTTTCTGCTTGAGAATGGAGAGGAGAACAAGTAATATAACAAACATTGGGGGAGAGGGGATCATGATTAAAAAAAAGAAAAAAAATTGAAGTAAGGGCTAGTGGGATCTAGAGTTGGATTTTCTAGGCATATCTAAGTATGCAAAGTGTTCAACCAACTCTAGATTTCCCATCTTTGGGGCAGAATGGAGTGAGGATGTACAAGTGTCCCACAAGTCTACTAAAGTCCCGGCTTTTTGGTGGTGTGAGAGCCGTTGTACTTCAAGCAATGTGGTGATGCAGGGACAAGTCCCACAATGGCATTTTCTCCCCCTCATGGCTAGGTACTGCCCAAATGAGAAGGTAGGGAATATGAGAAACTGAAGTGGTTGCGTCTTTGAGTAAATTGTGAGACCGGCCATGAGAGAGAGCCCTAGAAAGGAGAGTGTCGCATATCGCTGCTGTGACGTTGTGATCCAGAAGTATTGTGCTGTTTCTCGCATCACAGACTCCATCCGTTATAGAGGGGGCCTCCACCCAGCTACAATGCGTTGTTGCTTGTTCCTCCTCTGGTAGCAGTATGGCGAGTTACCATACCGCCCACAAGCTGCGCTTCAGGTCAACAAAATGCTCCTCCGTGTGTTTAACCCCTTAAGGACCAGCAACGTACCCTGTATGTCGCTGGCCTTTTTTTGGGACTTGATTGTTTTATAGCGCGGTCTTGCCACCAGCGTTGAGACTGCTCTATTCCACAAAGCCTGCTGGAGGGAGGGAATTAATAGCGTGTTCTTGCTAGACTTGTGCTATTATGTCCTGAAAAAAACCCTTAACGACCAGTGACATACAGGGTACATTGTGGTCATTAAGGGGTTAAATATTAAGTCCTCTTCTCTAACATCGGACTCCATGTTCTTAGAGGTTTGAGATGATGAGAATATGTACACAGCTAATAGAATGTATCGCAGGGCCCAATCTCCGGTATTATCAAGCAAGAAAGCTTTAGCCTAGATATCAGAGGGAGGGGGTTCAGTTAACCTGAATGTGAATGAAACGGTGTAGTTTTGAGCCAGATCCATAAAGTAGGAATTACAGTAGAAGGGTGTTAAATCTAATTAATTTCTCCTCAACTTGCCTGTAGCCAGCGATGAGGCATTGCACAGGAATATCTCAGTTCACCAGGCAATAAGAATAAGTGTATAATGGCGGCTCAGAGTTTCAGGAAATCAGGGCAGCTTCATACAGGAGCTTTGTGTCAGAGCGTCCACCATTCAGTCTCAATCAAAGACACTGGAGCTAATACCATTAGATGAGACATAAAAGAGTGATTATCCTCCTAGCGATCATAGGTAGTTGAGTAGATATGGTATTTTTAAGCAGGAGCTTCCATTAAACGTGTCTGCTCTTTCCAACAGTTGGCTCCGCCCCCGGCTTTTTTTATTTTTAATGAGCTGTAAAAGAGCTGAACGTCCTTTTAAGGGCAATGCCCATATAAATGCCCTTTTCAGGGCAATGGGTAGATTAGGGTTTTTTTTGTTAGGTTTTCTTTATTTTGGGGGGGGGGGGGTGGAGAGTTGTAATGTTAGTGGGTATTTGTTTTATTTTATTGGCAAAAGAGCTGTTAACTTTAGGGCAATGCCCTACAAAAGGCTCTTTTAAGGTCTATTTGTAGTTTATTTATAGATTAGGGTTTTTTTTTTATTTTGGGGTGTTTTTTTTTTAAACGGGATATTAGAATAGGAATAACTTTTATTATTTTGGATAATTTTGTTTATTATTTTTTGTAATTGTAGTTTTTATTTTTTTTGTAATGTTAGGTTTTATTATTTTTTGTAATGTTTGTTTTTTTAATTTTTTTGTTATTTTTTTTAAACAAGTAATGTTACTTTTTTAGTTTAGCTTAGGTTTTATTTTTATTTCACAGGTAAATTTGTTTTTATTTTAACTAGGTAGTTAGTAAATAGTAATATTGTAACTAGTTTAGTTTTTATTTTTATTTATCATTTAAGTATGTATTTATTTTAACTATGCAGTTAGTAATTGTAACTTTAATTTAGGTGTATTTGAATTATGTTAAAGTTAGGAAGTGTTAGGTTTAGGGGTTAATGGTTTTATTTAGGTAGTTGCGATGTGGGGGGCGGCAGTTTAGGGGTTAATAGATTAATTTAAGTAGTTGTGATGTGGGGGGACGGCGTTTTACGGGTTTATAGTTTAATTTAGGTAGTCACAATGTGTGGGGAAGGCGGTTTAGGGGTTACTAGTTTAATTTAGGTAATTGTGATGTGGGGGAAGGTGGTTTAGGGGTTAATAGTTTAATTTAGGTAGTTGCGATGTGGGGGAATGGCGGTTTAGGGGTTTATAGCTTCATTTATTTTTGGCGATTTGGGGGGACGGCGGTTTAAAGGTTAATAGGTCTATTTAGTGTTGACGATGTGGGGGGGGCGTCGGTTTAGAAGTTAATAGGTTTAGTTAGTGTTGGCAATGTGGGAGGATGGCGGTTTAGTGGTTAATAGCTTTCTTTAGTGTTGCCGATGTCGGGGGACGGTGGTTTAGAGGTTAATAAGTTTAGTTAGTGTTGGCGATTTTGGGGAGGCGGTTTAGAGATTAATAGCTTTATTTAGAGTTGGCGATGTGGGGGGTGGTGGTTTAGAGGTTAATAGGTTTAGTTAGTGTTGGCGATGTGGGGTGATGGCAGTTTAGAGGTTAATAGGTTTAGTTAGTGTTGGCGAGGTGGGGGGATGGCGGTTTAGATAATTAGGTTTAGGCATATTCCTTATGTTAAGTTAATTTGTTTTTTTAATTCATTCGTTATTTGGATCCATTCTTTATTCATATTCATTATTCTATACTAAAGTTTAGAATAGAATACTGAATATGAATAAAGAAAGGATCCAAAATAACAAATGGATCTGAAATAACAAATGGATCAGAAAAAACGATTTAACTTAACATAAGTAATTTGCTGAATCAAAATTATTTATTTACTTAACATAACTAATTTGTCGAAACAAAATCATGTATTTTACTTAACATAACCAATTTGCCGAAACTAAATTATTTATTTTACTACTGAAAATGAAACAAAACAAATTTTTTCGCTGTGCACATGTCTATATTAGCACACCTGAAGACCTTGCGTAAAGTGAAAGGGTTAAAAAACACCAACATATGTACATTAAAATAAACTATTACACTCATAATTACACTTTCGGGTAAAAAATACTTCATATAAATATTATAATTTTTTTTCATAAGGGTTAAAATGTACAGTATATGGTATATAACAAGGTATTTGACTGGAAAGGGATATAATGTGTATGTGTGTGTGTGTGTGTGTGTATATGTGTATATATATATATATATATATATATATATATATATATATCTTCCAAAATAGGCACTCACTGGACTTTGGTCAACTTAATCAGTTAATTTTTATTAGTTTTTTGTATATGTTGTATATATATGTCAGCTTCCTGAGAGTGCTGTTTTGCACCCAGGGCTGTGCATGTTACAGGGCCATAGGATGTGTACCCGGTCCGGCCTGAGAGTGCTGACCCCTCCCGTGTTTTGTATATGTTTGGGGAGATTACATAAGCCTGTGCACCCTTCATTTTTACACAGTTGTTTGATTGTGAGTCTACATTGTGTGGCTGTTTAGGGACCCAGGTTTTTGGAAGAGACATTGACGAGGTACCTGGGCTTTTCCCATTTGGCCAGATGCGGTAACTAACTCTTCCATTGCTGTTTTTTTATCTTAGTTGTGAGCTTGTAAGTGAGTGCTGGACTTTCTCTGTGTGCTATATTAATGTATTATTTTTTTGTAATTTTCCCTGTTTGGGCCTTGCACCCAGGCCTGCCTGGGGTTAACTGCCTTTGGCTCTGGTGACAGTGCAGCTTCCTAAGAGTGCTGTTTTGCACCCAGGGCTGTGCATGTTACAGGGCCATAGGATGTGTACCCGGTCTGGCCTGAGAGTGCTGACCCCTCCCGTGTTTTGTATATGTTTGGGGAGATTACATAAGCCTGTGCACCCTTCATTTTTACACAGTTGTTTGATTGTGAGCCTACATTGTGTGGCTGTTTAGGAACCCAGGTTTTTGGAAGAGACCTTGACGAGGTACCTGGGCTTTTCCCATTTGGCCAGATGCGGTAACTAACTCTTCCATTGCTGTTTTTTATCTTAGTTGTGAGCTTGTAAGTGAGTCCTGGACTTTCTTTGTGTGCTATATTAATATATATATATATATGTCTTGAAGATGGAGCCGCTCTGCACCAGATGGATGAAGATAGAAGATGCCGTCTGGATGAAGACTTTTGCCCGTCTGGAGGACCACTTCACCCGGCTTCATTGAGGACTTTGGCCCGGTTGGGTGAAGACTTCTCAAGGTAGGGTGATCTTCAAGGGGTTAGTGTTAGGTTCTTTTAAGGGGGGATTGGGTGGGTTTTAGAGTAGGGTTAAGTGTGTGGGTGGTAGGTTTTAATGTTGGGGGGGTATTGTACTTTTTTTTACAGATAAAAGAGCTAATTACTATGGGTCAATGCCCTGCAAAAGTCCCTTTTAACGGCCATTTGTAATTTAGTATAGGGTAGGGCTTTTTTTATTTTGGGGGGCTTTTTTATTTTATTAGGGGGATTAGATTAGGTGTAATTAGTTTAAAATTCTTGTAATTATTTTATTATTTTCTGTAATTTAGTGTTTGTTTGTTTTTTTACTTTAGTTAATTTTATTTAATTTTAGTTAATTGTAGTTAATTTTGGGCTTTAATTTAATTATAATATAGTGTTAGGTGTAATTGTAACTTAGGTTAGGTTTTATTTTACAGGTATATTTCTATTTAATTTAGCTAGGTAGTTATTACAAAGTTACTAACTATTTCATAACTATTCTACTTAGTTAAAATAAATACAAAGTTGCCTGTAAAATAAAAATAAACCCTAAGCTAGATACAATGTAACTATTAGTTATATTGTAGCTAGCTTAGGGTTTATTTTACAGGTAAGTATTTAGTTTTAGGGGTTAATAACTTAAATATAGTGGCGGTGGTATAGGAAGAGGGGCAGATTAGGGGTTAATAAATATAATAAACGTGGCGGTGGGCTCCGGGAGCAGCGGTTTAGGGGTTTAACACTTTATTTAGTTGTGGCCGGGTCTGGGAGCGGCAGGATAGGGGTTAATAACTTTATGTAGGCGGCGGCGGTATAGGGGGCGGCAGATTAGGAGTTAATATGTATAATGTAGGTGGCGGTGGGCTCCGTGAGTGGAGGTTTAGGGGTTAATACATTTATTAGCGTTGCGGTGGGCTCCGGGAGTGGCAGTATAGGGGGTAAAACAGTATAGTATAGTGTGGGTGTTTAGTGACAGGGTACCAATAAAGCTGGGAAAAAGCCGAAGAGCAGCGAGATTGATTACTGTTAGTTAACAACAGTCCGCTGCTCATCGCCCCGTACTTGGTGCGCTGCTTTTTGACAGCTTTTTTGGTAATTTTGGAGAACGCATTCAGGTCCGCGGCAGCGATGTTAGGCGATCTTAGGCGAGCGTATTGGTGCCGTTGAATGCAGGTAAGTTGACAGCTTGATAAATAGAGGCCATTGTCTAAAAAAAACCCAAAGATTTTGTTTGATTTCTCTCCATGGCGGCGAGGTTTTGAATATCAGACCCTCTCTCTCTCCTTCTCTTTCAACTTATTTATTGAAAAAATATAACCAACTGAATTATAATGGCTTCACCAATGGATACATATTTAGGTATGCACCAGTGAAACATGTATTTCTTCTTTTTATTTTATATTGTTAGGTTTGGCTGGGTAGAGTGTGACTATTTGGCTAGTAATCTGTAGCAAGGATTTGTGTATGGTGGATAGAGTTTGTGTGAAGAGGAGTATGTGAATAGGTTTACCCACACATTTCTGCTGTTCGATTCACTGTCTTAAATTCGTTTGACCTATTAAATTAAAGCATTTCTAAGACTCAAGTGCTGGGATTTTTTTGTATATTATGTATTTCATATTAGTTAAATTAGATGATTTAAAGGGACATAAAATACATTCAGTTAGATTACGAGTTCGGCGTTAGCTTTAAAAAGCAGCGTTAAGGGGTCCTAACACTGCTTTTTAATGCCCGCTGGTATTACGAGTCAGGCAGGAAAGGGTCTACCGCTCACTTTTTTTCCGCGACTTTTCCATACTGCAAATCCCCTTACGTCAATTGCGTATACTATCTTTTTAATGGAATTTTCCTAATGCTGGTATTACAAGTCTTGGAAGAAGTGAGTGGTACAGCCTCTACCTCCAAGACTCCTACCGCATATAAAAGTCAGTAGTTAAGAGATTTATGGGCTAACGCCGGAACATAAAGCTCTTAACTAAAGTGCTACAAAGTACACTAACACCCATAAACTACCTATTAACCCCTAAACCGAGGCCCCCCCCTCACATCGCAAACACTAAAATAAAAAATTTTAACCCCTAATCTGCCAACCGGACATCGCTGCCACCTACATTATACCTATGAACCCCTAATCTGCTGCCCCTAACATCGCCGACACCTACATTATATTTATGAACCCCTAATCTGCCCCCTAACATCGCCGCCACCTACCTACACTTATTAACCCCTAATCTGCCGACCGGACATCACCACCACTATAATAAATGTATTAACCCCTAAACCCGCCCACAACGTCGCCGCTACTATATTAAAGTTATTAACCCCTAAACCTAAGTCTAACCCTAACCCTAACACCCCCCCTAAGTTAAATATAATTTAAATAAATCTAAATAAAATTACTATAATTAAATAAATGAATCCTATTTAAATCTAAATACTTACCTATAAAATAAACCCTAATATAGCTACAATATAACTAATAGTTAGATGGTAGCTATTTTAGGATTTATATTTATTTTACAGGCAACTTTGTATTTATTTTAACTAGGTACAATAGCTATTAAATAGTTAATAACTATTTAATAGCTACCTAGTTAAAATAATTACAAAATTACCTGTAAAATAAATCCTAACCTAAGTTACAAATACACCTAACACTACACTATCAATAAATTAATTAAATACATTAACTACAATTATCTAAAATAAAATACAATTAAATAAACTAAACTATATTACAAAAAAAAAACCCCACTAAATTACAAAAAATAAAAAAATATTACAAGAAGTTTAATCTAATTACACCGATTCTAAGCATGTTTTGCCAGCTTACCGCTACCATAAGCAACGCTGGTATTACAGGTAGAAGTGGGGCTAAATTTGCTTAACGCTCACTTTTCTGAGGCTAACGCAGCCATTCAGAAAACTTGTAATACCAGCGTTGTTTAAAGTGTGCGCTGGAAAAAAAAGGCTCGTTAGCAACGCAAGTTTTTACCGACAAAACTTGTAATCTAGCCAATTGTAATTACAAGACTTGCAATGCATTAACCTAACAGTTGAGAATGCAAATGTTGTGAATATTTTAACATTGTGCTTGCTGCAATTGTTTTTCAATGACCAAAGTTCCCCACCAGTTTTCCTTATATAGTGGAGTCAATCCAGACTTCCTGGAGAAGAAATGGCTAACCACTATCATTTTGTTAGAAAAACTTGAATTGTTAGGTTTAGGCTTCTGAAGTCTCTGAATTGTAAACCACCACAATTTTTAAATTTTTTTACATTTTCACATCCCTCTTATTTTTACATATCTTTGATTCACCTTCCCTGACAAGTATTCCAATTTTATGTTGACGTATTTGTACTTATTACACATTGACTTACTGTAGTACATGATTTCTGTGGCAGCTTGCAAGAAGCTAAATGGGGATCTACTCTTTTTTTTTTTTTTTTTTAAAGTATAATCTTTTATTGATAATTTTAGCAGTAGCAACATAGTAAGCATGCTTATTCACAATAAAAAAATTAGATACAAGTGTACAGGTATTAACCAGACCAAGGAGTAAGCATACAGTAAATAATGCGGTCAGCAAGTTATAAGTACAATGACGTGTACACGTAAGAACAAATGTAATGAACATATAGATATGAAACCTCCATTTTCTATTATATACTCTCCGTTGTGCACAATATTTCACTTTTGGACCTCAAACTAATTTATATATCATAGAGGAGAGAGTTAAGAAAATATATAGCAATAATATAAGTATATGTTTAAGTATATATTATGATGGGGCCACTTTTTGGACCCTAGTATATAAATGTAATAGTAAGACACAGGATAATATTCAGCGGGTAAGCACCGCTTAAAGTTTAGTATATAAGGGGAAGAGTAAACTATCGTATTAATATATCAGAAGCTGTAAAGTAAGAAAACCATCATCCAATAGCATGTATATATAAACCATACCTGCTTATTACAGTATATAGTAACAATTGTAGCAATAGTACTATGTAAAATATTAGGAGATATAGTATGGAATAGTTACTAAGTCTGATTGAGCTTGTGCCTAGACAAATGTCGCTTGAGCAGGTGAGAAGTTGAGGAGCCCTCCTGTGAAATAAGACTATCTAATTGCTGATGTTAAATATCCTATATAATAAAAGGCCAAGTGTGTTTGTCCGAAGCTGTCATGAGCAGTAGAGACTGTGCACGAGGACAAACACACCTGGCCTTCTATCTGTCTTGATGACTTCCTCCTGTCGTCGCGTGTGGTGCAGTGGGCGTGGCCGGTGGACGTAACGTGGGCGGGCCCGGGCGTGATGTGGGCATGGCCGGGCAGGGCCGAGCGTGAAGCGGGCAGGGCTGGACGGGGCCAGATGCCGGGTGAGTGCACAGTGAGTGATTCATTGAGTCAGAGAGCTCAGCCTCTAAAAAGAAGGGGATAGTGAGAGCAGAAGGGGATAGTGAGCGCAGAAGAGGGGGATAAAGAGAGGGGGGAGAGTGAGCAAAAGAGATTGGGGAGAGTGAGCAAAGGAGAGGGGGGAGATAGCACAAAAGAAAGGGGGGAGAGCACAAAAAATAGGGGGGGAGAGCACAAAAGAGAGGGGGGGGGAGCACAAAAGAGAGGGGGGGGGAGAGAGCACAAAAGAGAGGGGGGGGGAGAGAGCACAAAAGAGAGGGGTGAGAGCACAAAAGAGAGGGGGAGAGAGAGCACAAAAGAGAGGAGGGAGAGAGCACAAAAGAGAGAGGGGGAGAGAGCACAAAAGAGAGAGGGGGAGAGAGAGCACAAAAGGAAGGGGGAGAGAGCACAAAAGAGAGGGGGAGAGAGCACAAAAGAGAGGGGGAAGAGAGCACAAAAGAGAGGGGGGAGAGTGCACAAAAGAGAGGGGGAGAGAGCGCAAAAGGGAGGGGGGAAAGAGCACAAAAGAGAGGGGGAGAGAGCACAAAAGAGAGGGGGGAGAGAGCACAAAAGAGAGGGGGGAAAGAGCACAAAAGAGAGGGGGAGAGAGCACAAAAGAGAGGGGGGAGAGAGAGAGCAAAAGAGAGGGAGAGAGAGAGCAAAATAGGGAGAGAGACAGCAAAATAGGGAGACAGACAGCAAAAGAGAGGGGGGAGAGAGAGAGCAAAAGAGAGGGGGGAGAGAGAGAGCAAAAGAGGGAGAGACAGCAAAATAGGGAGAGAGACAGCAAAATAGAGGGGGGAGAGAGAGAGCAAAAGAGACGGGAGAAAGAGAGAGCAAAAGAGGGGGAGAGAGAGAGAGACGGCAAAAGAGGGAGAAAGACAACAAAAGAGGGAGAGAGACAGCAAAAGAGAGGGGGGAGAGAGAGCAAAAGAGAGGGGGAAAAGAGAGGGGAGAAAGAGAGAGCAAAAGAGAGGGGGGAGAAAAAGAGAGCAAAAGAGAGGGGATATATAGAGAGAGAGCAAGAGGTGGGACTGATGTACTGCAAAAAATGGCCCGTGTACATGGGCTTTAGGACTAGTATAGTTATAATTAAATAATATTTGTGGTATATAAAGCTAAAGATCTCCTTACTTGTATATCACCTATGGTGTCAAGAAATGTAATAACTATGGTGTTCAATACAAGTATAGCAAATAGCCCCATATGAGCAGACCGGAAATATCTAGTATACCCTTAGATCCCTAAGCTACCTGTTTGACAAATAAGCGATAAGGTCAAGGTTGACATCATCATTACAGAAGTAGGTTAATACATGTTCTTAAGCAAGTATTCTAAAACATAGTGATCTCTTACCATGTCAGAGTAGCAAAGACTAAAGTAACCAGTGTTTGGTTTAAGTCCCATAGAGGGAGAGTAGAAGTGCTGCGAGAGAGCCAAATGGGTTTTTGCCACATTTTATTGATGAGTGACTTATCTGTTATGTGGGCAGTTGATATATATTGGAGCAATATTAGAAAAAAATAGAAAGTCTCCAATTGGCAATCCTGATGCATAAAAGAGAGGGTCAAACTATGACAAGGGAATTAGTAACTTAGGATTTAGTTATAGTAGAATGTTGTGGACTATAATATTTATGCAACCTTAGATAGTTCATAAAGGCGGTTGTCATAAGTATATGATTTATACTAGAAAAGGAGTAATACAAAGGAGACTCAGTTCTAAACATGACCACATATTTTCATAATAATATCATTGTCAATAGTACCTACATATAGATTCAGTATGGGTGATATAATTAAGTTCCCAGGAGATTAATTGTGAATTGTATCCAGCCTGATAACTTTATATATGGCCATACACTCTAACCAATACCAACTCTACTGTTTGCCAAGTATGAACCTTGACACTGGCTGAAAATGCAGACGTCCAGGTTTATATTTGCATTCCCAGTGATCGCATCTATCCTGCAACAACTTGAACTTGCGAGAAAGGAAAATACAGCCTTCAACCACAGAAGGTTTTCAGTGCGTCCTACGGTGCATGACAATTACAGTAGCTTGCTACCATAACCAACCTTTAGTAGGAAAGTTTCAGATGATCCGGTGACCTCTCCCCTCCAGGATCTGACTTGGATGAGCTGATCAGTGGTTACTTCTGAAGAAGCACCGTTTCCCACAAGAGCTGCAGTTTGCACTGGTGTATTTTTTAACTGATGCTCCCTCTACATTCGATGCACAGGATTCATGCACCAATTAGAGGGATCGGCCGCGTCCCTCCATTCAGCATTCACTGAAGAGTCTGGGAGTTTCCTTTTTTATCAGGACCTAGGAGGTTGTCTTCTTTCGTATTCTGCATAGGCGTCTGGGCTTTGCGGTATGTCAGTGATGTTTGTTGCATAGTGAATACTTTGTCAACTGTTGTACTTAATTGCATCTGCCTCTGTGGGCCAAATGAGACTATGCAGGCGGTCAAACCTGTCAGCCATTCGATCACCAAATTCTATAAGGAGGGCTTGTATTATTGAATAGGCATTTTCCATGGTATGGATATATCGTTTCTGCGGATGAATGGTTTGATGATGAATCAAATTGGGTTCAGCAGAGTATAATTGCTCTACCCAGCTAGATATCTAGCTGGGGGGGAAATGGAAAAGTGACATAGGCTGCTAGCTTCGGTGTCGTTCGGTTCTGGCCTTCTGATGGCAGGATTATTATATAAGTGGTTATCGCCTGCCTCCAAAACCTCTATGGTAAAGGATGAGTTATTAATATCTAGATAATCAGTAGATTATTCAGACGATGATCAGAGCCACTAATTTTTATGTCTTGGCATGGCCGCGGCTTAGACACGCCCCCCGGGATCTATTCTTTTATGCTCAAATGTGATTATTTTGTAATTTTGTTCATTCAATTTCTTTATTTTGCAGTGATAACAATAATTTTCAGAATAGTGTGGCGTTAATAAATGATATTGAAGATTCTATAATCAGACAATTAAGCGTTAGCCAGGAAGGCATAAGAATAGGTTAATATACTTTGTGGTGCTTTGCACATTTGTTAGATTTTAATAAATATCCCACTCTGTCTTCTACATATTTGTAGTGTCAGCAGGTATATTTTATGCAATCCTAAAAAATAGAGATTTGGATGAAAAAGATATCTGTTTATATGACAGATCAAGGTTATTTTTTCACACAACGATCTTGCGATCAAGAAAGAGGAGCACTAGGCAAATTCCAATAAAATAAAACTTAGCTTTATTTGGCTTTAAGCTCATCTTAAAAATTTAACAATCAAACAACATTGTAACAGACAGCGTAGCACTCTCTATTGCTTACGCGTTTTGGCGATAGCCGTAGTCATAGCATAAGAGATTCACATACAGAGCTTCTGTATGTGAATCTCTTATGCTATGACTATGGCTATCGCCGAAACGCGTAAGCAATAGAGAGTGCTACGCTATCTGTTACAATGTTGTTTGATTGTTAAATTTTTAAGATGAGCTTAAAGCCAAATAAAAGCTAAGTTTTATTTTATTGGAATTTGCCTAGTGCTCCTCTTTCTTGATCTCAAGATCGTTGTGTGAAAAAGTACTATAGAGGGATTAAGAGTGAGCACAGGCACCAAAGAAACAGTGACAAACCCTGGGTCGAAAAAAGGATTTCTCAGGAAGCGCTGTGGCACATACGGTTATCAACAGGACGAGGTGCAAGAGCTGAAGCGGTAATTACTGTCATTGGTGTGATCGAGGAGGGAGCCTGGGCTATCTGTAGCCCATACAGAACGGAGTTACATAAAAACACAATCGGAGAGAAGGGTCCTGTGGACCGGCACACACAGACGGGACGCAACATTCAGCACAAGCAGCAGTAAGAAAAGACGAGTGATTTCCGCAAGGAGCGGGTAAGAAAATATATGTTAAACACATTAACTGTATTGTTTGCCACAGCAGACTGATATTGTTACAAGCTGATGATTGGGGACAAGCTTGTAAAGCAACAATGGCACATTTGAACTGTATTAAGTTTTGGGAATATCCTGGACCACAGGCTGGTTGAAAAGGAAAAAGATATTAAGATAGTCTTTTGGTGCTTGGACTTACATTGTGTGTATATATAGATCAAGGTTATTGACTTGTGCATGTGTAACAGAGCAGATTGACATATATCAGTGTTTACAACAGCAGGTTGACTGAGGGCTGTTTATGTTACATAGCTTGATGACATATTATGGGACAGAGCAGAGTTGCATAGAAATAAAACTATTTAATGGAACAGGATGTCAGAACTTATTCTGCAGTAACAGAGATAAATGGACATAAGGACCTTGACCTAGGTTTTAGTGCACTGACTGGCTTACTGGGCCCATTTTGTAGACTAAAAAACACAATTCCTCTTTATCCTTAGCTGAGTCAGATAGTTACAAGCTATCCAAAGGCTCAAATTTATCAAACAGGCAACAGAGAATTACACTTGTAAATCAAGTAAAGTCAAAACGCATGAGCAAATAAGTTTTTTTTGTATTATCTATGAAAAAGTAATTCTAATAGGAAATAAGACATGATTTGAATGCTGCAAATTATGCTCAGTCATCGTTCACAAATAATTGATGTTTGTTCATTTCTAAGAATTTTAGGTCTTGGCTGCAATAAAGATCACATTTTAAAATATGTACTAGTTCACAAATGAAGATATGTTGTCCTTTGCATTTAAGTGGATAGAATATTGTGCTGACATCAACCTGGTTAAAATATTGCAAGTTACAACTGAGCTTGAAATAATAGATCTGGATAAAATATTGACTATTTATATCCCACTACAACCCTGTCTAACAAGAAAACCTTTATGTCAATATGCTTTTCACAAAATTTCCAAAATAGGATTGCCAGAAATACACAAGACTTTTTCTTCTGATCACTGTCAATCAATAGCAAGTGTAACTGGCTACAAATATATGGGAAAAACAAGCACAAGTAAGCAAAACACAGCTCTATAATATTCACCAAAGTGAGACTGGTATTCCAGATGTCCGAAGTAAATGTGTGTTAAAAATTAAAATTGTGTGGATGCCTGATTTTAGGTACAGTATAGATAATGCTGCTGGAATTAGAAAATGACGTATTTATATTACTGTAATACTTATATTACAATCAGATATCAGCTTTAATTTTTTTCTTTTCTTTCATATGATGGTGAGAGTCCATAAGCCTAGACATGTGGGATTGAATTCCCACCACTAGGAGGAGGCAAAGAACCTCAAACCACAAGAGCTTGTTCTTTGCCTCCTAGTAGTGAAGGTGAATATAGAGGTGTTCCAGTTTAATCTTATCAAGGGTGCTCAGACCTATGTGAAACCCAATACCACTTGTATGTCCTGCTTCAGTTTATGGAGTACAGAAGTACTAGGTTATGAGCACAGCACCCTATGGGATTTCAGCCATAACTCCCCTCAGGTGTCGCAGGGACATGTCCCTTAGCCTCCTTCTGTGTGATAACCTTCACAGCATGGGATGGGCTTGCTACTGGATACAGCTGTATGTCTTTGCTGGTAAGCTCAGCGAAGTCGGTCCTTACATCAGGTAAGTGACTAACAGCACTCACATAAGCCGCAGGCTATTTGTAGATACACTAAGCTGTATAGATAGCCAGGGGACTAAGGTTACTCCCTCAGATGCCCTTATACTTTTATAGTGTTGGGCTCAAGGTTTTGAGGTATATACACTTCAGCAAGGAGGCTTGTGATCTCTCAATATTTTCTTTAGCCTTTCTAACAGCTAATTTTGGTTAATTAAAAAAATATATTTTGTGTGGTATGTCTCTTTAAGAAACAAGCAAACCGTGTAGATTGTTCAGTGCTTGTTACCAGTTGCTGCCAGTTGGCTCCTCTCTACTCTAATACAATTTCTAAGACTTTTTACTCAATCTTTGGGCACTTTCACAAAAATTTTCCAGGGGAACTGGTATTTTTTCCCACTTCTTCATCTCCTCAACCGGTCACCATTTATAGTGCTTTAGGAACTCTGGAAAACCTCTGCAGCGTTATCTCCTCTCTGGAGTCATTATTTTACCATTAGAGTGGGTAAGTACCCTGATCGACAGAGCTGTATTGTACTGTTTATATTGTCACTTACAGCGTCTAACATATCAGTCCCCTTGTCAGACTCTTTGGATGGAATATCTACTGATCATAACCCTGTTCATTTTTTGGCTGTACTTTGCAAAACTGTACTAGTTTGCCAACCTAGGGCTAGGATTATGAGTGGATCACTATTTTGTGCTTCCACTTGCATATTACCTTCCCTAGACGAAAGCTTTTTGCAGCGCGTGTGCGGTATATTTTTTCTTTAGTATTTAATAACAAGAGGACTGCTGAGGCTAGCGAGGGTGAAGACCCTCAAGGAAGCCTAAAGATAAAAACATACCGCAGTTAGCGCAGGACTTGTAATTTAGCCGTTAGATATTACTATGTTAATGTGTTTACATGTGATTATATGTCTGTAAATAACATATAATATATAACTAAGAGGTAAAAGCAAGGATTACAATTAGTATGTAGCTGTATCAAGTGTAATTATTGGAAACAAATGCTAGCTATTAGTCAAGTTAGTAATTTCTAATATTTTTATTATGTAGCAGAGTAAAAAATAAAAGAGGGACGTCTCCCTAAATCAATTTAAAAGGCCAACACGCCAATATACAGTATAAAACAGAGCCTAAACTCTTACAGATAATAAAATGTATCACAGATACTAACATATAAAATAAAGCACAAATGATGACATATAAAATTCAGCAGGTGAGCCCAACTATAGGGCGGAACAAATCTAAGACCACCAAACACCACCAATGAGCAGGGATTCAAATAGATAAGATGTGCATGTTAGCAATTCACGATAAATCAACCGCTGATACAAAGTAACTTTCACCTCCGATAGAAGCGTGGAGGTGAAATGTGCAGTATGGCTCCTCTCGACGGTCCTGTCCGTATCTAGAAGGAGAGACTACCTGCGACTTCTGTGATCATGTGACTCCTGTTATGTCACAGTTTTGAATTCCGTTACTCTGAAATATAAGCAACTGAAGTTTGAACTACTGTAGCACTACAGATTGATGAGATTGGGTAACCTCTGTGTTCAGGGTGCGATCTTGTCTCGTATAATTATTCAGTCTGGAAATATTGTAGTAGCCTTCCCTTTTTAGCAGGTAATGCCCCAAATACTTCAACAGGTCTTTGTAAAAATGAAGCCGTAGCAGGAGAATTCCTGGTCAATGCAGTAAGTCGGGGCCATCGCTAAAAAACAGTGGCGGCTGGTGAATTTTTAGGATGGGGGTGCACAAGACCCTCCCCCTATTAGAAAGCCACGCCCCTTTGAAAAACCACGCCCCTTTTGAAAAACACGCCCCTTTAATAAGCCACGCCCATTTTAAAAGCCACACCCCTTTGAGAAAGTCACGCCCCTCAAATGGCCCCACCCATTTGAACCAGCAGTGTTTTTGGTCATCGTCTTCTTGAAATATCCAGCCCCGGCCTGGGGGTAACTTCAACTGAAGTTTGTGACTGATTCCTCAACATTATTCTCAAGTATCTGCTGATATTGAGTGGAATCCATGAGACCCTCAACAATATTCCCAGTAGTACAGGTCTTTGGAGGTGGTCTGTGGGCTGTTTTTGACCGTTCTCACCATCCTTTGCCTTTGCCTCTGGCCCTCTCTGATATTTTACTTGCCCTGCCACTTCTGGCCTTAACAAGAACTGTGCCTGTGGTCTTCCATATCCTCACCATGCATTGCTCACTGTGTTCCTCATAGTGGACACAGACATCTTAAATCTATGAATGCATACTCTTCAGTACAGCCATGTTCACGTGCGACAGTGCACAAATGGAGGAGCCTACACTACCTGCCCATGTCTAGTCTTAAAATATACATGATGGTGCTCAGTTAAATTATATAATAACATATATATATTAACCAAATGATTAATAAAGCTGCAAAATAATAAGAATGTTGAATGTACATTCATGAAAACATATATATTCCTGGATTTAAAGAACCTTCCACTTTATAGAGAAATACAACCACATTTCAATTACTGTTGCCCCAGCCCCCAGTGTTCGATATAAGGCAATGCAGCCAAAGGCCTTGGCAACATGAAGATAAATACACCCACATTTTACTTTCTACAAAAGAAGATTATTTCTATTACACTAGTGCTTAATAATTAACTTCAACAGTAAAGATTAAAACAGAATGTTGTTAACTCAAGTACAATTTTTGTAAATTAAGTCAATCCGCCTGTCTTTTTTTGAGGCAAATAAATCAATAACATTTTCGGTGAATGTAGGCATGTCATTGATCAATTGTTTTTCAATTGTGAGCATGGCTAGAGCAGTCAGTCTTTCCTCAGTCATGGTGCTCCTTAGAAATGTCTTAACTCGTTTTAAAGTTGAGAAACATCTCTCAGCCTCAGCAGTTGTCACGGGAATAGTCGAAATAATTTGCAACAGTTTGTAGGTCTCAGAGAAAGTACTGTCCAAGTTATTTTCTATTACAAACTGTAGAAGACTGATGGCACCATTCATATTTCGGAAATCTGGTCTTCTGTAAATTACTCCTAGTTCAGTTTTCAGGCGATCTTTCTGTAATGTGTGATAAACCGCTGATGTTTGTTCAAGAAGCTGATTTGGAAAATTTTTCTCGTAATCCGCAAATTTTTCCGCTTGGAGGAGAGAAACAGCCGAGTAGTGAGTTATAAAAGAAAATCTATCTTTTACTTGATTTGTGATAACATCGCATATCTCTTTAGCTGCCACAGTCTGAGCAATGTGAATATTTTCTCTCTTCCTTTTCCTAGATGTTTCCTCTGTTTCTGATATCGTCATGGTCACTGTGTCCATTCTATTCCTTTCGTTTTCCATTGTCTGCTGGAAAGTGTTAATATGTTTTCTAATAAGTGCCGCATCTGTTTGTGTTTTCTGAAGTTGGTTGTATAACACATCTACATGTGGCATAATATTGTGAAAAACTGTAAGCCAAAACACAAATACCGAGTCTTGTAACATACGCCGAATAGCCCCTGCTTGATTTATAGCTATTTCTTTTTTCGATGTTGACTCTATTTTTTCCATGCATTCAATTAACTGTTCCCTGTTTTCAAAAACTGTATTGACGGTTCGACTCTTGAAATTCCACCTGGTGGCTGAACCATGAGGTATCCTTCTTCTAACAGTTTCATCTAGAATAGCTATCCTTTGTGGCGAGTTACTAAAAAAGTTAGTAATGTCACTTAGATTTTAAAAAAATACTCGAACTTGTTGATTTTGACTGCTTGCTTGGCTGACAATTAAATTGAGCTGATGTGCGTAGCAATGCACAAAATGTGCATTCTTGTAGGTACGTTTAATTATAGCCTGAACACCTGCATGCTGACCACTCATCACGCTTGCACCGTCGTAACTCTGCGATATCAGTTTCTCTGGGTTGTCTATAACTTTTTCCAAAGTAGCTTGAATACACGTAGCTAAAGATTTGGCATCATGTCCAGCTGGATTAGTGAATTCCCAGAATCTCTCAACCGGTTGTCCGTTACCTATAATGTATCTAAAAACAACAACCAATTGGAAGGCAGATGAAACATCAGTAGTTTCATCTGCTATCACTGCTACAAAACTTGCATTTGAGATTTCCTTCTTTATTTGGTTCTGGCAAACAGTAAGCATACAGTCTAATAAATCGTTTTGAATTTCTTTTGACGTTCCTTTAAAAACAGTGGCACTAGCGAGATGTTCTTTTAGAGATGCATCAAGCTCTGCTGAGAAGTTTATAAGACCTCTGAAAATGCCTGGATTTAATGAATCATCGCGTTCGTCATGTCCTCGAAGTGCAAGCTCAAATGCGCCGCAAAATAAAATACAATTAATTATTTTGGAAAGAACATAGCGATTTTTCGTTACTTGCTCATTATGTTTTTTAATATTCAAACGATATGCACTGTCAAGTTGTTGCCGAATATCAACCCTTCCTAGCAAATTAAACTCTAATGTGGAGTTTAAATGTGATTGGGAGCAATTATGTTTATTGGTTTTTTGACTTAAATGTGATAAATCGGCGACACCATAACTCACCCAGCTTGAATCCCCACTTTGTTTTGCAAACAGGAGACAATAAAAACAAAAGAGCCTGTTAGATAATTCACAACCACAAATCCATGGATATTTATCATATACCTCGGGTTTGAATTCTCTTTTGTAATCTCTAGTTTTACATTTTGTCACCTGGGTAAGGTTAAGCATAGGTGTTGGCCTGAGCATTTTAATTTCCATTTTTCTTTCAATGGGCAACGTTGAAAAATGTAATTGCTTTAGCTCAGACACACTAATTTTACTAAGTGCCATCTTAACTGTTAGTTTACACACAAAGAACAGTCCTTTGCTCTTATCTAATATATAACTTGTAGGTAGGTAGCTCTGCAGCTGTTAGAAAATATACAACTTAATAGTTTAATAGTTTGGCGGTGGTTATGTAATATATAACTTGTAGGTAGGTAGCTCTGCTGCTCTGCAGCTGTTAGAAAATATACAACTCAACTTGAAGTAATAGTTTAATAGTTTGGCGGTTGTTATGTAATATATAACTTGTAGGTAGGTAGCTCTGCTGCTCTGCAGCTGTTAGAAAATATACAACTCAACTTGAAGTAATAGTTTAATAGTTTGGCGGTTGTTATGTAATATATAACTTGTAGGTAGGTAGCTCTGCTGCTCTGCAGCTGTTAGAAAATATACAACTCAACTTGAAGTAATAGTTTAATAGTTTGGCGGTTGTTATGTAATATATAACTTGTAGGTAGGTAGCTCTGCAGCTGTTAGAAAATATACAACTTAATAGTTTAATAGTTTGGCGGTTATTATGTAATATATAACTTGTAGGTAGGTAGCTCTGCTGCTCTGCAGCTGTTAGAAAATATACAACTCAACTTGAAGTAATAGTTTAATAGTTTGGCGGTTGTTATGTAATATATAACTTGTAGGTAGGTAGCTCTGCTGCTCTGCAGCTGTTAGAAAATATACAACTCAACTTGAAGTAATAGTTAATAGTTTGGCGGTTGTTATGTAATATATAACTTGTAGGTAGGTAGCTCTGCAGCTGTTAGAAAATATACAACTTAATAGTTTAATAGTTTGGCGGTTATTATGTAATATATAACTTGTAGGTAGGTAGCTCTGCTGCTCTGCAGCTGTTAGAAAATATACAACTCAACTTGAAGTAATAGTTTAATAGTTTGGCGGTTGTTATGTAATATATAACTTGTAGGTAGGTAGCTCTGCTGCTCTGCAGCTGTTAGAAAATATACAACTCAACTTGAAGTAATAGTTTAATAGTTTGGCGGTTGTTATGTAATATATAACTTGTAGGTAGGTAGCTCTGCTGCTCTGCAGCTGTTAGAAAATATACAACTCAACTTGAAGTAATAGTTTAATAGTTTGGCGGTTGTTATGTAATATATAACTTGTAGGTAGGTAGCTCTGCAGCTGTTAGAAAATATACAACTTAATAGTTTAATAGTTTGGCGGTTATTATGTAATATATAACTTGTAGGTAGGTAGCTCTGCTGCTCTGCAGCTGTTAGAAAATATACAACTCAACTTGAAGTAATAGTTTAATAGTTTGGCGGTTGTTATGTAATATATAACTTGTAGGTAGGTAGCTCTGCTGCTCTGCAGCTGTTAGAAAATATACAACTCAACTTGAAGTAATAGTTTAATAGTTTGGCGGTTGTTATGTAATATATAACTTGTAGGTAGGTAGCTCTGCAGCTGTTAGAAAATATACAACTTAATAGTTTAATAGTTTGGCGGTTATTATGTAATATATAACTTGTAGGTAGGTAGCTCTGCTGCTCTGCAGCTGTTAGAAAATATACAACTCAACTTGAAGTAATAGTTTAATAGTTTGGCGGTTGTTATGTAATATATAACTTGTAGGTAGGTAGCTCTGCTGCTCTGCAGCTGTTAGAAAATATACAACTCAACTTGAAGTAATAGTTTAATAGTTTGGCGGTTGTTATGTAATATATAACTTGTAGGTAGGTAGCTCTGCTGCTCTGCAGCTGTTAGAAAATATACAACTCAACTTGAAGTAATAGTTTAATAGTTTGGCGGTTGTTATGTAATATATAACTTGTAGGTAGGTAGCTTTGCTGCTCTGCAGCTATTAGAAAATATCAACTAGAAGTTGAACTAAATTGTTAAAGAACTCCCTAAAAATCCAGTATACTCCTAAACTTGCTAATCTCAGACTGTGTCTGTTGTTTAAATTACAAGTAGAAAAATAAAAATGTTTTTTTTTTTAAACACTAGTTCAAGTTCAAGACTCAACTCAAGTTACTCTATATAAAAAGCAATCTCATACTCAGACTGTATCTGTTGTTTAAATTACAAGTAGAAAAATAAAAATGTTTTTTTTTTTTTAAACACTAGTTCAAGTTCAAGACTCAACTCAAGTTACTCTATATAAAAAGAAATCTCAGACTCAGACTGTATCTGTTGTTTAAATTACAAGTAGAAAAATAAAAATGTTTTTTTTTTTAAACACTAGTTCAAGTTCAAGACTCAAGTTACTCTATATAAAAAGCAATCTCAGACTCAGACTGTATCTGTTGTTTAAATTACAAGTAGAAAAATAAAAATGTTTTTTTTTAAACACTAGTTCAAGTTCAAGACTCAAGTTACTCTATATAAAAAGCAATCTCAGACTCAGACTGTATCTGTTGTTTAAATTACAAGTAGAAAAATAAAAATGTTTTTTTTTTAACACTAATTCAAGTTCAACTTAGACTCAAAGGGACAGTCTAGTCAAAACTAGACTTTCATGATTCAGATAGGGTATGCAATTTTAAACAACTTTCCAATTTACTTTTATCATCAAATTTGCTTTGTTCCCTTGGTGGTATTTTTGAAAAGCTAAACCTAGCTAGGCTCAAACTGATTTCTAAACAGTTGAAAACCGCCTCCTAGCTCAGAGCATTTTGAAAGTTTTTCACAGTTAGACTGTGCTAGTTCACATGTGTCATATAGATAACATTGTGCTCACTCCCGTGAAGTTATTTAGGAGTCTTCACTGATTGACTACACTGCATGTCAGTCAAAGGCACTTAGATAAGGAGGCTGTCTGCAAAGGCTTAGATACAAGGTAATCATAGAGGTAAAAAGTGTATTAATATAACTGTGTTGGTTATGCAAAAACGGGGAATGGGTAATAAAGGGATTATCTATCTTTTTAAATAAGAAAAATTTTGGTGTAGACTGTCCCTTTAACTCACTCTATCTAAAAAGCAATCTCAGACTCAGACTGTATCTGTTGTTTAAATTACAAATAGAAAAAAAAGGTTTGTTTTTTTTTAACACTAGTTCAAGACTCAACTCACTCAGGCCTAGATTTAGAGTTCGGCGGTAGCCGTCAAAACCAGCGTTAGAGGCTCCTAACGCGGGTTTTTTACGCACTCCGGTATTTAGAGTTTATTTACCGCGACTCAAAATACACCTAACGCTCAACTTTCTACCGCCACCTCAGACCCAGTAGTAAACATATACCGCACAAAAAAACATCCACGAATCACAAAACAAATATTACACAAAGTACACTTACACTCATACAAACACAACACTATCTTTATTTTTCGGAATTGTTATTTTTTCTTTAAAATACAAAGGATTAAAGTTGCGAGATCTCGGGTGTTTGAAAAAAATCCACACAAATCCATTTTCCCATTGACTTACATGGACATACGGGAAAAGACCCTCATATACCTACATCTAACGAATAACATTATCACAAACATACACTCATCAATGCATACAAACAATATACACCACATTACATACACAAAATATTTATTTATTACAAAAAGAACACGATTTAGTTACTTTTTCACACAAGCTCATGACGTCACTCACTTTACGAGGAAAACCAGTCTTAGAAAAAAAAATATAGAAATCTTTGGAGCCTCCATTGACTTCTATTGGGAAGACGTGCTCGTGCACGCGAAACCCTCATTTCCCTAACGCACGCAAATAGCGTAGACGGAAAAACTCCAAATACCAGCGCTAGAAAATACATGCTTTTATGCGTTAGACCCAGCTATGATAAATAGATCAAGAAATGACTATTTCCCTATGGTGGATTTATGTTTTTTAATATTAAATATTCACCACACCATAAATATTTTTAACACTTTTAGATTACATCAACTACAAATCCCCATCACTAGTAACACATTATTATTTCAATAAAATTACATTTACAATTAAAATAAAATTCAATACACATTTCTGGATTCACAAACACTACACAATGGGAAACATCTCTCATTTACCTTTATTATTGCATTTCTGTTATTCAACTCATATGCTTGCAGCAACTGCATATCTACATAGGCTTAACACATGATCACTCATGGATGCACATACATTACTTTTAACATTCACTCATACATGTGCATTCAAATGATGGGGGAAAAACACATTACATTCTCTCGAGGAATCACAAAACACAACATATGGATTTTACTGTACTTTTAACATCATGATTCCATCACCAGAAACCATTAGGAATTACCTACAACAAGAACATCATTACACCAGATTACAGATGTCACTTTATGGGAAGGAACAACAATGCCAGACCGCTATATAGAAGTCAGCATATGTGGGACACAATCACAATATATACGTACATGTACATAACACGCATCACCCATCACGCAACCACAAAGCACACATTTAGATTTTATTCAGCACACAATAACAATGTAGCACAATACAACAACACAATGAGGATTTCACAACTACATAGGCAGGTTAATAATATCATGACGTCATTACAAGATTCAACCATACACATCACAGATTCACCACTGTACCGCCCCTTTAGGAACTTTAACACTCAATACTACAATACAACATATACGTAAAACACACTTTTGAACAGCATTATTATGGAGATTTCAATGGGACAATTCAGAAATATTGTCAGATCGCACATCAATTATATATATAATACTACAGATGGCAGCCGGAAGTTATTCAGTATTCGTGCAATTTTTATGGGACGCATACAATATCGTCAGATCGAAAATCACTTATATATATAATACTACAGATGACAGACGGGAAGTTCGGAATTATTATTGCGATTTTAAAGGGACGCGTACAATATTCACATCTCGGCAATCACTTATATATACAATACTACAGATGACAGCCGGAAGTTATTCAGTATTAGTGCGATTTGAAAGGGACGCGTACAATATTCACATCTCGGCAATCACTTATATATACAATACTACAGATGACAGCCGGAAGTTATTCAGTATTAGTGCGATTTGAAAGGGACGCGTACAATATTCACATCTCGGCAATCACTTATATATACAATACTACAGATGACAGCCGGAAGTTATTCAGTATTAGTGCCATTTGAAAGGGACGCATACAATATTGACATCTCGGCAATCACTTATATATACAATACTACAGATGACAGCCGGAAGTTATTCAGTATTAGTGCCATTTGAAAGGGACGCATACAATATTGACAGCTCGGCAATCACTTATATATACAATACTACAGATGGCAGACGGGAATTTCGGAATTATTATTGCGATTTGAAAGGGACGCGTACAATATATTACAGCTCGGCAATCACTTATATATACAATACTACAGATGGCAGACGGGAAGTTCGGAATTATTATTGCGATTTTAAAGGGACGCGTACAATATTGACAGCTCGGCAATCACTTATATATATAATACTACAGATGGCAGACGGGAAGTTCTGAATTATTATTGCGATTTTAAAGGGACGCATACAATATTGACAGCTCGGCAATAACTTATATATACAATCCTACAGATGGCAGATGTTCCTTTATCATTTACAAACAATATTGCAGCAACATTGATCGATCACATTCGATGCACATTATACACAACTATGCACTTTCATTCATGTTAGCCTGGACGTGTGCTTGTTACTATAACATCGCGTTTAGGAAATATTGATTACGCATATGAACAAACATTACAAACATGCACTGTATGTGTGATATTTGACACTTTCACATTGAGAATCATTGTTTGAAACTAACATTTCAGCAAACAACAAATAAACGCCCACTGTGAAAGCATTCGCGCCGCTCACATACAAACAGGTGAATACAATCAGCAATCATTACAAACTCACTACCATTGGACTAATTGTACTATAAATCCCCCAAACAACATGGCCAATGCATCACTTGTGATCCACATCAGATCAAGTGCTTACCTTGTTACGCTGTTTTGAAAGATGGATGACGATGACATGGTAGACGCTGCTGGTGGTGCTATTGGCGAACTAGCTGTTGGTCGAATCAGGCAGCCTCGGCGGCTCAGACCGAGACGAAGGGGTCGTCTGGTTCGAGGTCCTCGTGTCTACAGGGTGAGACCCACCTTGGAAAACATGAGTGACTTTGAGGTTTTTGATAAGTATCGGCTCGATCGCGAACAGCTCATTGGCCTTTACGAGCTTCTTAAACCTCATTTGGAGCCACGTATACAAATAAGGACTGCTGTTCCCCCCATGAGTAAGATGCTAAGCTGTCTATACGTCCTGGCCTCCGGGAGTTTTCAATCCGGAGAACTGTACATGCATGGCCTGGCTCAAGGTACATTCTCTGGGGTGTTTGATAACTTTCTGAACGCCATGGTACGTATCAGTAAGCAATACATAGGATTCCCACAGAATGATGGTGATTGGAGGCGCCTGAAGCGGGAATTCTTTGATATTGCTCAATTGCCCAATGTCTTGGGAGCCATTGATTGTACCCACATTGCGCTGCGTGCTCCAATTGATGACTTGCCCTTCAGAAATCGCAAACATTTTCATAGCCTCAACGTGCAGTATGTTTGTGACGCACGGATGAGGATTATGCATGTGTATGCGAATTTTGGAGGTGCTTGTCATGATGCCCGCATCCTCTCTCTGTCGTCCCTGTGGAGACAGTTTGAGGAAAGACAAATGCCCCCTGGTTATCTCGTTGGTGAGTATTTGTGCACAACATGGTTAATTATTTTGACAATTGCCCCTGTATTTTTTAACTGTTAGCGTCATGTTCAGCTATAGGATTAAATTTAACCATTTGTTATTTACCGACGCTAATGTCTATTTTTATTGAAATGCAGATATGTAGCATGTCTTACCTTAAGTGTTCAGATAGAGAATGCAATGTAAACATGTAGTTAGCATTTTACACAAGGTTTGTTTTAGGAGAAATACGCATATGTAGCATGTCTTAGATGAAATGGCAATATATTATCTCATGCAATTTAACCCTGTCATTGTCTTTTTCTGCTAATGTCTATTTTTATTGAAATGCAGATATGTAGCATGTCTTACCTTAAGTGTTCATATAGAGAATGCAATGTAAACATGTAGTTAGCATTTTACACAAGGTTTGGTTTAGGAGAAATACGCATATGTAGCATGTCTTAGATGAAATGGCAAGATATTATCTCATGCAATTTAACCCTGTCATTGTCTTTTTCTGCTAATGTCTATTTTTATTGAAATGCAGATATGTAGCATGTCTTACCTTAAGTGTTCATATAGAGAATGCAATGTAAACATGTAGTTAGCATTTTACACAAGGTTTGGTTTAGGAGAAATACGCATATGTAGCATGTCTTCGATGAAATGGCTAGATACAGATTTAGATATAATTTTTTTTTTTTTTTTTATGTTTCTGACAACTTTTAATATGGATTATGGTTTTTAAAAAATATATTTATACAACAATATACTAGTTTAAGTATTCTGTTTGAATTATGTTCTGTTCTAAATTTATAGGTGATTCTGGGTACATGAGCCGGCCTTGGCTCATTACCCCCTTGCGTAGCCCAACTGATGTGTCTGAGGAGCGCTACAATAGGGCTCATAAGAGAACCAGGGCGGTGGTTGAAAGGATGTTCGGGCTCCTGAAGATGAGATTCAGGTGCCTGGACCGTTCTGGAGGAGCACTCCAGTACAACCCAAAGAAGGTGGCTAAGATCGTTGTAGCCTGTAGCGTCCTGCATAATATTGCACAGCGGGCTGGGATGCTGCAGGCCGTCCCGGTGGACAGAGACCTCCTCAGAGATGAGGAGGATGATCCTGTTCTAGAGGGGGAATTCCAGGACGAGGGACTTGATGTCAGAGCAGACGTCATCAACCGCCACTTTAGACGGTAAATAATAGAAGTTACACTGGAGTATTTTCAATAGATGTGAACTCTAGGGAAATGACAAGTAGAGAATTGTGCAAACATGTTAGTATTGATAAAATGTTATAATAATATTTATTTCTCATAATATAGGTGATGCTCTGGGCATTGGGTCCTATAGCGAGTCTTTGCCACCTGGTTTTTATAGAGGACATCAGATGGTAAGTAGAAATGTATGGACTGTTGCTGGCATGATTTGTACACAAATACATAATATGGCATAAATTTTTAAAAATATAACTTTGTTTACACATTACTTATGTACATAATCAGAAAGGGATACTCTAGAATGACTATGGTTCAATGTCACACAGAGGTTTGTTCTGCTCAATATGACTCATCTTCACACTTGATAGAAAATAACACAGGTTCATACACAGGCTTAGTAAGCTAGTGATAGATATTTATTATGAAATGGGGGGTGGGAGAGGGGTACAGAACTGATTCACACACTTGTATGAAATCTTTATATATAATTTCTTACATTAGGGAGATGACTTAATATAAAGACTGAAAGGGAACAATTTGAAGCCTGACAGTGAAGATTTCCAAGACTGACAGTGGGGAAAAAGCCAAGATTGAAATTGAAGTATACCAATGGGATCATGTCTGGCATATTTAAATTCTGCTGACCTTGAAAACCATACAAAGACATGTTCACATGGTAAGTGCAAACTATTTGATAGAATAAGGCTGTGGAGACATCCTATTGGAGACACTTAGATGATTTTCTATTTTGTAGATGGTATTTCCCAGTCCTCTATTTAATGAACTGATGAATAAGACACCTATTGAAGATCAACTGTTTACCCCTGAATTGACATTCAAAGACCATGCATTGTCCAGGTTGGTGTACCAATGCATGCTAGTGAAGACTGTAGAATATTAGTAGCTTACATACATTAGTCATATTTAGTTCTTAATTAGATATTTAGGGATCACAATCAGACACTTAGATGATTTTACTTTTTTAGATGGTATTTCCCAGTCCTCTATTTAATGAACTGATGAATAAGACACCTATTGAAGATCAACTGTTTACCCCTGAATTGACATTCAAAGACCATGCATTGTCCAGGTTGGTGTACCAATGCATGCTAGTGAAGACTGTAGAATATTAGTAGCTTACATACATTAGTCATATTTAGTTCTTAATTAGATATTTAGGGATCACAATCAGACACTTAGATGATTTTACTTTTTTAGATGGTATTTCCCAGTCCTCTATTTAATGAACTGATGAATAAGACACCTATTGAAGATCAACTGTTTACCCCTGAATTGACATTCAAAGACCATGCATTGTCCAGGTTGGTGTACCAATGCATGCTAGTGAAGACTGTAGAATATTAGTAGCTTACATACATTAGTCATATTTAGTTCTTAATTAGATATTTAGGGATCACAATCAGAAAAAGGAATACATATTATAGTTGATATAGAGGTATTTGAATGGACATGAAATATTACATTTATGTTCAGCATACATATATTGTTTACATGTGATATACATTATTATGTATAAATTTAATTTTTGAAATTTAAATATTATTTTTAATCAACAATATAATGGTGTATGTATTTCATTAATTTAAAATGAATGTAATGATTATCTTTAAAAAATGTTGATCAAAGTTAGAGCATAGACACCATATGATTTTAAATGTATTTTATGAATATTTTACAACGTGTGTATTAACTTTGTTCCATTTTTATTATTTGTCATTTCAGATTGGCATCTGATGACTTCATGGAATATTTATTTATTTTCTATTAAATATATATTTTTTTTTTAGCAGATTCTAATATATATCAATATAATCTGTAAATAAATAAAACTTGGACTCCCATGACTGGTAGTTGGCTATTTGACAAGCACATGCATAAGAGAAAATAATGCATTAATAGTAGAAAATAAAATTCTTCAGAGAATATTAAAAGATATATTTTAACATTAATTGGGGAGTCATATTCTTCAATGCTTTTATATTGAAAAAGTATATATTAAAAATATTTAGGATATGTATTAATATTATGATTGTTTTAACATTTAATAAGGTGAAGTGGTTCAATTACATGAAAGTGACAGTGTTGTTGAATGTAAAAAGAATTGTATAAGATCATGTATCTTCCTTAGGTATCTCAAAACATTATTAGAAAATATTTTACAATTATTACATTTATAAATGGTAGGTCATTTAACTTTATAATTTTTAATAATTAGTTATTGGATGCCAGGTTAATCTATGTAATTTTCTAGTGGAGTCATTTAACTATACTTAGTAATATTATGTATTTATTACAATCTTACCTCTTGGGTTAGACATCAAATATCTATATAGAATGTAATTTCCCCTTTAGTTTATTTTGTCAATGTTAAATAAAAATACAATATGTTTGGGTCCTTAAAGGGGTCATTCAAAATGTATATTTTGTATACATTGTTACAAATATCATACAAGAATTTAAACATATTTAGAATGTACTATAGAATTACATTCAGTCTTTAAATATACTTGTTAAAATAAAAATAAATGCACATATCTTAGTGAATGATATAAGGCATCTATATGCAAACAACAATCAGCATCAAAATAGCCTATGTAGAGATGTATTTAATCCACGAATATATATAATTACAATATAATGATTGAATAACAAAACATATTAAGTTGGTCAAATATAAGATTATGATACAAAATGCATACATAACATATAGCTTAATGTCCCTCTACGCTGAAGGCTAAAAAATACCTCATTTAATAAATATATTTCAGTCAGTGTGTAAAACAATCTAGAAGTTAATCTAAATTTGCTTTACTCATATGTTAGACTCATTTAGCAAAAGGAAGGTGCCTAGGTTTATGATATATTAAGCATTATTGTGAAATGTTTATTTAAAGGGACATGAACTCAAAATATACTTAAAGGTAGCCATTTAAAAAAACAATGATTTATACATTCTGAATGAGTATTCTATTTTAATCAACTTTAAAACTTGTCTCATATTATGAATGCTCATTGTGATGTTGCTATCATTACTTTAGAAATAAGGCAGTAAATAGCTAATTTATTTGCTTCAGTACTCTGGACAGAACTTGATTGTTTGGAATAATTGATGCAACAATCGTCAAGGACAACCCAGGTTTTTATTAAACAATTGTCCGTAATATAAAATATCATTATTGATTTTCAAAGAAACATAACAAGATAACTTAACATTTGATAATCGTATTAAATAATAAAGTTGATTAACATTTAATGCTCAATCACCAATGGTAAATTTGTTTGGACAGTGTCCCTTTAAGAGCTTGAAATAGTGTATTTACTTCTCTTCCTATCTTGACATACTTTGCTTGAAAAGCATATCGAGATAGGCTCAGTAGATGAAGATTGGTGGATGCACAGAGATGCCTTATGTGATTGGCTCAACCATGTGCATTTAAATTTCTTATGTTGAGGATATATAAATACTAAGAGAAAATGATTTACATTTTAAAGTCTAAACAATCTTCTATCTCTACAGATCATTTGATACAATTGTTTGTAATGTCTCTTTAAAACTAAAGACGCCATTGCACAATAACATATATGAGCACTTCAGAGAAATACAAGCTCGAGGTTTATTTGCGAATAACAAAGCTGTAGTTTAACATTTATAAACAGATTATCAAAGTTACTGACATTCTTCCCGGAATTTTAACATTAATAAATATTGCGTGGGAAACGCATCTTCAAACACCAGATTAGCATATTTAAACATTAGTGTAATGTCACGCAATAGCACACAATCAATGTGCATTATAAATACATTTAATAGAGCAATGTCAATACTTCACAATCAATTTATTTAAAGAACAATAAAGACATACAATATTAAATGTGTATTTGTATTAAAGAAACAGACCGTTATTAAACCGAGAAATGTCTACAACATTAATAATGTGACAGGATGAGATTTTAAAGAGTATTTAATCATTAATATTTCACGGATCACGGATATTAAATCTGCGTCACACATATCCGCATGACAGGCCCATGAGTTACAAATAAGTCTACATGAAAAATGAAGTTACAGCACCACCAAGCGGTATGTGTAAGGAAGTTACTAAGATATGAAACATTAAGGAACGGCCAATCAGAGTTCATCACACAAACACAACTTGAGTCAGGATGGTCTCACAGACATTATAACAATATTTCAAACTTTTATCCAATCAGATGTACAGATAAATTGTCCCATGGTGCATCTCATGTTTACTTCACCATATAAAAGTCCATTACACGTTGCCATCTTTGTCAGTTCTCTAATGCCTGCAGGCAGTCTTATATATTAATATTATTATAATATATTTAGTAGCCAACCGAGCAGGCATGTCAGTTCCCAGGTTCACCAAGGAGGAGAGCGCTGCACTGGTCCACGCCGTCAAGGACTTTTATCCCCAGCTGTTTGGGAACAAGAGGAGCTCGACAGATGCGCCTGTTAAGAAGGCCCTCTGGGAGTCTATCACCAATGCGGTTAGATTGGTGTGTGACGTCCAGAGGACCCAGGATCAGATCATGAGGAGATTCGGAGATATGAGGTTGCGTTTATCGAAAAAAGTCAACCTCATAAGGGACTGGGTACAAGCCCGTAAAAGAGGGGGCCAAAGAAAGGCCCCGCGGAAACTGTACCTACTCCCTTATGAGGTGACTTTATGCGAGCTCCTCAATCTCCGGGTCCCCAAAAGATTTAGATCCTCGCCATCCTCGGCCTCCTCTTCTTCCCTCCCAGCTGCGGGATCTGAAAGTCCTGACGCGGGGGACAGGGCAGATGCTTCTCCGTCCGGTGGCCTGGGAGGACCCGATAGAGAATCTGAACCAGGTAATTATCCAACTTCATATAATATTTATAATGTTAAAAATCCAAAATGTGTATTTAGTCAGATACTAAACCTATACAGATCTCACAACATACACTACATATGATGTTTAGATATCTGATTTTACATTAGTGATACATGAAATTGGAATGATGTTTATTGCGCTCTACAGAATATGCGTCACAGAGCGGAAATCTAATTTCGCATCCACGTTAACATGGGTTTGCGGAAAGTGGCATTGCTTTATACATGTTGGTCAAATGACGGATGCGTAATTCCGCTTGGAATCATTGCGCAATGATCGCGAAAATGGCATTTCTCATCCACGTTAACATGGGTTTGCGGAAAGTGGCATTGCTTTATACATGTTGTTAAAAATTAAATGGAAAATCTTAGATTAGTGAAGAATACAGTATTCTTATTTTAAATATTATATCTAATAAAAAACGAATAATACTAATAAATTATAACATATGGCCATCAATTGATGATTATGTAATAACAAGCATATATTCTTAAAGATACAGTAAACAACACAACTGATTGAAAATAAGAGTCCAGGATATATTTATCATTCATTTAATTGCGGAAACTATTAACTCATGGGACTACCAAAGGATTAATATTTTTCTATTGATTTGTTATTAATGTAAATATTTTAAACATGGCATGATTAGTATTAATGATATGCAATCCTCATTTAATATATTACAGATATGGATGTGGCTGCTGGATCCTCAAGCCAGGGCTTGTCACAGTATGGTATGTCTCATTTTAATTGACATTTGTCTTAGAAACATGGAATGAACATTACATACTAAATACACATTGTTCTATATTTATATGTAATGTCTATTTAATAGATGAAAATTATATAATTATTCGGATATACTTAAATAACATATTTGATTTTAATTGCATGCTCAATACCATTCATTACATCAACATATGGAGTAGATAATTCATTAACAAACAACAACATTGTGGAATCTATTTAATTTTAGATTAAAGGGATACTGAACTACAATTATTAATATTGTCTTTCACATACAGTATGCAATATTAATAAACATAAAATATAATACTATCATCATATGTGACATATTCTATTGCTAAATGTATTTTAAAATAAATAAAGTACGTTTATGTGCATCTAAATATTTGTTGACCAACCTGGGTTTATATTGATGATTGGTGGATACCTTCAACAAACAATATTTATTGAATCCAATATTCCTTATCTGCCTTTAAGATTAATATCGAACAACATTCGAATTATAATAGGAGTCAATGTTAAATCATTTTTTACAGTTTGAACATAGAAATCAATTATTTAAATTAATCATGTCAGTGTCCCTTTAAGACAAAATAGATTCATTCATCATTACATTATTTTTATTAAAAACTATTGATATATAAATCTAATTATCTGTTGGAGTTACTTTATATATATCTGCATACTCTAACAGCACCATGATTACATATTTGTAATAATAAAGTTTGTTATGTATTGTGATAAATATGTGTTGTGTCCTAAACAAGATTACTGTACATTGAAAAAATGGCTCGATGTGACACATGTTTGTTTACATTTGTCAACAGATGCTCCTCAATATGTGGTTTGTGTGTATTCTTGTAACTTCTTAAGGACATATGACGGAATTATTCCGTCATAAAACAATTGAGCTAAGTGAAAGCTGTGTCCTTAAATGGTTAAGAACATTGATCATTGGGTATATTTAGATATGCAATAGCAGCATCTGAGATGAATTTGATGTCTAATGTAGTCTGACATTAAACATATGTTGAATACAGATATGTTTACAGAATCCCCTTGATTCAATCAAGCATTTTCTGGTGTAATGACTGCTCTATTCTTCACATTTTAAAGTTGATTAATGTTAAAATTCTAGACAGATGTGATTTAGTGATATCCAAAATGTGTTTAATAATATATATCTATATCATTCATAGAGAGAGTTGGTGTGGGGAGCCCACAGGAATCCAGCAGTGACATAGAGCCGCCTTTGCGGTCTCCTGGTAAGTCCATTGACTCATTTATATGTAATTGAAGGTGTATTGCTAATCAATATTATGATCATGATTCCGATGAAGCATAACATTATAAAAAATCATAGAATTTATCTTCTGATTATATATTTATTTTTTATATTGAGCGATTAATAATTTCTACTTTATTATTCTACACATTTGTTATTCATAAGATGTCTAACATATGTTTTTTTAAATTTTTTTTTTTTAACAACAGTCATCAAGTGATACACACATGAGAAATCTTAAATGTTCTATGTACTATGCTTTTATGAATTTAACATTAAGACAAACAATACATTAATATTCTGATTTATTGACAATAACAAATCTATTGTCATTTGTATGCTCCATCAAAATGATGTAAATCATAACTTTGTGTGTGTATATCTTTAATGCAACATTGATGTGCGTATTTGAGCAACAGTAACATATGTTATAATATCTGATCTTAAGGTGTACACAACATGTTATGTTTTACAGAGATTGATGTCACATGTGGGATGGAGGAGGAAGAGGTTGCCTTGGAGTCTGATGGTATGTGAAATATATCTATCATGTTTCCAACATGTTTCTTTTTTTGAAATCATTTTATTGAAGACATTCAAAGTCTACAGCTTTTTCCCTTTAAAAAGGAATATTATTTGTCTGTTCAAATACACTACTGCCCCCTTTCTATATCAGGCAGCATGAAAATCTGCTTGTATATATTTTTTTAAGAATATATAATTCATGCCATCATTATGTCACATGCATATTCCATGCCAAAACACAATAATAAGTTTCACATTGTACAGACAGTCATTGAGATTCATCTGAGTGCCTATATAGATACCATATCCTCATTTCAGAATAGTTTACAGATTCAAACACACTTCGAGGTATATTGAAAACATAATCAATTTTAAATGCGTTGATTTGATGTCAGGATGTATGAGATGTTAATATATTTATTTTACATTTTCAGATGGATCCACCACTTCTGGTCATCTGGATTCCGCCCCTGCCCAGTCACAGACCCCTCCCCGTGCACACACCCCTGACCATGGCCACACCTCTGCACACACCCAGAGCCCTTCCCATCACCAAACCCATGACCATGCCCCGACCACTGCCAGCCCTTCCCATATTTCATATCCTGTCCCTCCCAAAAAACGCCCATACACCCCCCTTCGCCGCTCTCCCCGTATTCTGGCCCGTACAGCTGCCCAGACCCAAACTCCCCACTCCCCAGCTGTACGGCCTACCCTGGAGCAGCAGCTCACCACTCCCCAAGCCATTCCCATCCCTCCCCGAGCCAATCCCATCCCTCCCCCCTGTTTAAACCTTCATTGTCCTGGGTGTCAGATTGTCCTTCCCAGGCACAGCTGTAAGTATCATTCTAAATACACTTTATAAGATACTTAAAGGTACAGTGAAGTTAAATTGGTTAAATTGTGATTCAAATCCAGCATGCAATGTTAAGCCAATGTATAATAGAATACTCTTATGAATTATTCGTCATTCTCTTGATATATTAATTGAAAACAACTTATTCCTATAATTAGTTTAAACAATAAAATAAATGTGGCCATCATTTCTTTATTGTTGGATGAATGTATCCATCAACCAGCATGCACAAACAAGGTTCATCAACAAATATTGGCTTCCATAAAAACCAACATTCTTGCATTCAAAATATAGCTTGACAATTAAAACATATAATGAATATGTGTAATTTCTAAAGATTTGTCATGTCATGCTCTATCTGAATCAGTCCATTAAATATTTAGGTTCAGTGTCCCTTTAATTGGATATCACTACATATACCAAACACCACTACTTGGATACAAAATTTTATGTCCAAATGTGGATACATTATCTCTTGTCTAACCCAGTGGGAATGTAATTTCTTCTGGTTGCTATGTTTACACAGCTTGTCCTCAATGCCAAAATGTTTAAGGATATGTGTGCCTACCACAGTCTAAATTGAATTTTTAAATTGCTAATGTAAGTACAATGTAAATCCTTTAACAAGATTTGATACACTCAAGCTGTATAAGTGGATCATCTAAAACCAATTAAAGGGTTCAACATGTTTGAGTAACATGAGCCTTTAATGATTTCTGTCTGTCTGAATAACCTAATTCATGTGTAAAGAATATATGAAAAATAATTGATGTAAATAATTATTTGTCTTTATGATGACAATGTATGTATTAAAATCTTTTATTCTGTTGTGTAATTATCCTTAATATTAATTTTTATTTTATTTTAGGCTGTGACTCAGCATGGCTCATGCTAGAAGGGATAGCAAGAGTAGAGCAGGCCGTGTTGAGGAACGCAGCTGTCCTGAGAGGGATGAACGACACCATGCAGGCCCAGCTCCGGGTTCAGGACTTGACTCTGCGTGAAATTATGCAATTACGTTCAAGGCCTGAATCTGGAGCTGGACATGCACAGGACAATGAAGAGGATGACCAGTAAGTGGAGGATCTGGATATGCTCCATGGTGGCAGATAATAATCCTCTGTCCACATGTTGAATTTGTATTTATATTGTTGCCATTTGGCCTTTTTATCAGTTTTTTGTTGTGCCTGTTGCACTCTTTTACCTTGTCATGTGTCTCCAATGAGGCTATGCTGGCCCTTGGCAACTCTCTTCATGGACTGTGATGCACTGTGTTACCTTGCCATGTGTCTCCAATGGGGCTATGCTGGCCCTTGGCAACTCTCTTCATGGACTGTGATGCACTGTGTTACCTTGCCATGTGTCTCCAATGGGGCTATGCTGGCCCTTGGCAACTCTCTTCATGGACTGTGATGCACTGTGTTACCTTGTCATGTGTCTCCAATGGGGCTATGCTGGCCCTTGGCAACTCTCTTCATGGACTGTGATGCACTGTGTTACCTTGTCATGTGTCTCCAATGAGGCTATGCTGGCCCTTGGCAACTCTCTTCATGGACTGTGATGCACTGTGTTACCTTGTCATGTGTCTCCAATGGGGCTATGCTGGCCCTTGGCAACTCTCTTCATGGACTGTGATGCACTGTGTTACCTTGTCATGTGTCTCCAATGAGGCTATGCTGGCCCTTGGCAACTCTCTTCATGGACTGTGATGCACTGTGTTACCTTGCCATGTGTCTCCAATGGGGCTATGCTGGCCCTTGGCAACTCTCTTCATGGACTGTGATGCACTGTGTTACCTTGTCATGTGTCTCCAATGGGGCTATGCTGGCCCTTGGCAACTCTCTTCATGGACTGTGATGCACTGTGTTACCTTGTCATGTGTCTCCAATGGGGCTATGCTGGCCCTTGGCAACTCTCTTCATGGACTGTGATGCACTGTGTTACCTTGTCATGTGTCTCCAATGGGGCTATGCTGGCCCTTGGCAACTCTCTTCATGGACTGTGATGCACTGTGTTACCTTGTCATGTGTCTCCAATGGGGCTATGCTGGCCCTTGGCAACTCTCTTCATGGACTGTGATGCACTGTGTTACCTTGTCATATGGCTCATATATTCCTTATTTTTACAAGATTATTTATAAACGTTGTGTATGTTTTCTTACATACTAATAAAATAAATTTTATTTCACAAATCTTTGTCCTCATTCTTCCTGTTATTTTTTGCAAGCTCTAGTTTATGTTGTTTATCCTTAAAGGGACCTAACAAATCTATTTGTTATAATGAAATCATATATGTAAGACAATAGTAAATGACTTTAAGATTAACATCTCCAATGTAATCTTATTATTTGTGTTTATATTATTTTCTCTTAGCTCTATCATTGCCTGATTATGATTAGCAGAGTAATTTCTTTATATATGTATATATATTTTTGTATTTGTGTATATATGTATATTTAAATGTTCATATCCATGTGTGTATTTATAAACTCTGCATGAATTGATGCACCTTTACCAAATGATCTGAGTATTGATACAATGATATAATCCCTGTAAAGTGTTCATTTTATTTAAATAGTATTGACTATGTGTATGCTCTTTTTAAAAACAAAATAATGTCCCTTTAAGTGATGTTGATCACTATTGTAAATGAATGTATTTCCATTTGTAAAGCGTTTTTGTCCTTTTTACAAGAACAAGGACATATAGTTTTATTAATAAACAATCTTATTGTAATGTTGACAGCACCTGTATTTCATTTTCAAATCTATATTATTGTCAAAGTGTAACCAAATCAATCTCTGTGTGTAATACAAATAATGTAGATGATGAATATTAGTTAACTAATATGTTAACAAAATACATCTCCTCCCATATATGGCTATAGGTAGGCTGACCATAATTAAACTTGAATAAATGACACGTTTAATCAATACATGTATAACTATTGTTATTCAACAACAATCCAAAGATATCTTAAAACATCAATGGCATATGTATTTCTCATGTGTATCTTTTAAATGTTAAAGATATACACCATAGCTATAGTTCAAGGGACAGTCAAGTCCGAAAAGATGATTCATAATTTGGTGACATTCCTAGATAGCAATCTACACACATACTAGTTCCTAAAATATAAATACGTTTCTTAATGATATGCCAAGATGTCACTGAGTCCTTGTATTGTCTGCGGTTTTTCAGCGATCTCGGATGCGCCATGTTGCTTAAGACGTCACCTGCCAGGCTGTCCAATGATTCCTTGTATTGACTGACGTTCTTACGTGATCAGGAATATGCCTTTTATTGGATTGCGTTTTGACGCGATCAAGGATGCGCCTTTTTTTTTTGGGCGTTCTTACGTGATCAATAATGTGCCTTTCATTGGATGGCGTTCTTACGTGATCAAGGAAGCGCCATGTTAAGACGGCACATGTAAAGTTAAAAAAACGTGTGATTGGATTGCGTAGTCCCGCAATATTTGTGCACGTTAAAAACGTTTGTGACTGCATGCAATTTTAAAAAGCTTGCGAATATGTATTATTTGCATCATGTTACATTGTTGACCCGTAGCTGATAAAGACCAACACATTCTCTTTTGCTGGATGTCTGGTTGAATCAACGAACGAAAGCAAAATGTTTTCATGCATAGGATATTTCTAGGCAAGTGCAAATCTCTACAGTCCATGTTTAATATGTTTGTCAACAATGTTCCTTTTTCTTAAAAATTAATGTTGTGTTTAATGTTGAACATATCTAATTAATAAATATGCGCTATTGTGTTTGAATAAAGTAATCAATATGCATTTATCATATGCTAAATATATGATGCCGACTTCTTCTAAATGTAATTTCGTTGTATATTTTATGAAAGGTTCATTAGACACTCACATTATAAATAAAAATATTTGATTTTGTCTCTAGTTAGATAGTCCATTGTTTAACCAATAGGTTTATTTTGTCTTGTGTTGTAAGAAAATGTAAGTAATTTTCTTACTCCTCGCAAAGCCAATGAGTTTCATGTGAGTACCATCTCCAGCTTTGTCCAGTTTGTGTAAAGGTTCTTTTCATATGTTAATGATGGGGTATTGTGTTTTACGGTTGTAATGGTGGTTCATCTATATTTAAAATATAGCTAACCCTATTTTATTTGCAAGTGTTTGAAGCTTTTTAATATTGCTATCAGTATATGTTAATCTTGTTGTTTGTAGTAGTGTCTATTACATACAGTTATGTAAAAAATATAGGATACTGTCCCTTGAATGCAAATGTTGTTTTTTTGTATCATGTATGAGATCCACATAGTTTAATCTTCAAATATATTTTTGTTAGCATATTTCACCCCCCCACTCCTAAAAGGACTTTAAACCATATTCATTGTTAAAATAAAAATAGTTACAATAAAATATTAACACAATAATGTCTCTTAAAGAAAATAGACTTTATTTAACACGTCAATATAAATGTGATTTTCAAATATTTTTTTTGACAAAGTACATGTAGATATAGCAACAAGCTTAAAATGTGTTAGCATATGTAATGTTGTTAAAGGGACAGTTTCGAAAAAAAATATTTTTACATTATTCGAAAAGTCAATTCTGTAATAACAAGGATATCAAATGTTTCTCAACAATTGAACATTTGCTATCTAAATTTGCTATCTAAACCTATGAGGTTGGTGTGCTCATTTCTTAAATCTTGAAGAGTGCTTGTAATCATTATACAATTTGAGCACTAGAGGGCATTTGGATAGCATTTGTATATGTAAAATCTTGTGCTCATACAGCATATTATTGACCATGTATTGATCATTGATATCTAAAATGTTGTTATGTCAGAACAACAAATAAGTGGTCATTTTTCATAGTCATAGATACAAGGGTAAGCACATAAGTCACACATGTATTTCTCCATGTTTTGTTGTTTCAAACTTTATAATGCGTAATACAGTGTTTTCTTTGTAATCAATAATTTTCTGACTGTCCCTTTAAGCTGTGTTATTGGCATTCAAACAGTAATATGCCATCATGGATAATTGTTATGGTAATTTAGTTAGCGATTCGGGAAACAGTTTGGACATCACATCACAGAAACCAATCAATATCATGAACAAGGATAGGTATGTGATGATGTGGTTTTCACACACTTATAACCCACACTCTGCAAAGAATCTTCCTCCATGGACCCGGTCCCATAGATGTCGATTATATACAGAGTGTGGTCCACAAGTGTATGAAAACCACATCATCACATACCTATCCATTACACAAAAAACAAAATTTAAGATTGAAAAAAAAACTTACTTCCTCTTCCTTCCCCTCTTCCCACGGGGCTGAGGCTCTGGGAGAGGCAACTGCCGACTCCGAAGAGTCCTCCTTGGAGCTGTTGTGGGAGGAGTGGAAGGAAGAGTACTGGGACGACCAAGGTGAGGAGTAGATGGCTGAGGAGGAGGAGGAGAAGATGGCTGAGGAGGAGGAGGAGAAGATGGCTGAGGAGGAGGAGGAGTAGATGGCTGAGGAGGAGGATGAGATGGGCCGGCAGGAGGAGATGGCCCAGCAGCAAGAGGCCCAGCAACAAGAGGCCCAGCAACAGGAGGTAGACCAGCATGCGCCTCCCGGAAAAATGTGAACATTTCCTGATGAAGATTGAACATTCTTGTTTGTCCTTCTTGTATTGTATTCAGTATACTGATTATTTCGTTTTGGCCTTGAATTATTTGATTCTGCCCATCAAGTATTCTGCGTCGTCCTTCTATGTTTTCTATCCGGGAGGTACGCATCTGGTCTATGTACTCCAGTAGAACCCGCACCTCCGCTATTTCTTCTTGTTGTGCCTGTTGAACCCGTGCACGGCGGGGTGCCCGTGCACGGCGGAGTGCGGGTCTTTGAGGGACCTCGGGTTCCGCGGCTTCAGCGGCATCCTCCTGTGCTTCCGGGGCCTCTTGATCATCTCCCGTGCGCTGTTCGTCACGGGGGGCCTCTTCCCTCCGAAGTGGGAATTCCTCACCACCACTCTCATCCCGGGGAGATGCAGGAGGCTGTGCTGCCTCGTCCCCAGACTCTGTATATTAAAAAAAAAATAAAAAAAGAAATGTATATATTAGCATATTTGCAAATAAAGGTTTAAATGACTTAGCTTACGATACAATTACAAATGCAGAATCATTAATCCACTTTGAAATCTAACAAACAATCAATACGATTTCCGCTTTTTCTAAACAGTGTTTGTGATATCTGGTCAATGTGAATGTTTTTGCGTTTGTTTTCAGTCTGTTTAAATGCACACCTAACCTATAGCCTAGATACTGATGTAACCGCTAAGTAATAGAATGCGTGTAAACAGCGTAATAGCATTAATCGGATCCTTAACACATGAAACCCAATGTTTTATCTTTCATGATTTATAAGCATACATTTAGTATCAACTTTCGAATGTACTTTTGTTATCTAATTAGCTTCATTCTCTGGATATTCTTTGCTGAAAAGCATATCTAAATATGTTTATAAGATTCTGATTGTTAGCTGAATATAGCTGCCTCCTGTGATTGTTTCACCGTGTGCATGGCTATTTCTTCATTAAAATATATCTCAAGAATGAATCAAATTATGTAATATAAGTACATTTGAATGTTTTGTCAAATTGTATTCGCTACCTCAATCATGAAAGTAAATGTTTGCGTATAGTGTCCATTGAAATACATTCGTATGTGAAATTATTGTTAAATGAGCTTACCGTCAGATGAGAGTGGCAGGTTCCCGGTATCGATTCCTCCGATACCGACTACTTCCACCTCGGAGATGCTGGGCCGCAACATTTCCTCCCATCTGCAGTACTCCATTTCAAGGGCAGGGCCGCCACCGGTCCCTGCGGCATGTCGGGCCTCCAGGCTTAACTTTTTTTTAAGTTCAAGTTTACAGTCCCGGTACCGATGTTTGATGGAATCCATATCCCTGTTCCGGCAACCCACTGCATTGACTGCATTCCGAATCTCGTTCCAGAGCCTCCTCCTGTCAGTCGGGGTAGTCTTCTGGTGCTGCAGCATCCTATACCTGGCCATATAGGCCTCTACGAGGGCCTCCTTCTCCTCCATCGTAAACCTCGCCTCCCTAGTCGCCTTGGCCTTCCCCTGTGACGATGCCCTCTGATTCCCGGACTGTGAAGCCCTACTCTGACCGCCACTGGGCCCAGCCACTTGGTCATCTTGAACCAAGTGGCTGGGTCCACCCACCTCTTCCACCCCCGCTTCCTGCCCCCCTTCCTGCCCCCCTTCCTGCCCTGTTCCTCTCCCCCTCCCTCTACTCCCCCCTCTACCTGTCCCCTGCCTGGCCTCCATCTCCTCCCTAAACTAAACCCCAAATAATAAAAAAAAAGTGAGTGTGATGAAATGAAAGGGGGTCAAAATAAAGAACTAAAAAGACAAAAAAGGTGCTTAAAGTGTGAGGGATGTAAAAAAAAACAAAGAGGGTAAGGAGTATTTAAATAAACGAAAAGAATAAGACTAAAAGGAGGATATGTAAACTAAATGTAACTAGGGGATGGGTATGGGATGGGTATGGGGTATGGGATAAGAGTAAATGGGATGAAAGGGAATGGGACTACAAGGAATGGGGTATGGAGTGTAGTATGAGGGGGTAGGGGGTATGGAGTGTATGTAGTGTTATTGATAAGTGTATGTATGTATTGAATGTGTTTGCGTGTAAATGTGTTAAGTGTACAGATAAATCACTCGCTCGCTAACTAACACTACTTCTAATTCTCAATAACAAACACTCCCACTAACGCTCACTAACTACCACTAACTGACGCTCACACTAACAACTATCACTAATAACTCCCACTAACTCACTCACGCTCCCACTAACAGACTCTCTCCCACTCCCGCTACCTCCCACTAACTCACTCACTCTCTCACGCTAACACTACCAACTGACTATCTCACGCTAACACTACCAACTGACTCTCTCACGCTAACACTACCAACTGACTCTCTCACACTAACACTAACTCACTCTCAAAAAATCGCAAAATCTCTATTCTTAACTCTCCAAAGACCCACCAGCAACACAGTCAAAGAAGCCCTGCTTGTGTGGTGCTTATATACCCTGTGTAAATGTTTAATGATGTCCCAATTTCCATTGTAATTAGTGTTCAGGTGTGCTTTATTAGCAATTAATATTATTGCAATGTGTATTAGGTGTGTTAATTTGCGCATGCTCATTTTGAGTTGGTATTTGTGGAATGTGTAGAATGCGATGATGTCATAGTGGTCGTTTTCTCTAACATTGTCCAATAGTATTCTTTTTAAATGTGAATTTGCGATGGTGTGTTCTTCGTGAAGTGTTGTATATGTATGTTTTTCATAATATATAATGATATTGAATGCGATTTTTTTTTTAGTGTATGTATATATTTTTTAATCCTTGTTGTTATTGTGCGATTTTCCGCATCTTAAAGTATATGCGTATTCCACGTATAAATAGTATTAAAACTTCCCCCGCTTGTGAATGTGTAATGCTTGTGTGCTTTGTTGATTGATTGATGTTGTGACATTTGCGGCGTGTTATTGTTGTGCATGATGTGGTATGCGTCATATGACCGAGCTGTGCGTATTTCTCGCGAGATCGAGTGTTAGGTGAAAAAAGCTATTTTTTGCCTTTCCCATTGTTCTCTATGGGAGACTGTCTAACGCGGGCAGGATTACGCGTGTGACATACACGCGTTAGGAGCATCGTTAGATGGTCTTATATTAACTCTAAATACCGGAGTCAAACAATGCCGTGCGTTAGACATAAAACACGCGTGGCGTTAACAGCCCATCTACCGCCGAACTCTAAATCTAGCCGTTAGTTACTCTATATAAAAAACTGCAGGCCTGCAGCAAAAATCATTAAAATATCTGCCCACAAAGTTACTAAACTAATAATATATTACTAGTATAAATTAAGTTAACTAAAGTATCTTCAAGTTCTATATAGATATAGATAACTAGAAAATCTGAATACTACTAGTAGTGACTGTGAATCTACAGTTCTAAACTAATTTGCTGCTAAGCTAAGCCTAATGTAATTAATAATAATTATAATGGCTATTGGCTAACTATCTAACTGTCTATTAGCCTGCTCCTGGGCCCTGGCTATTTCTTTGCACACTACTTGACTGCAGCTCAGCAGACACTGAGTCAGCACACAGCAGCAAATATTGACTGTCTGTCACTGTTCAATCAACTTGTTGATGCTTGATGGCTGCCAGCAGGCAGCAAAAAATATATAGTTTTGTTGTAAACAATTTTTGCACAGAGCTATGCAAAAACACTCCTCTCAGCTCAACGGCTATCTCCACAAAGATTTTCGCGCCGTTGAGCTGGGAGGAGCCTCGTGGGGGCCATCACGTGAGCCATGGAGCCTATCACAGAGTCTGAGGAGTCCGGATCAAGAGGCTGGGGGAGGAGACAGAGCACAGGCTGAACGACCGCACAGTTCAGCCTGTGCGATTATGCCTCTATAGGCATGAGGCTGGGGAGGAGCTCTACGCCTGCACAGTGAATACATTGCGATCACTGTGCAGGCATATAGAGCTCCTTACCGCACGTGCGAGTGGGGGGTGGAGACTGGAGCCTGCCCTGGACTGTCAATCAGCCTCTCTCAGCTCAGCCTCAGGCAGCAGCAGCAGGCAGTGCGCCGTGGTGGTGTGTGGTGTGACGTCACGGACGTCAGAACACTGAGTAGTCCACCCGGTCCTAGCTCCTGCCTCCTGCCTGAGCCTGATAATAAATATACAGTGTCTGTTAATGAACACTCAGTGGCGAGTCAGTGATGAGAATGATAATAGATTAAATAGCAGGGTATATAAGCTAAGCAGCAGTGCCAGTAAAGCATTATTTAATACATATAATATTAAATAATATAAATAAAAAATAAAATTAAAATTTTTCATAATTTTTTTTTTCTCATTTTTTTTTTTTTTAAATGCTCATTTTTTTCCCCCCTCCTCTGCCCCCTGGGGGTTCACGTGCGACAGTGCACATATGGAGGAGCCTCCACTGCTAAAAAATAATTGATACTTTCAGGTATTTGTTTATTCTGTATAGGGATAAATCTATTTGATGCTTTTATTCTCTAATCTTTATTGTATTCTGAATGTCTGGATGGATATTGATGATATTTACTTTCATGTGGGGGTGAGCTCCTTCTAAAAGTTTGTTCCCTTTCAATATCACAATCCCTTCCTCTATGTGCATCATTATAGTAGCTAAATTGGTCTCTGTCTCTTCTATAATTTGAATGAGGATCCATTTGTTGGTATCCATTGTTGTGGTGGTGTTGGTCCCTCTTTCTCATGGATTCATTATTTAATTGCCAGCGATTTTTATTATATTGTTGATCCTTATCTGTATATCTATTATTATGTGAATTAGAGTATTTGTGATAAGTTCTTCTAGGATACTGTTTGTTCCTTGAATAATCCTGACGTGGATAATTTTATCTATTTGGATGACCTTGACTTACTGCATTGACCAGGAATTCTCCTGCTACGGTTTCATTTTTACAAAGACCTGTTGAAGTATTTGGGGCATTACCTGCTAAAAAGGGAAGGCGACTATAATATTTCCAGATGGAATAATTATACGAGACAAGATCGCACCCTGAACACAGAGGTTACCCAATCTCATCAATCTGTAGCGCTACAGTAGTTCAAACTCCAGTTGCTTTTATTTCAGTAACGGATCTCGAAACTGTGACATAACAGGAGTCACACATTATCACAGGAGTCACAGCTAGTTTCTCCTTCTAGATGCGGACAGGACCGCCGAGAGGAGCCATACTGCAAATTTCACCTCCACGCTTCTATCCGAGGTGAAAGGTACTTTGTATCGGCGGTTGATTTACCATGAATTGCTAAGATGCACATCTTATCTCCTTGAATCACTACTCATTGGTGGTGTTTGGTGGTCTTTTTTTTTTTTTATTTGTTCCGCCCTATAGTTGGGCTCACCTGCTGAATTTTATATGTCATCATTTGTGCTTTATTTTATATGTTATTATCTGTAATAAATTGTATTATCTGTAAGAGTTTAGGCTCTGTTTTATACTGTATATTGGCATGTTGGCCTTTTAAATTAACTTAGGGAGACGTCCCTCTTTTATTTTTTACTCTGCTACATAAATATATTAGAAATTACTAACTTGACTAATAGTTAACATTTGTTTCCAATAATTACACTTGATACATCTACATACTAATTGTAATCCTTGCTTTTAGCACTACCTCTTAGTTATATATTGTATTGTCTGTTTAAATTGGAAGGGTTTAACTGAGGATTTGTTTTCTCTTAAGCGCTTTCTCTATTTTTCTTTGTAAATAACATATATACACATAAAAATACATAAATATATATATATATATATATATATATATATATACACACATATACATATTTATACATCTGTATGTATGTATCTGTATGTTAAAGCCCTCCGCAAGCCTTTTTTTTCCAAACACCGAGACCTCATATCTTTGAGCCCTTATAACTTTTTAATGCAATTTTTTTAAATACATTTTACCAGGACAGTGTTATTATGAGAGTAAATGTACTGTTTGAAATGTTAAGTTGCTGTAACCAGACTCACGCTAAATTCAATTGCGCTAAAGTTGATGCATTTACTTTCAAGTCATAATACGCAAACTATTTCTGTTATGGGCAAAGAGCTGATAAATACCCCATATCGCTTGCAAACTACAGTTAGCGCGCTATGCGTAAAAAAAAAAGCCCCTTATCAGCTATGCAATGTTTGTACATCTAACTAATATGTTTGCCTTGCTCCTGTATACATTTCTCAGGGAGCTTCTACTGATTTTTACCCAAATTTAAGGATATTTTACACTCTACAATGGTAGAGCTTCTGGCGACAATCCCTGATCAGTGTGAATGCATGTCTGGTGATATGGCTAGAAATTGTGTGGCAAATTCTTCAGGAATCTCTTTCTGATAATTTTGACATTTTATGAGAGGGAGAATTGTCTTCGGAGAAACAAGACACAGTCCCTGAATTAGAGGTAGATTTTACTTTTAGGTTTAAAGTGGAACATATTCATTTTCTGTTGAATAAAGTGCTTAAGACTCTGGACCTATGATGAAAAATTCAGAAGTTTTTCATGTTCCTTATCTGGTCACTGAGATAATTTCTAAGGAATGGAGAAAACCTGGCATGCCTTATGCCCCATCTTTCAGATTTAAAAAGATGTACCCTTTACCAGAAAAGAATTTAGGATTGTGGGAATCTATCGCACCACAATCCCTTTAGAAGCTAGTACCTCTTTCAGAGATCTAATGGATCGCAAGTTAGAGTCTTTTCTCACTAAACAGTTTCTTCAAACAGGTCTCCTTTTCAAACTTGCGGTTGCTATTACATACACTGCTGGTGCAGCAGCATTATGGTGTGACTCCTTATCTTAGCTGACTGATAATCCAACATCAGAAGAGGACCTAAAAAGTTGTATTAGGGACCTCAAGATGTCTAACTCTTTCATTTGTGACACAGTCATGGACATTATCAGGATTAACGTTACCTTCTTGGAAACCAGAGTCATGCTGGGTCAAGCCTAAGCAGAAAATAAAGTTCAATTCTAAATCTAAATCCGCATGAATGTGGGGCCCCTATCCAGACTCTGTTCTGGAAAAGGGTAGATTGTGTCTTTTTCAGGAGGCCTTGTCTCGTTCAGTGCAGGACCCTTGGGTTTTTAACATCATATTCCAGGGTTACAGGATAGGTTTCCAATCCAGATCTCCTCAAGGATAATTCCTTTTTTTTACATCCCCAGGAACCCTTTGAAGGTGGCTGCTCTGGAAAAGATGGGAGTAATTCATTCGGTTCCTGTTTCAGAACAGGGACAGGGTTTTTACTCTAATCTTATGATTTTACCCAAGAAGGAGGGAACTTGTAGACCCATATTGGACTTGAAAACTTTAAACAACTTCCTAAGAGTATCTACTTTCAAAATGGAAACAATTTGCACAATCTTGCACTTGATTCAACAGGCTCAGTTTATGTCCACAATAGACTTGAAAGACGCATACCTTCATATACCCATTTCATAGGATCATTATCAGTTCCCAAGATTTGCTTTCCACAACAAAAATGATCAGTTTGTTGCCCTTCCATTTGGTCTCTCTACAGCTCCTCACACAGGTATTTAGAGCATTGTTGGCTGCAATCAGATCTCATGGCATATTAGTTGCCCCATACCCAGATGTTGTTTTGCTTCAGAATGCTTCCCTCTCTCATGCAATCTCTCCTACTCACAGGCTTCTCTCCTTCCTTCAGGATCCTGGGTGGAGGATAAGTGTTCCAAAGAGGTTTTTTTTTTATCTCTTACCAGGGTGTCTTTTCTGTGAGTCTCAATAGACTCAGTAGCCATTTACCTTGAAAGCATTTTCTCTTCTTTAATGTACTGCTTGTCCAACAGTTGGTCAGTGCATAGAAGTGGTGGGCCTAATGGCAGCTTCATTGGACACAGTTCAGTTTGCTCGCTTTCACTTATTTCCTCTTCAACTGTCTATGATCAGGCAGTGCACAAGAAATTTGTGAGGGTTTTTTCCCTGTTGTGTTTGCCATGTGCTTCTGGCAGCCATTTTACTCACCTCTCTTCCTGACTATGGTGCATTGTGGGGGATGCTGCTCAATTCCTGCACTTCATTTTATGGCCAGACTGGTGTGCATCATCCATGTGAGACAGGATGCAGAATTGTGATGTCATCACTTATTATTTAAAGGGCATCTGTTCAGTATGCTTTGCCTTTGCGTTTTCTCAGACCTGTTTGTGAGAGTTCCTGTTTATTACCTGGTTGCCTGATGCCCTTCCTGGTTCCTGATCCCTGGCTTGTTCCTGACTCTGCTGTTTTCCTTGTTCCTGATTCCGGCTCGTCTGACTATTCGTTTTGGCTCCTGACTCGGCTCATCTGACTACCAGCTCTGGTTTTGATTCCTGGCTTGTTATTTGACTTGTGGACTTTTTATTATTTTTTGCTATTAATAAAGGTGTGATTATTTTTGCACTTCTCATCTCAGTCTGATTCCTGGCACCCTGACATTACGCAAATACCATGAATCCTGATGTTGCTAATAATCCACCTTTACCTGCCATCATTTCCAGGATGGATGTACAGGATCACCGCTTGGATCAATTTGCACTAGCCCTGCAAACCCTGCTGACTCGCACTGCACATTTGTACCAAAGTGTCCCACAAGTTCACAAGTTATGGCTGCTCCTGTTTCCACTGCTGCACCTATGCCTACCAGGAGCATGTCCAGTTCTGCACCTCTACCTCAGCGATATGGAGGCGATCCTATTCAGTGCAGAGGGTTTTTGAACCAGGTGGGCATTTACTTTGAGATGTTACCTCAGGCGTTTCCCTCTGACAGAGCTAAGGTGGGATTTCTCATCTCGTTACTCTCTGACACAGCTCTTGCCTGGGCTAATCCCTTGTGGGAGACTAATAAACCTGTGATTTCAAATTACCCAGAATTTGTGGCCTCCTTTCGAAGGGTATTTGATATTCCGGCTTGCTCCTCCTCTGCTGCTAAACGACTCATGTCTATTCAGCAAGGTACAAGATCTGTTGCTCAGTATGCTATTGAGTTCTGTATGCTTGCCACAGAGGAAGGTTGGAATAATGAAGCCCTTGTTGCCGCCTTCTTTCATGGGCTCTCTATTGTGATTAAAGACAAAGTTGCTGCCAGATCTTTACCAGAGGATCTCGAGGCATTGGTGTCTTTTTTGATCCTAATTGACATCAGACTCAGAGAGAGGCCCTCTTTCAAGGAGCGCTTGCGGAAGCCTCCTGTTCCGTTGTCTCCTACGTGTTCATTCCCACCCATGCCTTCCTCTACTCCCATGCCTCCTGGTCCCGAGTCACCAGGTACTGCTGAGCCGATGCAGCTGAGATTCACTGCAGCGGAGAGGGACTTTAGGAGGAGGGAGGGGCTCTGCCTCTATTGTGGGTTACAGGGCCACCTTTTGAAGTCTTGTCCTACACTGCCGGGAAACGCTCACACCTAAGGTCCTGTCGGGGGCAGACCTTGGTGGTTTATCCTTGTCCCCAGAACTGCTTAAGGAGAAACCTTTAGTCATGGTTGTCCTTTAATGGGTGGACTCCTCCATAGTCACCCAGGCTCTTGTTGACTCCGGTGCTGCGGGCTATTTCATTGACAGTGCTTTTGTATCAAAGCACTCCATTCCTGTTTTGCCTCGGTCCGTTCCGCTTGCTATTGAGGCCATTGATGGCAGGCCCCTTCAGCCCGCACTCGTTACTCACGAAACTGCTCTGTTGTCCATGGCTGTTGGGGCTCTCCATTTTGAAACCCTCCAGTTCCAGGTGATAAACTCTCCGCATTTTCCGGTTGTTCTGGGTTATCCCTGGCTCCAAAAGCACAATCCCAGTCTCGACTGGCGCAGGTCCGAAATGTTGTCGTGGTCCCCGCAATGTATTTCCACTTGTCTTCGGAAACCAGTTAAAGTCTTGTGCACTTCTTCGGTTTCTCAATTGCCAGAGGAGTACTGATAGTTCCTAGACGTGTTTGACAAGGTGCGTGTTGGTACGTTGCCTCCTCACCGGTCTTACGATTGTGCCATAGCCCTGCAACCCGGAGCCATTCCTCCTCGGGGCCGGGTGTACCCTCTGTCTGTTGCAGAGAATTGTGCTATGGAGGAGAATGTTGCTGATGCTCTGTCGTGGGGATCATCTGCAAATCCTGCTCTCCTGCAGGGGCTGGCTTCTTCTTTGTGAAGAAAAAGGGTGGCGAGTTAAGACCATGTATCGATTATAGGGGTCTTAATTGTCTTACCATTAAGAATTCTTACCCTATTCCGCTTATTATGGAACTCTTTGAACGCCTCAAGGGAGCTACGATCTTTACTAAACTTGATTTGAGAGGAGCGTACAATCTCGTTATGATTAAGGAGGACCACGAATGGAAAACAGCATTTAACACCAGGAGCGGGCATTATGAGTATCTTGAAATGCCCTTTGGCCTATGTAATGCTCCTGCTTTTTTTCAGGAATTTATTAATGATGTCCTACGAGATATGTTGCAACAGTGTGTTGTGGTGAACTTAGATGACATCCTCATACACTCACCCACACTTGAGACTCATCGTTCTGATGTTACACGGGTTCTTCAGAGACTACGTGAGAACGACCTGTTTTGTAAACTCAAGAAATGTGAGTTCCATCAGACTCAAGTAACCTTCCTAGGTTATGTTATCTTCGTTGCAGGGTTCTCCATGGATCCTGACAAGTTATCTGCCGTTCTGCAGTGGCCTCGCCCAGTTGGTCTTCGGTCTAATCAACGTTTTTTGGGGTTCGCCAATTACTATAGAAAGTTTATTAAAAACTTTTCTTCCTTAGTCAAACCTATCACAGACATGACCCGTAAAGAGAATGATCCACTCCATTGGTCACCTACTGCCATTAAGGCCTTGATAGTCTTAAGACTGCCTTTGCTGCCGCTCCAGTTCTGGCTCATCCTAACCCTGTCCTGCCTTCCATTCTTGAGGTTGATGCGTCTGAGACTGGAGTAGGTGCGCTCTTGTCTCAATGTCCTACGCCTGATGGTTCCTTGCATCCGTGTGGTTCCTTCTCTAAGAAATTGTCTCCAGCGGAGTGCAATTATGAAATTGGCAACAGGGAATTACTGGCCATAATTTTGGCACTTAAGGAATGGAGGCATCTTCTCGAGGGTACTAGCGTGCCAGTGTTCATTCTTACTGACCACAAGAATTTAACTTATCTATCTGAAGCAAAACGTTTGTCGCCCCGACAGGCCAGATGGGCGCTATTTTTGTCTTGGTTTAATTATGTGGTCTCCTACCTGCCTGGTAGTAAGAATGTTAGGGCTGATGCCCTCTCTCGACAATTTTCGCCTCTGTCCAAGGAGGAGTCTGTACCTACTCCTGTTATACCGCCTGACCATATTTTGGCTACCATATGTACTAATTTGACTTCTCCCTTGGGGGAGGAGATCCTAGCTGCACAAACCAATGCACCTCCTGAGAAACCTAGTGGTAAGTGTTTTGTTCCTGAGAATCTTCAAACTAAACTTTTGCACACTTACCACTATCCTAAAGCCGCAGGTCACTCAGGCAAGAACCAAATGATTTGGTCTGTCACTCGACAATTCTGGTGGCCAGGTCTTCATTCTGATGTTTCTGCGTATGTTGCCTCCTGCTCAGTTTGTGCACAGAATAAGACTCCTCGACGTCTTTCTGTGGGTCTTCTTCAACTTATTGCTAATGGTGAGCATCATTAGACACATCTTTCCATTTACTTAATTGTCGAGCTTCCTGTTTCCAATGGCAATACTGTTATCCTTATGGTGGTTGACCGTTTTTCTAAAATGTCACATTACATTCCCTTGATGAAGCTGCCTACCGCTCAGGAGCTTGCTTCAATTTTTTCCGTTTACATGGGTTACCCAAGGAGATAGTGTCGGACCGGGGTAGCCAGTTTGTCTCCAGATTTTGGCGTTCCTTTTGTGCTCAAATGGGGATCCAGCTTTCCTTCTCCTTGGCATATCACCCTCAATCCAATGGGGTTGCGGAACGGTCTAATCAAGTTCTGGAACTGTTCCTCCATTGCTATGTCTCAGATCACCACAATAATTGGTCTGAACTGTTACCTTGGGCAGAGTTTGCTCGTAACAGTGCTATTAATGCTTCCTCCAAGATATCCCCGTGTTACGGTTGCCTCCAGGCTGGCTGGAAGTTGGACCGTAGAAAAGGATGCTCCTAGCGCTCACCAAAGGAGCAGCAGCACCGTAGACACTATAACTACTGCGTAGCCACCATAAGTAATGCAGACTCTATGAACCACCGCTGCTGGGCTGGTTTCTCACCGTCTGCTCTGCGCCCTGGACCTACGACTAGGCTCCAGTAGGTGAACCTCTTCCTTCTGTAGAGCGAAGCAGGATCAGGAACAAGAGCTCTTACAGGAGCTCAGTAGCTAAGGGAGTATGAAGAGCATAGCAATCCCTGTAGTGATTATAGCTGTCCCCTACAAACATGAGTCAAATCTGCAAGTTAGAGGGTCAGAATAGGTCTGATGTGCTGGAACACACAGCCTGGTTTTTATTGAGGTTACATGCAAACAGGACACTCTCAGGGGGAGGCATAAAATCCCCAATCACACATTTGATACATTTAGATAGAGACAACGCCCTTTTACAGGCCATAGTAGAATTACATTTCTTCAGCAGATAACAAGAAAACAATGCAGAACATCTTATCACTAGCAGTCTGATTAGACAATGGGAATGTTTTTCACTAAGCTTAATTAGAGCTGATCCCAGCAAACTTGTATTTAGAATTGAACAAAATTAACTCTTAATGGCACACAATGAAAACTAATGCTTTTGTAATAGTGCTCCCTTTCTGTGGAACACTCTGCCTGTGTGGTACTGGGTTCAGTAAGCCCTATTTAATGAACCAAGTGGGAGAAAGCCAGGGACAAGTTATTTTACAGGTCTGGGGACATAGTCTTAAAGGGGCATTGTTCACCAAAGTCACAATATGTCCCCAGACGGTTCTTAAAGGGCCATACACACCCAATAAAAGTTAATATGTTCTCAGGGGCACAATCTTCCAGGGGCCATAGTCATGAGGAAGGAGGCTGGCAAATAGGCTTCTCCAAAATCCAGGGAAGCAGGGCAATTTCCCATTTAAAGGGCCAGTTACAAATAGCAGTTTGTAACATATCTCCCCTTTTGGAGGGAGACTAACCAGGCACCTGACCTTCTGTCGGTCAGTGCCTAAGTTAGTCTCGCAACCCACCCACAAATAAACATTAGCAGCAAAGTAGCCCCCCCACAATAAGTAGTACTGGCCTGTAGGTTCCAGGTTGTAGGATGAAAGTGTAGCATCCTTGGCCTTCCTGGCGCAGCTGGGCAAATAGCTGGTGGTACTTGGGGGGCAGAGGCCAGCGGCACTCTGCCCTGGTGCCAGCGCTTCTGCTGGGGTGAGGGGTTTGCAGGCCAGTCCTGTAACAAGGGGTCTGTAGGGCAGAGGCCAGCAGCGCTCTGTCCTGATGCCAGCTCTTCTGCGGGGGGAATTGGGGCATAGTCCTGCCCGGTGGCAAAGGGAATGTGGGGGTCAGTGAGGGTTAACATCTCCACTGTTAACCCTGGGCCCTAGTTAGGAGTTAGCTGGGGAGGAGGAGATTGGCTTACCTCCTCCTCCTGATACTCCGACGGCTGTTGGGAAGGGAGGTCGATGCTCTCCGCTTCCTGTGGAACATGCTGCGGCTGGGGAGAGAGACCGGTTGTCTCCTCTCCCTGGAAGGCACACTCCGGCTGGGGAGGGAGGTCGATGCTCTCCCCTCCCTGTAGCTGGGTCTGTCGCTGGGGATCTGGGCCGCCTGCCCAGCATCCCTGTAGGGCCGGTAGAGAGACTGGGGTCCCATCTCCACCTGCCTGCTGGGGGTCCTCCCAGGACCAGTCTATGAGGCCTGCTGCCTCTGGTATCTCTGGTTGGGGAAGGAGACTGGTTTTCTCTTCCCTCTGCACGGTATACTGCCGCTGGGGAGGGAGGTCGCTGCTCTCCTCTCCCTGTAACTCCGGCTGCCGCTGGGGAGGGAGGTCGTTGCTCTCTGCTCCCTGTAACTCACTTTCTCGCTGGAGAACAGGTGTCCAGACCCTCAAACTCCACAGTTGGCGCTCAAAGGCTCGTGCCGCTTTGTTCTCCGTATCCAATTCCCGGATGATGCGACTGACTACCTCCTGCGCAGGGTCTGGACCATAACGGACTAGCCGCCTCTTTACCTCTGGAACGAAATCCGCACACTCATAGCGACGGATCCAGTTGAGGTGCTCTTCACAGGGTTCTGACCAGTATCTTGTCAGCTCCATGCTGCTGTAGGTAGGGACGCTGCGCAGTGGCTAGCGTTGCCCTCAATAACTCTCCTACGATACCACTGCTGTTGGGGTGCTGCTCCTTGCGCTAGTCCGCCATCCCACCGCTGCCGCCAAAGGTTACGGTTGCCTCCAGGCTGGCTGGAAGTTGGACCGTAGAAAAGGATGCTCCTAGCGCTCACCAAAGGAGCAGCAGCACCGTAGACACTATAACTACTGCGTAGCCACCATAAGTAATGCAGACTCTATGAACCACCGCTGCTGGGCTGGTATCTCGCCGTCTGCTCTGCGCCCTGGACCTACGACTAGGCTCCAGTAGGTGAACCTCTTCCTTCTTTAGAGCGAAGCAGGATCAGGAACAAGAGCTCTTACAGGAGCTCAGTAGCTAAGGGAGTATGGAGAGCATAGCAATCCCTGTAGTGATTATAGCTGTCCCCTACAAACATGAGTCAAAGCTGCAAGTTAGAGGGTCAGAATAGGTCTGATGTGCTGGAACACACAGCCTGGTTTTTATTGAGGTTACATGCAAACAGGACACTCTCAGGGGGAGGCATAAAATCCCCAATCACACATTTGATACATTTAGATAGAGACAACACCCTTTTACAGGCCATAGTAGAATTACATTTCTTCAGCAGATAACAAGAAAACAATGCAGAACATCTTATCACTAGCAGTCTGATTAGACAATGGGAATGTTTTTCACTAAACTTAATTAAAGCTGATCCCAGCAAACTTGTATTTAGAATTGAACAAAATTAACTCTTAATGGCACACAATGAAAACTAATGCTTTTGTAATAGTGCTCCCTTTCTGTGGAACACTCTGCCTGTGTGGTACTGGGTTCAGTAAGCCCTATTTACTGAACCAAGTGGGAGAAAGCCAGGGACAAGTTATTTTACAGGTCTGGGGACATAGTCTTAAAGGGGCATTGTTCACCAAAGTCACAATATGTCCCCAGACGGTTCTTAAAGGGCCATACACACCCAATAAAAGTTAATATGTTTTCAGGGGCACAATCTTCCAGGGGCCATAGTCATGAGGAAGGACACTGGCAAATAGGCTTCTCCAAAATCCAGGGAAGCAGGGCAATTTCCCATTTAAAGGGCCAGTTACAAATAGCAGTTTGTAACATATCTCCCCTTTTGGAGGGAGACTAACCAGGCACCTGACCTTCTGTCGGTCAGTGCCTAAGTTAGTCTCGCAACCCACCCACAAATAAACATTAGCAGCAAAGTAGCCCCCCCACAATAGGTAGTACTGGCCTGTAGGTTCCAGGTTGTAGGATGAAAGTGTAGCATCCTTGGCCTTCCTGGCGCAGCTGGGCAAATAGCTGGTGGTACTTGGGGGGCAGAGGCCAGCGGCACTCTGCCCTGGTGCCAGCGCTTCTGCTGGGGTGAGGGGTTTGCAGGCCAGTCCTGTAACAAGGGGGTCTTTAGGGCAGAGGCCAGCAGCACTCTGTCCTGATGCCAGCTCTTCTGCGGGGGGAATTGGGGCATAGTCCTGCCCGGTGGCAAAGGGAACGTGGGGGTCAGTGAGGGTTAACATCTCCACTGTTAACCCTGGGCCCTAGTTAGGAGTTAGCTGGGGAGGAGGAGATTGGCTTACCTCCTCCTCCTGATACTCCGACGGCCGTTGGGAAGGGAGGTCGATGCTCTCCGCTTCCTGTGGAACATGCTGCGGCTGGGGAGAGAGACCAGTTGTCTCCTCTCCCTGGAAGGCACACTCCGGCTGGGGAGGGAGGTCGATGCTCTCCCCTCCCTGTAGCTGGGTCTGTCGCTGGGGATCTGGGCCGCCTGCCCAGCATCCCTGTAGGGCCGGTAGAGAGACTGCGGTCCCATCTCCACCTGCCTGCTGGGGGTCCTCCCAGGACCAGTCTATGAGGCCTGCTGCCTCTGGTATCTCTGGTTGGGGAAGGAGACTGGTTTTCTCTTCCCTCTGCATGGTATACTGCCGCTGGGGAGGGAGGTCGCTGCTCTCCTCTCCCTGTAACTCCGGCTGCCGCTGGGGAGGGAGGTCGTTGCTCTCCGCTCCCTGTAACTCACTTTCTCGCTGGAGAACAGGTGTCCAGACCCTCAAACTCCACAGATGGCGCTCAAAGGCTCATGCCACTTTGTTCTCCGTATCCAATTCCCGGATGATGCGACTGACTACCTCCTGCGCAGGGTCTGGACCATAACGGACTAGCCGCCTCTTTACCTCTGGAACGAAATCCGCATGCTCATAGCGACGGATCCGGTTGAGGTGCTCTTCACAGGGTTCTGACCAGTATCTTGTCAGCTCCATGCTGCTGTAGGTAGGGACGCTGCGCAGTGGCTAGCGTTGCCCTCAATAACTCTCCTACGATACCACTGCTGTTGGGGTGCTGCTCCTTGCGCTAGTCCGCCATCCCACCGCTGCCGCCAAAGATTACGGTTGCCTCCAGGCTGGCTGGAAGTTGGACCGTAGAAAAGGATGCTCCTAGCGCTCACCAAAGGAGCAGCAGCACCGTAGACACTATAACTACTGCGTAGCCACCATAAGTAATGCAGACTCTATGAACCACCGCTGCTGGGCTGGTATCTCGCCGTCTGCTCTGCGCCCTGGACCTACGACTAGGCTCCAGTAGGTGAACCTCTTCCTTCTTTAGAGCGAAACAGGATCAGGAACAAGAGCTCTTACAGGAGCTCAGTAGCTAAGGGAGTATGAAGAGCATAGCAATCCCTGTAGTGATTATAGCTGTCCCCTACAAACATGAGTCAAAGCTGCAAGTTAGAGGGTCAGAATAGGTCTGATGTGCTGGAACACACAGCCTGGTTTTTATTGAGGTTACATGCAAACAGGACACTCTCAGGGGGAGGCATAAAATCCCCAATCACACATTTGATACATTTAGATAGAGACATCGCCCTTTTACAGGCCATAGTAGAATTACATTTCTTCAGCAGATAACAAGAAAACAATGCAGAACATCTTATCACTAGCAGTCTGATTAGACAATGGGAATGTTTTTCACTAAACTTAATTAAAGCTGATCCCAGCAAACTTGTATTTAGAATTGAACAAAATTAACTCTTAATGGCACACAATGAAAACTAATGCTTTTGTAATAGTGCTCCCTTTCTGTGGAACACTCTGCCTGTGTGGTACTGGGTTCAGTAAGCCCTATTTACTGAACCAAGTGGGAGAAAGCCAGGGACAAGTTATTTTACAGGTCTGGGGACATAGTCTTAAATGGGCATTGTTCACCAAAGTCACAATATGTCCCCAGACGGTTCTTAAAGGGCCATACACACCCAATAAAAGTTAATATGTTCTCAGGGGCACAATCTTCCAGGGGCCATAGTCAAATAGGCTTCTCCAAAATCCAGGGAAGCAGGGCAATTTCCCATTTAAAGGGCCAGTTACAAATAGCAGTTTGTAACACCCCGTTCTTGGAGAATTATGGGTTTCAACCATCCTTGTTGCCCGCCTCATTCATGTCTCAGGTTATTCCGGCTTTGGAGGAGCATCTCCGGCAACTCCTTTCCACGTGGGTACAGATTCAGGATTGCCTTCATCGTTCTATGCAGCGCCAAAAGTTCCAGGCTGATCGTCGGTGTACTGCCCGCACCTTCCTACCAGGTTGGTGAGAGAGTCCTCCCGCAACTTGAACCTTCGTGTGCCTTCCAATAAATTGGCTCCCCATTTTGTTGGTCCTTTTCGAATACTCCGATGGGTTAATCCTGTGGCCTACGCTCTTGACCTTCCTCTTGCTATGCGCATCTCCAATGTTTTTCATGTCTCCCTCTTGAAACCGGTGGTTTGTAATCGGTTTACCACTGTGTTGCCTCGTCCCCGTCCCATCTTTGTTGACAACCATGAGGAGTATGAGGTCAGCAGCATTATTGACTCCCGCATGTCCAGGGGCCGTGTACAGTATTTGTTTCACTGGAGAGGCTATGGTCTGGAGGAGCGTTCTTGGGTTCCCTCTTCTGATGTTCATGCTCCCGCCCTCCTCCGTGCCTTCCATGCCCATTTCCCCAATAAGCCTTTTGTCCTCCCGCGGGGGAGGGGGTCATTGAGGGGAGGGTAATGTCAGGGTTTTTTTCCCTGTTGTGTTTGCCATGTGCTGCTGGCAGCCATTTTACTCACCTCTCTTCCTGACTATGGTGCATTGTGGGGGATGCTGCTCAATTCCTGCACTTCCTTTTATGGCCAGACTGGTGTGCATCATCCATGTGAGACAGGATGCAGTCTCAGAATTGTGATGTCATCACTTATTATTTAAAGGGCCTCTGTTCAGTATGCTTTGCCTTTGCTTTGTCTAAGACCTGTTTGTGAGAGTTCCTGTGTATTACCTGCCTGCCTGACATCCTTCCTGGTTCCTGATCCCTGGCTTGTTCCTGACTCTGATGTTTTCCTTGTTCCTGATTCCGGCTTGTCTGACTATTCGCTTTGGCTCCTGACTCGGCTCGTTTAACTACCAGCTCTGGTTTTGATTCCTGGCTTGTTATTTGACTTGTGGACTTTTTATTATTTTTTGCAATTAATAAAGGTATGATTATTTTTGCACTTCTTGTCTCAGTCTGATTCCAGGCACCCAGTTGGATCAACAAATTGTTCTGAATTCTTCAGTAAAGCAATCTTTACTGTCTGGGAGTTTTGAGGAGCACAAGGAGTCTGGTCTCCTCAAGAGGCTATGTTACCTATAAACATCTTGGAGCTCTGGGCGTGTCATACTCTGCAAGGGAGCAGGTTCAGGTGTAAGGAGCTGTTGTGCAGAGGTGTCAGGTTTTGGGGTTAATGTTGTGTTTTGTCTGCGTGAGTCTTTCCGTTTAGGCATAATTAAACAGGTACAACGTTTTAGGAAATAAAGGAGATGGTTTTATTTATAAGATAAAGCAATGTAGAGATATGCAATTAGATAAGACAAAGTCTATAGGTTGTAGTATAAGGCAGGAATACAGTTCTTTGTAAATAACAGGCAGGAATGAAGAGCTTTGTAATAACAAACAGGATATTTGCATATGCTGTAGACTGGAACTGTGTAATAACACTCAGGAAAGCAGAGCTTTCAAATAACAAGCAGGAATGCAGAGCTTTGTAATAACAAACAGGATATTTGCATATGCTGTAGACTGGAACTGTGTAATAACACTCAGGAAAGCAGAGCTTTGTAATAACAAGCAGGAATGCAGAGCTTTGTAATAACAAACAGGATATTTGCATATACTGTAGACTGGAACTTTGTAGAAACAAACAGGATATTTGCATAAACTGCAATTTGGAGCTTTGTAGAAACAAACAGGATATTTGCATAGACTGCAATTGGAACTTTGTAGAAACAAAGAGGATATTTGCATAAACTGCAATTTGGAACTTTGTAGAAACAAAGAGGATATTTGCATAAACTGCAATTGGAACTTTGTAGAAACAAACAGGATATTTGCATAGACTGCAATTGGAACTTTGTAGTATCGGGAAACAAGCAAGCAAAAGTACCTGAGTCAGTCCTTAGAAAAGAAAGTTTTAGGCAAGCTCATTCGCCAGGAAATCAGTCCAAAAATGAAACACAGTGCCAAGGGATTATCCAGAAGAGTAGTCAGTAATTGTAGCAGAAATCAGGAACCAGAAAATCCAACAAATCTGTATTTCACACAGGATACAGGAGCAGAGAGTGTTTCAGAGTATAACTCTCAATGTGAAAGCACAAAATTGCAAACAAACCTCCCAATTAAAGCAGGCTGCTGATTAAATGATTTCTTTCAGCTGGCAAGCAGGTGGAGCCAGAGAGCTAAAGTTGCAGCAAACAGAAAAACACAATATTCCTTTCCTGTGATCAAGCCATCTGGTGGCATAGTGGTAAAACAACACCCTGGGAAATAACAGCTGCAGAAATAGAGACAGGTCCCAGGTTCAATTCCAGGCTGAACCCTGACAGTGCGATTCTTCAAGCTCTTCAGTCATGGCCTCTCCTGAAAAAAGAAAAGTATAGCCACTTGCAGCCAGACAATGTCACAGCTGTGGCATATATAAATCATCAAGGAGGAACTCGTAGTCATTAGGCTTTGCAGGAGGTGTCTTATCTCTTACTGTGGACAGAACAGAATCAATGTATTCTATCAGCAATTCACATTTCAGGAGTCAAGAATTGGGAAGCAGACTACCTTAGTCGTCAGTCTCTTTACCCAGTAGAGTGGTCCCTCAATCTGAAGGTGTTCGATTGGTTGTCAAGTGGGGTCTCCAAAATATAGACCTCATAGCCTCTCACTTAAACCACAGGCTTCTCTCCTTCCTTCAGGATCATAGTTGAAGGATAAACATTCCAAAGAGTTTATCTCCTGCCACCAGGGTGTCTTTTCTGGGAGTCTCCATAGACTTAGTGGCCATGCACATTTTTTTAACAGACACTCACAGACAAAAACTTTAAAAAGGAAGAAAGCTAAGGTTAGGATTTTATTTTGACGGTGAGCTTAGGCTTTTTGTAAAAGGTAGGTTAGGTATTTTATTTTCAAAGGTACTGTTAGGTTTTTTTTTCAGGTAAGGTTAGTTTTTTGGGGGTAACTTAGGGGGTGTTAGGTTAGGGGGTAAGCTGTTTAGTGGGTTTAAATGTCAGTGGGTATTTTGCTATAGGGTTGTGGTGGTTTAGGACTTAGTATAGTAGTGGGGTAGTTTGCAATGTGGAGGTGTGGCGGTTACTATGCTCAGAAAGGGAATAAGGGAATTCAGAGGCAGACAGTCCAGGTTGAGGACTCACTCCCTAAATTGATCATCCCATAATTCTAGCGGCAAACTTTAGACTCTATATCTATCCTATACCTATGAACGTTAAAGTGGCAATCTAGTCAAAATTAAACTTTCATGATTCATATAGGGCATGCAATTTCAATTAACTTTTCATTTTACTTATATCATCAAATTCACTTTGTTCTCTTGGTATTCTTTGTTAAAAGCTAAGCCTAGTTAGGCTCATATGCGAATTTCTCAACCTTTGAAGTCCACCTCTTATCTCAGTGCATTTTTCACAGCTAGACAGTGCTAGTTCATGTGTGCCATATAGATAACATTGTTCTCACTCCTGTGGAGTTTTTTTTATGAGTCAGCAATGATTGGCTAAAATCTATCAAAATAACTGAAATAAGGGGGCAGTCTGCAGAGGCTAAGATACAAGGTAATCACAGAGGTAAAAAGCATATTAATATAGCCGTGTTGATTATGCAAAACTGGGGAATAGGTAATAAAGGGATTATCTATTTTTTAAAACAATAACAATTCTGGAGTAGACTGTCCCTTTAAGGATAGAAGGTAGGGGGTTTCAATTAATGGAGTACATTCAAACTAGGTGTCAGTTACTAGTGGTGTTCCCCAAGGGTCGGGTTCTTGGGCCTGTTTTGTATCATAAGTGATATTGGAAGTGGGCTTCAGGGGAAGGTTTGCTTGTTTGCTGAATAAGGATATGTACCGTGTATGCAGAGGATCCCACAAGTATGTATTGGGGAATTAATGCTTGCCAGGGTAGTCTGGTATGAAGACATCGCTAAATGTAACTGCCAGTATACATATAACTTGAGCCAATTTGCCAAGTACTGTGCAATACACTTGGGGATATAATAAAAGCCTCATATATGGAACTTGTTTTGTACAAAAAGACAATTCATATATGTGAAAGCTTGTCTATGCATGGATTATCTTGTATAAATATTTATACACATCACTACAAGAGACAGACACTACCACCTCTCATTGCAGTTTAACCTGAAATGTGATGTATAGTTTAATAGCCCAATTCCCATTTAATTCCAGAAACTTGGGACAACTGTACTTTTAGGTGATAATCTGTTGTTTGTGTTATGTTATAAATATTCCTATTCCTTTCCAGGTAACGTGAGGGTTAGCTATTACGTGGCGATCGATACTACTGGGCTGCTCTATTACTATTAAGCCATTCATGGTTAATATCGTCCTCGCACTTTGTAATAGGTTTATAGGGTCTGAGACCACTGTTGCCCAACTTCCCAGTTGAACATTATATTTTGTGCAATATTAAGGGGGTCAGGATAGTACCATCTTTCAGGTTAATCAGTTACTTTATTGGCTATTATTAACAAGATATACACTAGGGTCCAAGAGTGGCCCTTTTTCTTCCTCTCCCCTAAGTTTCCCTTATTCTAGTTTGTTATATAGTTTGGGGGGTCCAAGAGAGACCACTGTTTAAAACTGGGGAAATGTTTGCTACTCTCACAGTTAATTTATTTAAAGGGGATAAGTACCGATTCTCATATAGTAAAACGAGGTCTGTATTATGTTTTATTTAGCCACTTATGGAGCACAATCATCGGGGAACATCTCATTGCAATCTGCATTTGTTATCATTTGATCCCAGCAATCTATCCATTTTAGATCCAAACTTTTTAATGCTAAGAATCTTATCAACCCTGTAATCTGCAATACGTTCCAAGTGTATGTAATTATTCTTTACTGACCATAGATCTGTATACATGGCTAATTCTGTATTATGTTATTTTAACCTCAATAAAAATATAATATTTTTTTTTTAAAAGAGAGAGGCACATGCTTTTGGTTAAAGGGATGTACAGACCATTAAGAAAGATTGTGCTTATATTGGAAGGGGTTTACTACTTAAAGGGACAGTATACACTTATTTTCATATAACTGCATGTAATAGACACTACTATAAAGAATAAGATGCACAGGTACTGATATAAAAATCCAGTCTAAAACTGTTTAAAAACTTATTTAGAAGCTTTTAGTAGCTTACATTTAGCACTCTGGAGAACAGTGCTAACCTGCTCCCCATTTCATCAGCACCCTCTCTGGTTGTTTGCAATCAGCAAAGCATAGGTACAAGATACGTTGTTTCTCTATGACTGTGAGCCCTTTGTTAGTTTTCACAAAAGGATATACACTTCCTGTACAAATATTGGGGCAGGACTTTGTTAAAGCAACACTGTACCACCATTTTGGAAAAAATACCACCATATTGTATTGTAAAATTCAAACACTTTCCTTTCACTCTCAGCCCTGTTTTGCAGATGGGCACACAGAGGAACCAGACATGAAGCAGGTGGTAACTGGGACTAACATGCCCCCATAGCAACACCAGTTCTAATGTTATGGCCAGATGGGCCCTCAGAGTTTAAGCACATTCTCTATTGAGACCTCTGAGACCCCTGTTACGCCCCTGTTTTAGAATTCCTTTGCAAAGTGCCATGTAGGATATTCAAAGTTGTTCCAATCCATCACTTAAATTAAATATTATCATTTTAATTTCTGATTGTAATAAAGTATTTGGAAATTAAAAAATATTAACTATACAATTACTCAAAATGATGTTAACTTGTTAATTGCACTCTTCGTTAATTAAAATAAATTGCCAAATGAAAGACTCTGGATCCAAACACATCAGGCATTCATCATCAATAATGAATTCATTTCCATTGTTTTACATTTGTATGTTTCTTTTGTTTTCATAGAGGTCTGTAAAAAACCTTGACAAAACCTTGTTAAAGCTTGCTATAGATCCCCATAGTTTTTGTGTATTCAACTAAGCATTATATTTTACCAATTCAGGTGGTTTTACTAAATAAAACAGCCACACTTCAAATGGACTGGAATGACCTAGAAAAAAAAGCAATTTCAGGAATTCTGATGGAATTTAATCATTAATTTGCTGTTTCATTTGTTTCTTTAGCATACACCATTAAAAAACTTTGGAAAGGCTTTATCTGGCACTATCCTATAATATAAAAGGCCAAGTGTGTTTGTCCGAAGCTGTCATGCGCAGTGGAGACAGCACAAGGACAAACACACCTGGCGTGGTCGGGCGCGGTTGGCGCGAGAGAGGAGAGAGAAATAGAAAGAGAGGGGGAGAGACAAAAAGAGATAGGAAGGAACTAAAGAGAGGGGGAAGAGCAGAAGAGAAGGGAAAGAGCAGAAGAGAGGGGAGAGGGAGAGCAAAATAGAGGGGAAAGAGCAAAAGAGAGGGTAAAGAGCAAAATAGAGGGAAGAGAGAGAAAAAGAGAGGGGGGAGAGAGAAAATAAGAGGGGGAAAGAGAGAGAGCAAAAGAAGAGAGATGGAAGAGACGGGGGAGAGTGGGGGGAGAGAGAGGGGGAGTGGGGTAGAAAGAGCAATAGAGAGGGGAAGCGAGAGAGCAAAAGAGAGGGATGGAGAGAGAGCAAAAGAGAGGGGGAGGAGCAAAAGAGAGGGGGGAGAGAGAAAAAGAGAGGGGAAAGAGCAAAATAGAGGGAAGAGAGAGAAAAAGTGGGGGGAGAGAGCAAAAGAGAGGGGGAGAGAGAGCAATAGAGAGGGGGAGAGAGAGAAAAAGAGAGGGGGGAGAGAGAGCAATAGAGAGGGGAGAGAGAGATCAAAAGAGAAGGATGGAGAGAGAGAGCAAAAGAGAGGGGAGAGAGACAGAGCAAAAGAGAGGGGGGGAGAGAGAGGAGAGAGAGAGAGCAAAAGAGAGGGGGAGAAAAAGCATAAGAGAGGGGGAGAGAGGGAGCAAAAGAGAGGGGGGAGAGAGCAAAAGAGAGGTGGAGCAAGAGAGAGCACAAAAGAAAGGGGGAGAGAGCGCAAAAGAGAGAGATAGAAAACACAAAAGAGAGGGGGAGAGAGAGCAAAAGAGAGGGGGGAGAGAGAGAGCAAAAGAGAGGGGGGAGAGAGAGAGCAAAAGAGAGGTGGAGCGAGAGAGAGTGCAAAAGAGAGGGAGAGAGAGAGCAAAAGAGAGGGGGAGAGAGCACAAAAGAGAGGGGGAGAGAGCACAAAAGTGAGGGGGAGAGAGAGAGCAAGGGGTGGGACCGCTGTACTGCAAAAAATGGCCCGTGTAAACGGGCTTTAGGACTAGTTATTCAATAAAATATCTTATGAGTCTGACATTAAAAGTAATTAATAATCACTATGCAAAATATATTTTAGATAGTAGCACCCACAAAAAAACAGCAGTCAATTCTGGGCCTTTGGCTGCGCAGTATATAGAGTTGAATGATAGGTAAGCAGTATAAAAGAAAGGATCATATATGTGGCCATGCGCTCTAAAAAGGACCACACTATAATTTCAGCATTTATATTGGACACAATAAACATTTAAATCCTCAATAAATGTTTCCACAGTGACACATTCCCTGCATACAATTACAACTCTGCCAACAAGAGCAACACATAATGAGAACAAATAGCTCCCAGGCGAAGATATTAGTCTAAAGAGCAAAAAGATCTATAATGTGGGATCTCAGACAACATCTAAGGAATGACTGGGATATATTAGTGTCTTTGATGTTACGGTGCTGTCGTCTAAATCTGCAGGCACTGTTTGATTTATTTTAATAAGAGCAACAACTAATTTTTTTCCATTATGTATGTAAGCAGAAACTGTTAACAGCAGTGAAGCACAGCAATTAGCTTTGGCTACTTTCGCTCACCTAGAATAGTGTGAATTCCACATGACGTACTAGAGATAATAGAAGGAACCAAACGGAGGCCTTACAGCTGCACATCAGTGACGTCTTATGAAGTGTTTTTTTTTTTTTTCTTTACAAATGTGTATGAGACCCTTGTGCCATATGATGCCTGGTAGGTGGATCTCGTGCTTTATTTTGCTCATCTTTGGCTAGATTACGAGTGGAGCACAATTAATCGTTCCTGCACCTTAAATTTGCTAGGTAGAAGTTTTTTGCACGCGTCGGGTAGTGCTCTTATTACAAATTGAGAGTAAAACGTTTTTCTACGAGTGCTAACTCGCTGCCCGCAAAAAGCTGAACTTTGAATATCGAAACCGTGTTAACGTATTCCCCCATAAGCTTCAATGGAGTGCAAAAAGTGGAAAAAACAACAACACCCTTACTGGTGGGAAAACCTGATCGCATTTAAATAAGTGCACTAACCGGACATGAAATATTAATATTTCACATTCCAATGTTCTTTACATAGCAGAATATGTTGTATTTATTATTGAATAAATATTTCTATATATAACTAATGTTTTTCTGGTAAAATATTCATCTATCCCTATATATATATTCAGCGCTCAGTGCCGTGTATGTGTCCCCCTGGTGCAGCATACAGCTTGGCTCCTCTAGAGCAACAACTAGCATATCTGACTAGATGAAAGAGTACATGGACGTAAAAAACAGTCACTAACAAAGCAAGATAAATAACTCACTGTAAGGACGTTTCTTCTCCTGTCACTGTTTAGCTGTTAGCTGATCCTCTTCTGAGGAGTCTCAGACACTCATCCATTACCTCTGCATAGAATACTGGCACTTACCACTCTTCAGCTCCACCTCCACCTTATACTCTGTCTCCCTGCAATCCGCCCAGCAGGGCCGGATTTACAGCCCAGGTGCCTGTAGGCACCAAAATCTGAATCGCCCACGGTGCTCTCCGCTGTGCCAGTGACCTTAAAGGGACACTAAACCCAAATTTTTTTCTTTCATGATTCAGATAGAGGAGCAATTTTAAGAAACTTTCTAATTTACTCCTATTATCAATTTTTCTTTGTTCTCTTGCTATCTTTTTTTAAAAAGCAGCAATGTGATGCATAGGAGCCGGCCTATTTTTGGTTGACAACCTGGGTTATGCTTGCTTATTGGTGGGTAAATGTCAGCCTCAAATAAGCAAGGGCTATCCATGGTGCTGAACCTAAAATGGACTGGCTGCTAAGATTTACATTCCTGCTTTTAAAATAAAGATAGCAAGAGAACAAAGAAAAATTGATAATAGAAGTAAATTAGAAAGTTGATTAAAATGTCATGCTCTATCTGAATCATGAAAGAAAAAAATTGGGTTCAGTGTCCCTTTAACTAAGTTGGCCGTCAGCAGTGAAAAAACAGCACTGTGCATGTGCAGCGGGCATCTTTTATAAAGGCCATTGCAAGCATTGTGCATTTGTGGGGGAAGCTTGCATAATACTTGCAGTGACCTTAACAAAGATGGCTGCCATTCATGGGCAGGGTGTACTGTCAGAAACACTCCATAATACATTCATGGCAGAGTGTTCTGGTATCATAATGTATTAAAGGGACAGTCTAGGCCAAAATAAACTTTTATAATTCAGATAGAGCATGTAATTTTAAACAATTTTCCAATTTACATTTATCACCAATTTTGCTTTGTTCTATTGGTATTCTTAGTTGAAAGCTTAACCTGGGAGGTTCATATGCTAATTTCTTAGACCTTGAAGACCACCTCTTTTCAGAATGCATTTTAACAGTTTTTCACAACTAGAGGGTGTTTGTTCACGTATTTCATAGAGATAACACTGTGCTCGTGCACGTGAAGTAATCTGGGAGCAGGCACTGATTGGTTAAACTGCAAGTCTGTCAAAAGAACTGAAATAAGGGGGCAATCTGCAGAGGCTTAGATATAAGGTAATCACAGAAGTAAAAAGTGTATTAATATATTAATATAACTGTGTTGGTTATGCAAAACTGGGGAATGGGCAATAAAGGGATTATCTATCTTTTAAAACAATAAAAATTCTGGTGTAGACTGTGCCTTTAACTCTTATGACTGCATATATAAGCCTGGCAAGTTTTTTTAAAATGCAACACTTTCCTCTACAATTATTGTTACCAAACATTGTTTAGTGTGCAGAGGTATGTAATCAAGAAAGTGTTGGTTTGGTACCTTAAATTAATTACCCTATCAATTACATTCACAGTATACTGTTTACATTAAACCATTAAAAGCCTGTCATGTAAGTTCACCTTTAGAAGGTGTACAACACTAACACAGAAATGTAATTATGATTTTGGGCCTAAGGGGAAGAAAAACTTTACTTCCAACAATTTATGAGATCAGTTTGAATATTAAGACCCTCTGGTACTCTTGTTTTCAACTTAAAGATCCAAAAGGCCTCACGGGTATAGAGCAATATTTCCCTGCCCCCCCCCCCCCTCCAAGGGGTTCTTACATGCTTAATGATCTGCCATTTTAGATCATCTACTCTACCTTCATGAAACTGCTTAAAATGTAGTGGTTCCTGTGAGTCAGGGAAATCTGATTTCACATCCATAAGGTGTTCCTTAATTCGCACTCTGGCTTCCCTAGTGGTAAGCCCCACATACTGCTTCTTACAAGAAGTGCATGAAACTAGATAAACCACATATGTTGAACAACAATTTTTTTTACGTGTCTAGGGAAAAGACCCTTTGTGTTACTGCCAAATGAAACTGTTTCCCTGTTTGTGTATAAGTACATGCCTTACAATTGCTAGTTCTGCATCTGTAATGTCCCTTCCAATGTAGCCAACTACTACCTTGTTGCTCCTTGGAATCAATTTCACTGGGGGCCAAAATATTACCCATGGTGTTGTTACTTCTTGAAACACATCTAAAACCCTTCTGGACCCATGGGTAAAGATCTTCAACCCCCTGTAAAATTGGAAGACATTTTTTGATTATCTGTGTGATGTCATTAAATTGATTGCTATAATTTGTTACAAATATTGGCATGTCCTTCACATCATCCTTTTTGTGTATCTTGCCCTCATAAAGCATGGTATGTCTCTCCATACTATCCACTGTTTTTGAAGCTCTGTCTATTAGATATTCAGGGAAACCTCTGCTCAAAAAGTGTTTTTAAAAACTCTCTGATTGCTTATGATATTCCTCATATGATGAGCAATTCCTTTTTAGTGTGATGCATTCACCCTTTAACATCCCAAAGTGTGTATGCCTGGGGTACATACTCTTGGAGTGCAGTATACTGTTCCCTGCTATGGGCTTCCTATGTAGTTTCATCACAATCCTGTCATCTTCACCTGAGAGTACTAAATAAAGATAATCTATCTGATCTTTACTTTTTAAATATGTAAATTTTAACCCCACTGTTTTTTTTATTGATATTGTTGACTAAATTCTCACTCTTTTGTTTGGTACCCCTCCATATAAGGAGGAGGTAGCCAATGTACCTCTTGTACATCACAATACTTTCCCATGGGGGCATCCCTTTCCAAAGACCTGGTGTGGTGACATAGCTATATAGCTATCCCTGGCATATTCACATAGCTGGTTTTAAAATCCCTTCCCCCCAGATACACCTTGTCTAAGCTAGGAGTTTAATTAAAGACTCCCTTTAGCCTTGACTGGCATGTAATAGGCCAGACCCCTTTGAATTGAGAATAAAATTGGGAATCTTTCTTTCCCTCTCTGTGTTATCCTGCTCCTGCTGAAAAGATGGATGATGTTGGACACATTGTAGAATATGAGGCCTATTTATCAAAGGTCTTGCGAACCTGATCTGACAGTGCGGATCAGGTCCGCAAGACCTCATTGAATGCAGAGAGCAATACGCTCTCCGTATTCAGCATTGCACCAGCAGCTCACAAGAGCTGCTGGTGCAACGCCGCCCCCTGCAGACTCGCGGCCAATGGGCCGCCAGCAGGGAGGTGTCAATCAACCCAATCGTACTCGATCGGGTTGAATTGTGGTGATTCCTGTCCGGCTGCTCAGAGCAGGCGGACAGGGTTATGGAGCAGCGTTCTTTAGACCGCTACTTCATAACTGCTGTTACTGGCGAGTCTGAAGATTCACCAGAAACACAGGCCCACAAACTCCATACGGAGCTTGATAAATGGGCCTCAATGGCTAAGCATATTCCTTGGATAATATTCTGTGATTATTTTAGCAGTGATGCACAAATTGGGGTTGTGGTAGAGTTGCCCTGTATTAATTAATTGGACTGTTTTGCTGTAAAATATATGTGTATATATACCTGTAAATATTTATCTTATTATTAACATATATTGATTCCTAATAAACTCTTTGGAAACAATGGAGACCCTTTATAGTGTTTATTTCACAACTTACTTGTATTGGTTTAGTGGTTTTACCATAGAATTAGAGTTAGTACTAAATTAGAATTATATTTAGTATAAATTAAAAATCTATTATACATTTTTAATAACCACACCTGGGACAGCTCCCACCAACCCATACACAGGTTGGCAAAGGCAGGGGCAAAAGTTGCCCCCATAGCTGTCCCCTGTCTCTGGAGAAAGAACTGACCCCCAAAGGAAAAGTAATTGTGTGTAAGTAGGAAAAGGAGTACTCTCAGAATATAGCTGGTATATGTATGTGAATAGCCCGTAAATTTGTCTAAAAATAACTTAAAGTGCCATAAAAACAGGTTGAGATCTGTGCATATCCTAAAAGGGCTAATTAATTTAAAATAGTTTGCATAAAAAAATTGTTTTAAAATTGTTGGCAAGTATTTTCAGAAACTAAAAAGAAATGGTTAATGGCGAGGCACTGCAGTATGCAGGTAAAGTGATTAAAGTACATATTTTATTATTTTGTCTCTATCCCAACTTGTTTTATGTCCTTTTAATCACCTCTATTCCTTTATCAAATGGAATACTAGAATAAAGGCTAACAACATCTATCGTCATCCAAGTAAATTCAGGACTCCATTTAACACTATCAAGCATAGTCAAAAGTTGTTTCGTATCTTTTAGATACAATGGCAAAATCCTAACCAGTGGTTGTAATATCCTCTCTATCCATCTCCCCAAGGGCTCAAGTAGGGACCCTATGCCTGAAACAATGGGTTGTCCCTGCACATTTTCAAGTGATTTGTGAGTCTTCCGGAGATGGTGGAAAATAAGTATCCTAGGAGTTTTGACATTCAGATAATTGAAAGTATCTTCATCAATTACCCCCATTTCTTTACCTTCATCAAGGATAGTAAGTAGACTCCTTTGGAATATAATAGTAGGTTCAAAATCAAGAGTAGTGTATACCTCTGTGTCTCCCAATTGCCTTAATGCTTCTTGGACATAGTCCTGTTTGTTCAAAACTACCACATTTCCACCTTTATCACTCTGACGTATTACAATAGTATCATTGCATTTTAGTTTCTCAATGGCTTCTATCTTTCGTTTGGTTAGGTTATTTTTCTTATTAGAGGGGGAGGCTTGTAATTTAACCAACTCCATTTCAACCCTTTTGTGGAAGGATTCTAAATAAACTCCCCTTTTACGTGTTGGCTAAAAACCAGAGTGAGGCTTAAACTTAACATCTAGATATTCATCCCTTTTGGATTCCATTTCGAGTCTTAATAGTTCCAAATAATCTTTAGCCTCTCTAAATGAGATATCCACCCTCTCCAAGTCCCCATGGCACCAAAATCCTCAGTATCCACTAAGTCTGGGTATAGGAATGAAACTGACATTTGAAAGTTGTTTTTGTCTGATCTTTAATGGAAATTACTTCTTGAGTCCGATAATACATTTTATTCTATGATAATCTATAACTGTACAAGTCCTGTAATGTGATGCTATTTATTATTTTGTAATGTCTGTTTCTACAGATAGAGAGCTTATAGTAAGTTTTTACAAATTTTGAAATTTCTCTCCATTTATTTCCTAAGTGTCCCTAGATGTTTTAGGATACGTATATAATCATCAGCGTATACCCTATTAATGTAATTCTTAAGAATATTACTAGAGTATACTATATTAAAATTAGGATCTATTCGAGACTCTGAGATCATAACCATTGCATCTTTTTAGGTGATATTATTACTTGTCCTCTAACATGTCTAATTTTCATTCATTTATGGACATTATATGAAACTTTTTAACGCTGTTTTATTTTCTGAGAAATCACAGACTAGGATCATGATGTGAAGGGTTATGAAATTATTTAGTCTTACCTTTAGCGGCTATTTTTGTACACACGCTTTAGTGATTGCTGTATTAGTGCATAGAAGTGTATGGAAAGGATAGGGTTAAGTTTCAAACAGATGCTGTTGTTCTTGTAATTACACTACAGTCTTTTTAAACAGCCGTTTGTGTTTCGTGTAGCACGGTCTATGAGTAAAGCGATAGCTGAAACGCGTAAGACTGCTGCTACACCAGCGTTTTTACTGTAATATTACTGGAATGATATCATTTTACTGTTCTCATTAAACGTTGTTTTAAATTTTACTCTGTCTCCTGCCATGCTTTTTTCTTTGTGTTCTGGAACATATATATGTGTATATATATATATATATATATATATATAGAACCAAGGTGTGTAGTATATGCACTCCCACCAATGACCTCCAACTTGCCAGGGTGCTGTAACAAGGTATGCAGGTTTTCAAAGAATTAAAGGGACACTGTACCCAAAAAATTTCTTTCGTGATTCAGATTGAGCATGAAATTTTAAGCAACTTTCTAATTTACTCCTATTATCAAATTGTCTTCATTCTCTTGGTATCTTTATTTGAAATGCAAGAATGTAAGTTTAAATGCCGGCCCATTTTTGGGGAACAACCTGGGTTGTCCTTGCTGATTGGTGAGTAAATTCACCCACCAATAAAAAAGTGCTGTCCAGAGTACTGAAACAAAAAAAAGCTTAGATGCCTTCTTTTTCAAATAATGATAGCAAGAGAACGAAGAAAATTTGATAATAGGAGTAAATTAGAAAGTTGCTTAAAATTTCATGCTCAAACTGAATAACGAAAGAAAAAAATTGGGTACAGTGTCCCTTTAAGTACTCACTGGACTGTAGACATCAGTGACAAATCCAAACTTTATTGTGTGACGTTTCGGGACAAACAGCGTCCCTTCCTCTGACAAACATCAAGTGTACAAATGAAACTTTTATAGGCCTACAAGACACTCCCCTAGTAGGCTACCAATCAGTACAAGCCGTGTGCAAAAATCAGCAGTCCTGTGTAATTAATACTGTGCTGATGTTCAAGTGTGTAAATAAAATGAAATACAAACAATATGATAATATACAAGTGAGACTGTGTTGAAACTTAATAACAGTGAATGTATATCCCCCTATATGCTCAATCTATGCTAACGATCGTACTAAAAATTAGGATTACTCCTGCTGCACATAAAACGCATGTAGAGCAAAACAAAAGCCCTCATTGGTGCTTGAGAGTACAACCTCTTGTATGGATTGGCAGTTTCTTTTTTGACACGCCTCCGTATGAATACACCCCCATAGTGACACGTCTGTAAATAATGACAGGTAGCACCGACATACTTCATCAATGTTGCATACAGCTAGAGGATAATATCCAAATGTGAAACCGACCCGCACCACGCATAAATGGCCAACATCCTCATTACTTAAAAACTATTTGGGCGACACGATCATAAACATAAACTAAACACACGCCCCATCAAAGTCAGTGTACCAAAACCTGAGCGCTCATTGGGACAAACTCGTCCCTCCCATCTATCTGATTGGCCCAGTGTGTTAATCTACAGGAGACAACAGTCACACCCATTAGTATCTTACGTCACAAGGCACAGTAATTAGCTGTATCGAGCTGGAATCTCAGCCACAGCATTCGTAACGCAACCCGATCAGCCCACCAATCAGAAAGAATGTGTGCTGAACATCTACTGTACAAATAAAAAAACAAAAGTAAGAACAACAATATCCAATAAATCCACAAAGCACAGAATGCTCAATACAACCATATCGATCAGATTCGGCATAAAACTAGCCCTTGTCACAGCCGTAAAGTAATATATATAAGCATAGATATATAAAGATATGTATAAAAATATCTATTTATAAGTACTTAGAACATGTGTATATATGTATACATATGTATTTATGTGTTCATATGTGTATATATGTCTGTAAATACATATATACAGCTATAAATACATAAATACATATGTACACACATACACACACACACACACACATATATATATATATATATATATATATATATATATATATATATATATATATATATATATATATATATATATATATATATATATATATATAATTATACACATATACAGGTTCAAATTCCCAAATCTGGAATTCCAAAATCCATACTTATTATAAAATCCAAAGTTTGTCACTAATATTTTTTTTAAAACACAATTATCATAAATATAAGCTATATTATGACATTTAAATATTGCTTAAATTACATAAGCTATTGTTATTTACTATTGGTTCTATGGCAATCGAAAGAGAGAGAACAGCACTCCATCAGATAGAACAAAAGCTAGAATGACTTTCATGCCTGTTAATTTTTATTGCAACTCCTCGGGTGCACATTCTTTTTACACACTATGCCCCTTCACAGAGAAAAAATATCCTGTAGCATATCAGTCTGACCCTGCCCAATGACTTGGTTCCATGACCTCTCCCAACTGTCCCATTTTAAAGATGCAAATATTCCAAAATCCAAACTATTCCAAACTTTTTCTGGCCCACGCAGTTTTGATAAAAAGGTTTTCTACCTTTATATGTACAGAATGTATCTCTATATCACAGCCCTTTTCAGCCTTTTATTTTCTAGCACCTGAGACCTCATTGGTTTGAGCCCTTTTTTAGGAAATATTTAGTTTGAATAATTTTTAGCACAAGTGTTATTTTTAAAAGTAATTTTGATATGTTTTGTGCAACTTTTTTGTCTTGTGTAACAGTTCACTTGAGCTCAGAAGTCGTTACATCCATTAAATTAAATTGTGCTCAAGCAAACGCATTTACTTTCAACTCGTAATACACCTGTTACTTCCAACGTGCGCAATGAGCCACAATAAACCCCTTATAGCTTGCACGCAACAGTTAGTGCATCGCTCATAATCTATCCATAGCTGGCTGTTTGTCAGTAGCGTATTTGATGAGTGACATATTCTTGCCTTTCTTTACTTGATGCATATGGGCACTTTGTTCAAGCTTTTTCCAGCAAGACACCATCAAAACCCACACTCAGGATTTCCAGGTCATTAAGGGGTTAGGTCACCCTGCATTATTTCAGATGGGGAACAAACATAATAGCGGAGATAGAAAAGCTACAGGTTGAAACAATTCAATGCATTTAGAGCTTTATAATACTGTATTCAGCACTATGAGCTCCCTTAGAAACTTCCCTTTATACACCCCCCCTGCACCTAACTTACCATAATTGAGAGGAATACCTATAGGGATCGTGAAAACAAAAGTAATGGGGGAGAGAGTGTTGGTCCTGTCTTCCCCAAAATGGTGCCAGACAATTCACTTTGAAAAAGAGGTGGTGTTGATGAGCTCTGCAATGACGGCTCTGCTATAATGGGAAAAGAGCACCTGTGCTCCCCAGCAAAATAATACAAATACATTGCTCAGTGTGTACCCCTGGGCTGTACCTTTAGGTGACAGTTTGTATTTCCTTGCATGTGTGTGTTTTCAAGTGGCTAGATGGTTATACATGAAATGTCTGTAGCTATAATTACATAAAACACAATTAGATAAGAGCCACATTTATAGATAAAAGCATAATTTATGCCAAAATTATCTGTCATTCTCAGAGCAGCTGAATACAAAGAAAACGAATGCAGGACACCCAAGGACACCTTTTGTACAGCTTTAACTCATTCTGTTGGGGGCATATTTTGGTTTTGTGCTGCCCAAGAACACAGAAATCAATTACACTGCAAATTTTGCACATTTATAATGCTCACAACTTAAAATTTAGTTATTAAAGGGATAGCCAAAATTATACCTTCACAATTCAGATAAAGCACACAATTGTAAACAACTTTCCAATTTACTTCCATTATCAAAAGGTGCACAATTTTTTTATATGCACACAATTTTTTTATATGCACACTTTCTGAGGCACAGCTGCTACTGAGTATGTGCAAGATTCACAGGATATGCATTTTGTGATTGGCTGATGACCGTCACATGAGGCATTAGGAAGGAAAATGTAACTAATTTTTACATTTGTCAGAAAAAAATCTACTACTCATTTAAAATTCGAACTTTTGCATTGTATGTTTATTATGCATTAATTAATTATGCTATTCTAATGTGTTTTTTTGGCCCTTTAAATTCTTCCTGTTAGTAACTTATCTAGACTAAACAACTTTATACCCCCTTTCCACCATTAACCGACAAAGGGCCAGATTACAAGGGGAGCGCTACCGTTATAGCACAAGGGGCGTAAACGCTCAAATCCATATTACAAGTGGAACGCTGTATACATTTCTGAAAATTAGTTTGCGCAAACTTGCAGTCATTTATGATCCCCATCTATTCTATGGGCGCTGTTGAGCAGCAATGTCCGCTTATATTACAAGTTGAAAGTAAATGAGATTGCTGGAATACATCATTTAAGGCTCAAATGTTTTGAGCCAGAGGAAACAGTTGCACTAAACTAATATATTAACCCCTAAACTGCCACACCCTCACATTACAAACGAACCAACTACACTATTAACCCCAAACTACCACAAGCCCCATCGCAAACTATCCCTCTATACTATTAACACCTAAACCGCCACATCCCCACATTGCAAACTACCCCACTACACTATTAACTCCTAAAACACGACACACCCACATTGCAAACTACCCCACAACACTATTAACCCCTAAACCGCCATACACCCCCATCACAAACTACCCCTTACACTATTAACCCCTAAACGACCACAACCCCATCACAAACTATCCCTCTATACTATTAACCCCTAAACCACCACAACCCCCACCGCAAAACACCCACTAACATCTAAACCCCCTAACCAGCTAACCCCCTAACTTAACACCCCCCAAGTTACCTGCCAAAAAAATAACCTTAACCGAAAAAAAATAACCTTACCTGAAAAAAAATCCTAACCTTACCTGAAAAAAAAGACTACCATTACAGAAAACAAACAAACAAATTACCAAAAATAAAAAACATTTATGCCTATTCTAAAACTAAAGCCCCACTTTAAAAATTAAAACCCACCCCAAAATTATGAACCTATACTAACACTAAACTATAGCAATATCCCTCAAAAGGGCTTTTTGTAGGGCATTGCCCTAAAATGATTTAGCTCTTTAAAAAGGAAAAAAAAAACTAACCCCCCCCAAACAAAAACTACTCTAAAAATTGCCCTGAAAATGGCATTAGGTTGGCCATTGTCCTTAGAAGGGCATTTAGCTCTTTTTCTGCCCCAAAAAAACCCCAAAAATAAAATCCTATTCTAAATAAAAACCCCAACCAAAAAAAATCCTATCATTAAACACCAGAGATTGTACTCACCAAAGTTGAATCCAGCCAGGTTAGGGGGGTTATCTGGTTAGGGGGTTTAAATGTTAGTGGGTATTTTGTGGTGGGGTTGTGATGGTTAAGGGGTTAATTGTGAAGTGGGGTAGTTTCCAATACGGGGTGTGGCGGTTTAGGGGTTAATAGTATAGTGGGGACTTTGCAGTAGGCTATGTGGCGGGTTAGGGGATAATAGTGCAGTGGGATATGTAGTGAGTTAGGGGTTAATAGAGTAGGGGGTTAATGGCGATTCAGGTTAGCGTGCGGCTATTGGTGATAGGTTTTTTCCTCTTTCTCTCTCCATTGAAAGTCTATGGGGGAGTACGTTAACACGGTCGCAACATTATAACTTTTGCTCTTTGCATGCTAACCGGCACGTGCGAAGAGCAGAAGTAGAGCATAGTTAGCGTGTGAGCAGGAAAAGTAGTTACTGCTTCACTCGTAATCTAGCCCATAGTGAAGTGAGCTAACTCCTTATTGTCTGTAATGCATATAGAGTAAGGATGTAATTTCCATATTAAACTGGACTCAGATAAGTGATTTAACATCTCATAGCTTATAACACAAAGTGCAGTGATTTAGCTTCTCTATAACCAATGCCATACACTAGTACTTTATGCAGTGCAGATATAACTCCCTATAATCCCTATTGTCAGTAGCCAACAAGAACAGGGATTTATTAACACCCATATTCCCAATAGCAAACAGAGAGCAGTGATAAAACTTTTTATCACTAGGAGCACACACTAAAAGTGGCCAGGCCTCCAATGCTCTGGTAATACCTGGTGTTTGATTCTTTCATGCTCCCTCTGATACGTTGAGAAAACTACTTTCCTCCTTCTGGCAAATGGATGTCAGTGCTAGAGGGAAATCCTGACAGGTGCAACATTACACTGGACATAGGTAAAGTAGCACATGATTTTATTTATGACAGCCTGGTACACGCATGGGAGAATGCATGCAGACATCAGGGAGGCACATTTATCCTTATACAGAGAGGCACAATGTCTAGCTCTTGTCCCAAATTAATATATGATTGTCCTTTCTACCAACACATTTTTTTTTCTTTTATGTAAACAAAAACGGTTGCAACTATAGAAAATTCTCCACACTCAGAACATACTATATCCCACCAAAGCATTTAAAAATTGCTTAGCAAATGTTAAATACTCTGATTTTACCTTATGTGACATATATATATATACATATATACTGTATAGTGATTTACAACATATTGCTTGCAAATATGCTGTATATCTGGGCTGACATTTCTAATATGACATTATAGTGTGAGTTTTCGGAGGTGGGTGTTATTCACCCCTCTTAAATACTGTAGAACCCTCAAACCTGAAAGGTGCTAGCTTCTCTTAAAGGGACAGTAAACACTTTGAGTCTGTATTCTAAAATGTTTAACTATGAATATAAAACAATTTTGCAATATACTTCCATACGTTTAGATTACGAGTTTTGCGTTCTGCTTAAAAAGCAGCGTTAGCCAGTCCTAACACTGCTTTTTAAAACCCGCTGGTATTACGAGTCTTGCAGGTACAGGTGAACCGCTCACTTTTTTGGCCAGACTTGGAAATACCGCAATTCCACTTACGTAAATTGCGTATCCTCTTTTTTCAATGGGACTTGGATAGTGCCAGTATTACGAGTCTGCCAAAAAGTGAGCGGTAGACCCTCTCCTGTCAAGACTGGTACCGCATTTTAAAGTCAGTAGTTAAGAGTCTTACACTACAACGCCGTAGCATAAAACTCTTAACTAAAGTGCTAAAAAGTTCACTAACACCCATAAACTACCTATTAACCCCTAAACCGAGGCCCTCCCACATCGCAAACACTAAAAGACAAATTTTAACCCCTAATCTGCCGAACCGGATATCGCCGCAACTATAATAAATATATTAACCCCTAAACCGCCGCACTCCCGCCTCTCAAACACTAGTTAAATATTATTAACCCCTAATCTGTCGTCCCTAACATCGCCGCCACCTATCTACATTTATTAACCCCTAATCTGCCGCCCCCAACGTCGCCGCCACTATATTAAAGCTATTAACCCCTAAATCTAAGTCTAACCCTAACCCTAACACCCCCTAACTTAAATATAATTAAAAGAAATCTAACTAAAAATTCCTATCATTAACTAAATTATTCCTATTTAAAACTAAATACTTACCTGTAAAATAAACCCTAAGATAGCTACAATATAACTAATAGTTACATTGTAGCTAGCTTAGGATTTATTTTTATTTTACAGGCAAATTTGTATTTATTTTAACTAGGTAGAAAAGTTACTAAATAGTTATTAACTATTTAATAACTACCTAGCTAAAATAAATACAAAAGTACCTGTAAAATAAAACCTAACCTAAGTTACAATTACACCTAACACTACACTATAATTAATTAAATTAACTAAATTAAATACAATTAAATAAATTACATACAATTACCTAAATTAAATTAAATTAGCTAAAGTACAAAAAAAACAAAAACACTAAATTAAAGAAAATAAACAAATTACAGAAATTTAAACCAATTACACCTAATCTAATAGCCCTATTAAAATACCCCCCCCCCCCCAAAATAAAAAAAAAACCTAGCCTAAACTAAACTACCAATAGGCCTTTTGCTGGGCATTGCCCCAAAGTAATCAGCTCTTTTACCTGTAAAAAAAAAAAAAAAATACAAACAACCCCCCCAATAGAAAAACCCACCACCAACGCAACCAACCCCCCAAATTAAATACTAGCTAAAAAAAAACTAAGCTCCCCATTGCCCTGAAAATGGCATTTGGATGGGCATTGCCCTTAAAAGGGCAGTTAGCTCTTTTGCAAGCCCAAACCCTTAATCTAAAAAATAAACCCACCCAATACAAACTTAAAAAAAACTAACACTAACCCCCTGAAAATCGACTTATCGGGAGACTTCATACAAGCTGGGCGAAGTGGTCCTCCAGACGGGCAGAAGTCTTCATCCAAGCCGGGCAGAAGTGGTCCTCCAGACGGGCAGAAGTCTTCATCCAGACGGCATCTTCTATCTTCATCCATCCGGCGTGGAGCAGCTCCATCTTCAAGACATCCGACGCGGAACATCCTCTTCTTCCAACGACTATAACAGAATGAATGTTCCTTTAAGTGACGTCATCCAAGATGGCGTCCCTTATATTCCGATTGGCTGATAGAATTCTATCAGCCAATCGGAAATAAGGTAGAAAAAATCCTATTGGCTGATCCTATCAGCCAATAGGATTGAGCTTGCATTCTATTGGCTGATTGGAACAGCCAATAGAATGCGAGCTCAACCTATGGGCTGATTGGATCAGCCAATAGGATTGAACTTCAATCCAATTGGCTGATTGCATCAGCCAATAGTATTTTTTCTACCTTAATTCCAATTGGCTGATAGAATTCTATCAGCCAATCGGAATCTAACGGATGCCATCTTGGATGACATCACTTAAAGGTACCTTCATTCTGTTTTAGTCGTCGGAAGAAGAGGATGCTCTGTGTCGGATGTCTTAAAGATGGAGCCGCTCTGCGCTGGATGGATGAAGATAGAAGTTGCCGTCTGGAGGACCACTTCTGCCTGGCTTGGATGAAGACTTCTGCCTGTCTGGAGGACCACTTCGCCCGGCTTGGATGAAGACGTCTCCCGGTAAGTTGATCTTCAGGGGGTTAGTCTTAGGTTTTTTTTAAGGGTGTATTGGGTGGGTTTATTTTTTAGATTAGGGGTTTGGGCTTGCAAAAGAGCTAACTGCCCTTTTAAGGGCAATGCCCATCCAAATGCCCTTTTCAGGGCAATGGGGAGCTTAGTTTTTTTTTAGCTAGTATTTTATTTGGGGGGTTGGTTGTGTGGGTGGTGGGTTTTATTGTTGGGGGGGTTGTTTGTATTTTTTTTACAGGTAAAAGAGCTGATTACTTTGGGGCAATGCCCCGCAATAGGCCCTTTTAAGGGCTATTGGTAGTTTAGTTTAGGCTAGGGTTTTTTTTTTTTATTTTGGGGGGGCTTTTTTATTTTAATAGGGCTATTACATTAGGTGTAATTAGATTAAATTTCTGTAATTTGTTTATTATTTTCTCTAATTTAGTGTTTGCTTGTTTTTGTACTTTAGCTAATTTAATTTAATTTAGGTAATTGTATTTAATTTAGTTAATTTATTTAATTATAGTTTAGTGTTAGGTGTTAGTGTAACTCAGGTTAGGTTTTATTTTACAGGTAAATGTGTCTTTATTTTAACTAGGTAGTTATTAAATAGTTAATAACTATTTAATAACTATTCTACCTAGTTAAAATAAATACAAATTTACCTGTAAAATAAAAAAAAATTCTAAGCTAGCTACAAGCTAGCTACAATGTAACTATTAGTTATATTGTAGCTATTTTAGGGTTTATTTTACAGGTAAGTATTTAGTTTTAAATAGGAATAATATAGTTTATGATAGGAATATTTATTTTGATTTATTGAAATTATATTTAAGTTAGGGGGTGTTAGGTTTAGGTTTAGACATAGGTTTAGGGGTTAATAACTTTACTATAGTGGCGGCGACGTTGGGGGCGGCAGATTAGGGGTTAATAAATGTAAGTAGGTGGCGGCGATGTTAGGGCCGGCAGATTAGGGGTTAATAATATTTAACTAATTTTTGCGAGGCGGGAGTGCGGTGGTTTAGGGGTTAATATGTTTATTATGGTGGCGGCAACGTTGGGGCGGCAGATTAGGGGTTGATAAGTGTAGGTAGGTGGCGGCGACATTGGGGGCGGCAGAGTAGTGGTTAATAAATATAATGTAGGGTTCGGCGATGTTGGGGGCAGCAGATTAGGGGTTCATAAGTATAATGTAGGTGGCGGCGGTGTCCGGAGGGGCAGATTAGGGGTTAATAAGTGTAAGATTACCGGTGTTTAGACTCGGGGTTCATGTTAGGTGTAAATATAACTTTTATTTCCCCATAGGAATCAATGGGGCTGCGTTAAGGAGTTTTACGCTGCTTTTTTGCAGGTGTTACACTTTTTTTCAGCCGGCTCTCCCCATTGTTTCCTATGGGGAAATCGTGAACGAGCACATTACACCAGCTCACCGCTGATTTATGCAGTGCTGGTATTGGAGTGTGGTAATGAGCAAAATTTTGCTCAATGCTCACTTCTTATCTTTTAATGACGGGTTTGTAAAAACTCGTAATACCAGCGCAGCATGTAAGTGAGCGTTGAGTGAAAACTGCTCGTTAGCACCGCATAGCCTCTAACGCAAAACTCGTAATCTTGGCCATTATTTATTTTGTCCCCTTTTTCTGTAAAGTTTTAAAATGATTTTTCCATTCCTGCAGATTTCACAAGCCTAACATTGTCATAATATATATACTGTGTATATATATATATATATATATATATATATATATATATCCATATGGCTTCATCAGCAGAGATGATAAGCTAACAAACTGCAAAACAATGCATATGTTGCTAACAAAATGACAGTGGCTAGCTGTGACTGCTCCAGGGAAATGGGGGGGGGGGGGTTAATGAGTTTGGCTATGGAAAACAATTGCAAAAGACAAGATGTTAATTTATTTACAAAATGTATTTATAAGACAGCAAAAAAATATTTTAATTATAAAGAGTTTACTGTACTTTTAATGAGCAAGGTAGTGATTTTTTTTTATTAGATACCTAGCACTGTAAGCAGAGCAGGGGGGTAAAGGAATAATAATCGTAATTTCAAAAAGATAAAAATGGAAGCAAGCAGTTGACTTTCTATCATTACTCCTGCACACTTTTATTTAACTGTTTGCATCCCTACATATAATCTAAAACCACTGCCATGACAGTGGTGTGCAAGATCAGGAACTTGAAGCTACAATAAAAAGTTTAGAATTTACTGAATATTCCAGAGTATGGCATGAAATAGTTGTGTGGAGAAAGACCAGTGTGAGAGTGACAGACAAATGTGGCAGGACAGGTGTGAACAAGGTATAAAGAAAGAGCAGAATAGCTGCGTGGGACATAACTGTGAAAGACCAGCGTCAGACTGCTGTGACACAGTGACGTGTTAGGTGGTAGCTGATGTGATGGTCCTTCATAGGAAAAGTGCCGTAATAAATAATTAGTTCAGCAGCAGAATTACAGTCAATGGGTGCAGGGGAGGTCTCTTCAAACAGGACTGCCCCCTGGTGGAGCTTTATAAGTAGTACAAGAACTGAGCTCTTATCTCACAATCTTCTTGGAGCTGGCTTGGGACAGGTTCATCTCAGAGCATCTTCATACTGGAGTGACTGGTTGAGTTTGTAAACTGTCGGCAGAATGGGGAGAGAATGAAAACAACACGCTCCATAATCAGAGGATCAGGTAAGTGTCTGCAGAAAGCTGTAACATAGCCCAGAATCATGTAAATGAATTATTATTAACTCTAAGGATCCCCTTAAGCAACCATAACCCTGTGACTTCTGTGAGGTGCAGGGAGGGGCGATAGAGAGATGTTTGTAGGGCTTTCAAATAATTTCTAAAGCAGAAAAATACAATTTTCTGATAATTTATATAGTTTATGAATGAGTAAAGAAATATAAATGTTGTTATAAAGTAATGTAGACAGAGCCAAAATACAAGCAAGTGATGGGTTAATGAAATACCTCCAATTATGTAGGAAACACTCTGTTCAGCATCATTACGCAGCACAAACATCTCATTTTATGCTGTACAGGTAAAGCGCCCCAACAGAAAACCACAACCAATCCATCTGGGCAAACCTTTAGTTTGGGAAGGGTTAAATCTGCTAGTATATTTGTATTTACATGTGTGTAAGTTTCTAAGCTTGTAAAAAGCTCTGTTTGCAGCATGCTGTCACTAGCCTCGTAATAATTACCTCCTAACATGCGAAAATAGGTACATTATAAATTAAATGTTGTATGCTACAAATTATTGAACTTCAGATACAGTTTTTTTTATTGTGTGTGTTTTTTTTTAAGCTATGACTGCCTATATGCCTATACAAAATAGAATGCCATTTACTTTGAGATTATATATATAATTTTTAAATCCAAGATTGAATAAAGGAACTCTGTTTTACTTACCTTTGTGCTGGCTGGATTATCGTTTTTTCTTTTATATATATATATATACACACATAAATACACACATGTGTGTGTATGTATAAAAGAAAGAAAAAAAAAGATTCAAATTTGTACAAATCCGACAATTTTTTTAGCCAGCAAATAAAATCGAATCTAACATAAATCAAATACTTTCCCCTCTGGTCAGTGACAGAAACAAGTGTAATAAATAGCAATGCACTTCACTGGCTACATTCATTAAAAGCCTTTGCAGTTCCTATGTTAATTCATCATAGTAACCTTCCGCTACAGATAGCTATTTTCTCCAGTCATTAGTGAATTAGTCGCATAGGAATAAGTGAGACTGTTAGTGAATCTAACCCAGAGTCTGTCACCTACTGTTCCCAGACTGGTTAACTGCTGCTCTTTGGAACTTAAGAAGAAGGAGCAGTGATGGGGACTGGGGAGTGAGTATAAGGCACGGGTAAGGTAGAGGCACTAGGAACAGGCAAGCATATGGTTTAGGAATCAGAGGAAACAGGAACAAGACATAAGGGAATATTTGTTTAATAGAGCACACAAATTAGCAACACAATTGTGAGCACTCAAAAATGGTCCACTGTAGTTTAAGGAGGTTTCAGCATGGGTCATGGTATGAACATGTTTAAGACCACTGTTTATAATACTGATTGAACATGCATTTTTATAGAAATTGGCAATAAAAAAGAGATAGTTGTGACCAATGTACAATGAGACACTTGTGTATAACACACAGAGAGAAAGGATAGAACTTGTATACCTGACAAGGAGGGGGAGACCTCAGCTTATGTTCTTGCAGAGACATAGCTATAGGGCAAAGTAATAACCAGCCCTCTAAACTGAGAGGAGCTAAAATAGCTGTATACATTCTTTGCAAAGGAGAGATAGTAAAACGTGTAACTAGAATAAGTAGATAAGGTGTCAGTATATACAGTAAACCAGGAAAAAGATACCTTAAGGGCAGGTGGAATTGACTGAAAAGAGGATAGTGAAAGAGGAAGGATATCTATGAAGATTACAGAAAAAGGAGAAATAACTAATTACATTACAGAGAACACTGAGTAGACAATCATGAGGGTTTACCATTTATTACAGTCAAACGTTACAGTGCAAATTGATACAAGGGGAGAAGGGCCCTGATCCAAAGAGTACAATTTGCTGGTTAGAGGAGAGTGATGTAAAAGGCAAAGGTGCATTGTGTTGTAAGGTGCACAAATATAAGAAAGTATTAAAACTAACAGTAAGGAAGATATAAAATAAATGTAATTAATAGGTGCTCATTTTATGAAAAGAAAAGATGTAGGGCATATTTAACATAATTAAATGAGAGACATGAGTGCTACAGATTAAGAGATAAGTATATATTAAGGAGAGTATATAAAGTAATATTTATAGTTGCTTTAATGTCCTTCTTAAAGGGACAGTAAACACCAGAATTTTTGTTGTTTAAGAAGGTAGATAATCCTTTATTACCCATTCCCCAATTTTGCATAACCAACACAGTTATAATAATATACTTTTTACCTCTGTGATTACCTTGTATCTATGCTTTTTGACAGACTTGCATTTTTATCGAATCAGTGCTGACTCCTACGAGCTTCACGTGCCTGAGCTCAATGTTATCTATATGAAACACATGAACTAACACCCTCTAGTGGTGAAAAACTGTCAAAATGCTTTCAGATTAGAGGCAGTCTTCAAGGACTAAGAAATTAGCACATTAACCTCCTAGATTTAGCTTTCAATTAAGAATACCAAGAGAACAAAGCAACATTGGTAATAAAAGTAAATTGGAAAGTTGTTTAACATTACATGCCCTATTTAAATCATGATTTTTTTTTTTTTTTTTTTACTTTACTGTCCCATTAAGAAAGTTCAAGCTTGATTCAGTATCAAGTCAGTGCAAAAAGTCTTTGTACAGCAAACAATAGTGAGGTGAATACTTATAGTCTATTAAATAAACCCCAATTCATAGTAGATGGGTGTTAGTACTTATCTTTATCCTTATGCTAGGTGCGGGTAAGCCGTATTGGTAGCATGTGTGTCCACAAATTCATTAGACAAGTAACAAATGCAAATTACTTTTACCCCTCTGCTGATCCAGTAGGACTTGTGCAAGGTGCTTAGATGGATAACTTCTGTGTGCGATCCTGGTCTGCCGAGTAAGCCCTTCAGTATCCGCTGCAGGGAATATCCACAATAGGAAATCATGGTCCTCGTCTCGGTGGGTGTGTCACCCTCCTTGTTGATACCTGAAGCACTTCTGACGTCAGTCCGTACAATGCCTATGATAGGCTGCAGATCTTGGGGTTAAGGATTGTTCTAAGCAGGCTGTACCAATCGGCTAAGGAAAGGGCTATAGGCTTCTTATAGTAATAGCAGTATTCCCAACCACTTAGTCAAAGGCAGTAAATGCAAGGCAAAAAAACTAATAGGAAGCCAGAAAGCTTAAGTATTGCTCAGTTTATTCGGCCGTGCTAAACAAATTCAAGGGTAGGCAATCAAGGAACAACTGCCACGTTTCGTGCATGCGTACATGCGCTTCATTAGAGGCTGTGATTTTCAATTCCAAGTCAAAGGAAAGAAACATTTTAACATCAATGAGAAAAAAGAGATTACTTTATATTTTGGAGCTACAGCTGTAGCAATTATAAAAATAGAGAGGTAAATGTACTTTACACTCAAAAAGTGGGAGCTACCCCTCTTTTTATAGAAAGGGAATACAGCACTATTTTCTTGTTTAATTATAATGTATTTATTGATCCAAAATATACATCATGTGACTTTACCAGCTTCAGTGTGACAAAAATAATAGAATAAAACAAAGAAACCAAGAACCACTTGTTGAAATGCAAACAACCTAACCAGAGCCTAATATGAGCACAACAGTCATTTTTGAAGTGCTCTTATATTAATCCTGTAAAGAAAACATAGTGACCTGCTTACATAACAAGAATTTTCATTAATTGTGACTTGGTAGGAGTAGTGTACTTGTTACACTGTGATTGTCGCTGCTTCTATTTAGGGGAAACCAAGGGAATTCTAAAGGATAGAATTCAGGAACAAAGGGATTATATTTATTTTTAACAGAGATACCAATATTACTAGACACTATTTACTAGACACTATGAGAAGTATCATGATAATGACCTTGTGTCTCTGAAATTCATGGGTATAGATAAAGGTGACACACATAATAGAGGTGGTGATATAGAGAAAAGTCTCCTACAAAAAGATGCAAGATGGATATACAATCTGAAAAAAAAAATATCCCCTAGGGTTAAATGAAAAAAGTGATTATGCTTGTTAACTATTAACATCCTCTATGAACAATTTAAGGTTTGCAACATAACAATATAGATCTTCTTTCAAATCTAGACATAAGGATCTTTGTAAGAGAAATTTAACCTTTATTGTTAAAATTTTGTTTAAATTTGTTTTTAATTTAAACACAAGGTAAAAAAAAAATCCTTTATTCATTTGGAGTAAAATTTATATTTCGACTTGTGGACAAAAGAAGTATATAGATATAGGAAATGTAAATTTTTGTACATTTTGAAGTGAGAGCGTTTATGCCTTTAAAGGGACATGAAACCCCAAATTTTTCTTTCATGATTCAGACAGAGAATACAATTTTAAACAACTTTCCAACTGACTTCTATTATTTAATTTGCTTACTTCTCTTGTTATCCTTTGCTGAAAGGTTTATCTAGGCAAGCTCATGAGCAGCAAAGAACCTTGGTTCTAGCTGCTGATTGGTCGCTGCATATAAATACTGATTTTCATTGAAGTTCAATCCTATTGGCTTATCCAGTCAGCCAGTAGGATTGAGCTGGCATTCTATTAGCTGTTCCAATCAGCCAATAGAATGCCAGTTCAATTCTATTGGCTGATTGCATCAGCCAATAGGATTTTTTCTACCTTAATTCCGATTGGCTGATAGAATTCTATCAGCCAATCGGAATCGAAAGGGACGCCATCTTGGATGACATCACATAAAGGTACCACCATTTAGTAAGAAGACTCCGGATGAAGAGGATACTCCGCGTCGGATGTCTTGAAGATGGACCCGCTCCGCGCCGGATGGATGAAGATAGAAGATGCCGTCTGGATGAAGACTTCTGCCCGTCTGGAGGAGCTCTTCTGCCTGGCTTGGATGAAGACATCTGCCCGTCTGGAGGACCACTTCTGCCCGGTTGGTTGAAGCTGTCTCACAGTAGGGTGATCTTCAAGGGGTTAGTGTTAGTTTTTTTTAAGGGGGGATTGGGTGGGTTTTATAGTAGGGTTGGTTATGTGGGTGGTGGGTTTTAATGTTGGGGGGGTATTGTACTTTTTTTACAGGTAAAAGAGCTGATTGCTTTGGGGCAATGCCCCGCAAAAGGCCTAAGGGCTATTTGTAATTTAGTGTAGGGTACTCTTTTATTTTGGGCAACATTTTTATTTGTTAGGGGGATTAGCTTAGGTGTAATTAGTTTAAAAATCTTGTAATTATTTTATTATTTTCTGTAATTTAGTGGGTTTTTTTTTCGTAATTTAGATAATTTTATTTAATTGTAATTAATTGTATTTAGTTTAGGGAATTTATTTAATTATAGTGTAGTGCTAGGTGTTAGTGTAACTTAGGTTAGGTTTTATTATACAGGTAAATTTGTCTTTATTTTAACTAGGTAGTTATTAAATAGTTAATAACTATTTAATAACTATTGTACCTAGATAAATACAAAGTTTCCTGTAAAATAAAAATAAACCCTAAGATAGCTACAATGTAACTATTAGTTATATTGTAGCTATCTTAGGGTTTATTTTATTGGTAAGTATTTAGTTTTAAATAGGAATTATTTAGGTAATTGTAGTAATTTGATTTAGATTTATTGTAATTATATTTAAGTTAGGGGGGTTAGGGTTAAGGTTAGACTTAGGTTTAGGGGTTAATAACTTTATTATAGTGGTGGCGACGTTGTGGGCGGCAGATTAGGGGTTAATAAATGTAGTTAGGTTGTGGCACAGCTTCTAAAGCAAGACTCGTAAACTAGGTGATTGAATCTTTTTGAACCTCTCAAACAGTTGTATGAAGCCATGCATTACTGGTAGCTGTGCACATTACATACAGTAGAGAATAGTTATATGAAGCTATACATTACTGGTAGCTGTGCACATTACATACAGTAGAGAGATAGTTATATTAAGCTATACATTACTGGTAGCTGTGCACATTACATACAGTAGAGAGATAGTTATATGAAGCTTCACATTACTGGTAGCTGTGCACATTACATACAGTAGATAGATAGTTATATGAAGCTATACATTACTGGAAGCTGTGCACATTACATACAGTAGAGAGATAGTTATATGAAGCTATACATTACTGGAAGCTGTGCACATTACATACAGTAGAGAGATAGTTATATTAAGCTATACATTACTGGTAGCTGTGCACATTAGATACAGTAGAGAGATAGTTATATGAAGCTATACATTACTAGTAGCTGTGCACATTACATACAGTAGAGAGATAGTTATATTAAGCTATACATTACTGGTAGCTGTGCACATTATATACAGTAGAGAGATAGTTATATGAAGCTATACATTACTGGTAGCTATGCACACATTACATACAGTAGAGAGATAGTTATATTAAGCTATACATTACTGGTAGCTGTGCACATTAGATACAGTAGAGAGATAGTTATATGAAGCTATACATTACTGGTAGCTGTGCACATTACATACAGTAGAGATAGTTATAGGAAGCTATAAATTACTGGTAGCTGTGCACACAGGGTCGGCTCCAAGGGGGGGCATTGGGGGGCAATGCCTGCCCAAATGGAATGCCGTGCCCCCTCCCCAGCCCACTGGCACCGCTGACATACAAACACTTCATTAATGTTCTGTTTTATTTATTTTTTTAAGCCGGTGTTCTAAAGTTATGCGTCTACCCGTAGGAATGTGTATACTTCGTCACTTACGGTGACGTTTGTCAGCTGGTGGAGGTTTGTGGCGCTCACAGAAAGAAAAGTAACATTCTATTCAAAGTTAAAAGAATTGCATAAGGTTTTTTAACAATTGTCAATATGGAGTAAAACAATTTCTAAAAAATAGGGGGCGCCCTAGAGCGTGATCAAATATCCAACCTAATATAGTAATATATATATATCACGAATCAATTAAGCAAAAATTATAAATCAATTATTAATGTATATATCACACACAAAATATAGACAGTTGGTAGTATTCCAATGATGTGAATAATACAATTGAAGGGCCTCTAAGAAGTGAGTTAATATAGATTAGTCTTTAGGCAGGTAAGCCTGATGAAACAGCCTGTGTGCTGAGAAACGCGTCGTTTTTACTTGTTTTTACTAGTAAATATAATACTTTATTAAAACACACTTGCTCTTGTGCATTTTGTGGACCAATTTATTTTGGCCCAATTTATTGGACACCTGCTGACTGCTTGCTGTGGATACCCTGTCTAAAGTCTGTTGGGTGACTACATTGATCCCATCCTGCTTGAATAGCATCGCTGTAGATGCTACATCAAATGTGAGTATATTACTTTAAACACTGTAATATATCCTGGGTCCAAACTGTACTAGGCCATATAGGCACCTCTGTGTCTCTCTATATATCCACTACAGATTACTCCACTTTATCCTAGAGGTCGGTCTGCTGGGTGACTGTGATTGATCCCAGGCTGCTTCTATTGCACTGATTGAAGTGCTTCCTGAATTGTGAGTTTGCATTAGCACGACTAGATCATATACATTGTGTTGAACAAACAATATTGGGCCATGTGGCGCATCTGTCTCTCTCTTGTTTTGTAGATCATGGAGTAAAACAAATGGGTTAATAGTGGTTGTTAGATCACAGGCAACAAGTTTTACATAAATACGTTTGGTGTCAGTCATTCTCAAGACATTCAATAAATGACAAATTTTAATACCAGGTAATCACTTTCCAAGAATAAAGGGTTGTTCTCATCATCATTTCTTATGTAATTCTCAATTGCTTCTTTTGTAGTTTGTAACACTCATCACATTATCATAGAACAGTTAATAAAAGGTATCACACTACAAAAGCAGCTGCAAATGGCATGGAGATGTTCAAAATAAGATGAAATTACAAAAGTATAAGAAACTACCATTCACATTTTTCATGCTTTATGTTTTCTATATACATATTTTTGAATCCCTGTACTATGTAGGCATATATGAGCTATAGTGCCTGTTTGGGATATGCTTTGCCAAGTGCATAAATTACTTAAAGGGATAGTAAAGTCAAAACTTGTATTTCATGGTTCAGATAGAGCATGCAAACTGTAAAAAAAAGTTTGGGCAAATAAAGGTGATCCCTGTATTATCTAGGCATATATGAGCTTTAGTGCCTGTTTGGGATATCCTTTGCCAAGTGCATAAATTACTTAAAGGGACACTAATGTCAAAAATTTTATTTCATGGTTCAGATAGAGCATGCAATGTAAAACATCTTTCCAATACACTTCAATTATCTAATTTGCTTTGTTCTCTTGGTATACTTTGCTGAAAAGCAATGTACAACAGGGAGTTAGCTGCTGGTTGGTGGCTCCATATATATTTCTATTCTCATTGGCTCACCAATTGTGCTCAGCTAGCTCCCAGTAGTGCATCTCTGCTCCTTCAACAAAGGATACCAAGCAATAAAGTAAATTAAATAATAGAGCATACAATGTTAAACAACTTTCCATTTTACGTCTATTTGAATCACAACAGAAAAAAAGAGATTGTTATGTCCCTTTAAGTTGTACAGTGCTATTAGGAGCATCATATTTTAGATAGGGCTAATTAGAATAGGGAAGTAATATGTTTTGTTTTTAAACAACAGCACAGTCAGAGTACCGGTATGAATAGTAGAAAGTGAACTTCAGTTGGAGAGTATTATACAGTTTTAAAATTGGGAAATCTTAGCACATATAGAGCCAGGGGAGGATTAAAAAGAAAAGCAGTTAGATTAGAGCTGTCAGGCAGGGACAAGAAGTATACATATGGAATGCAATACCTTGCCGAAAATGTTAAAGGGACAGTGTACTATAAAATTGGCGTCTCCTTAACTTGCTTCCAATTACTTTTTATAGCAGCTGCAGAGTTTAAAATGTATGGGAAATTGTTTCTTTAGGTAGGTATATTTTTGTATATGAAATAACTGTTAATTGTAACAAATGATGCATTAATGTGCATGAGTATTATAAATTGAAAGTAAAAGTGTTCTTGAGTGCAATCAAATTTAACATGTGTCAGATTAGCATGACTGAAGAACTTCCATAAAGGGTTATGCTAAACAACATAAATACATTCAAATATACAGTTAAACTCATATAAAGACTATCTGATGAAAAAAATATTCATAAAAAGTATTTATAAGAGTTCAAAGTTATATGGTTTATGGCTATTTTATGATATATATTAAAAAAAAATATATATTATTGTTACTGTAAAATATACATATATATTATATGTATATTTTGAGAATATTTTAGTACATCTATAATAATTATTTACATTAATTATTAATATTTTTCTGAATTTTATATTTAATAAATACATAACGCACATTAATATAACTCATGTCTGGTCTGCGCACATGAAGAATTAGCGTGCACATTAGTCCGATAGGAATACACTAATTCTACATGTGCGCTATCCCGACATGAGTTATGTTAAGGTGCGTTATATATTTATTAAATAGAAAATATTGAAAAATATTAATAATTAATGTAAATAATTATTATACATGTACTAAAATAGTCTAAAAAATACATAGACTTTATATCCTATAATATAAAAGGCCAAGTGTGTTTGTCCGAAGCTGTCATTCGCAGTAGAGACACCATGAGGACAAACACACCTGGCCTTACCTGAGACGCTGTTTGCGGCAAAAGTGGGCGTGGCCGGAGGGTAACCAGAAAGAGTCGCAGAATATGTACACCACCACATAACGCTCAACTCAAGGCCTTATACTTTCACATACTTTATTACTTTTGTCAAACAGAATTGTTCAACTCAAGGCCTGATAGTTTCACATACTTTATTACTTTTGTCAAACAGAATTGTTCAACTCAAGGCCTGATAGTTTCACATACTTTATTACTTTTGTCAAACAGATTTGTTTTTAATAAAGTTATTATTGGTGGCTTATGACATGACTTATCTAGTAGTGGCTTGCACACAGAGAGCACATAATACAACTATATATGATTCTGCATTTTGGCTACTTAGTTGTATAGGCTAATGGTAACATTTGGTGGCTTATGACATTTGTACTAATGACTTATTTAGCAGTGGCTTGCACACAGAGAGTGCATAATACAACTATATATGTCCTAAAGTAATCCGTCTACAATAGGAATCTGTATACTACGTCACTTCCGTTGACGTATAATCAGCTGGTGGAGGTTTGTGGTCGCTCACTGCGCATGTGCTAGAGGCCCAAACTCCTTACAACAGCTGATGAGGAATTATGTGGCACGCGCAGGTTACTGGTTACAAAATCACAATGAACAAACGGTATGTCATTGGATTTTGTAACCAGAAAGGGTACTGACATTGTATTGACTAACATTGTGAGATGCAGTAGGAAAATATGTTGAATACGTCTGCTACGTACTATATCCCACACCTCCTCCCTCACACTATATCTCTGGTGCTTTTCTATTCTCTGATCCTTGTTCATAAACTGTCTAAATTGGAAAAAAGTACACAGCACGATGAAAAAAAAAAAAAAATCTCACAGGACGCGGAAATAAAAAACGCAGTTTCTGAATTCCTCTAACCTAAGGAGCTGCGCTGAGCTCTTGACCCCTTGCTATATTTCTTCTGCTCCTCATCGCTGTCTTGAGTGACTTTCAATGGCTCTGTGTTCTAAAAATGATTGTGTCTGCAACACAGACCCCCTAATGCCAAGAACCTCTGTCAACTTCATCTAACTGCTATAAGATAAGTACTCATACCTATTCGTTTTAATAGTTATGCTGTAATAGTTTTACACATTTCCAGACTATATGGTATCTAAAAAAATGTACAGCATCACATTATTTATTTGATTCTTAGCTACAAGGGTGTATTACTTCAGTAGTTATAATAATGTTAACCACTTGCACATTGTTTTATTATTTCTAATGTATACATTGTTCTTCTAGATGTCTCCAAATAATGCATTTTTTGTATATAGTATAATTAAGTATGTTAAGTGTTTTAGGGTCTCAGGTATTGGAATGGACCTTGACGTGGTACCTGAGCTTGTCCCATTTGACCAGATGCGGTGACTAACCTTTCCATTTTTGCTTTTAAATCTTAGCTGAGAACTTGTAAGTGAGTGCTGGGTTTTCTCTGTGTGTTGTATTAATTTGTTTTGTAATTTTCCCTATGGTTCTTGCATCCAGACCTGTCTGGGGTTAACTGCTTGTGGCTCTGGGGACAGCACAGCTTCCTGTGAGTGCCAGTGGCACCCAGGGCTGAGCATGTTGCAGGGACAGGTCTGGGTGCAAGAACCATAGGGAAAATTACAAAACAAATTAATACAACACACAAAGAAAACCCAGCACTCACTTATAAGCTCTCAGCTAAGATTTAAAAGCAAAAATGGAAAGGTTAGTCACCGCATCTGGCCAAATGGGACAAGCTCAGGTACCACGTCAAGGTCCTTTCCAATACCTGAGACCCTAAAACAGCCACACAATGCAAGCTTTCAAATCCAAACAAACTGAAAACAAGGGAAGGGTGCACAGGAATATGTAATCACCCTAGACATATACAAAACACGGAAGGGAACTGCACTCTCATACCGGACCGGGTACACATCCCATGACCCTGCAACATGCTCAGCCCTGGGTGCCACTGGCACTCACAGGAAGCTGTGCTGTCCCCAGAGCCACAAGCAGTTAACCCCAGACAGGTCTGGGTGCAAGAACCATAGGGAAAATTACAAAACAAATATTGTAATGGAAAGGACCTTGACGTGGTACCTGAGCTTGTCCCATTTGACCAGATGCGGTGACTAATCTTTCCATTTTTGCTTTTAAATATTAGCTGAGAGCTTGTAAGTGAGTGCTGGGTTTTCTCTGTGTGTTGTATTAATTTGTTTTGTAATTTTCCCTATGGTTCTTGCATCCAGACCTGTCTGGGGTTAACTGCTTGTGGCTCTGGGGACAGCACAGCTTCCTGTGAGTGCCAGTGGCACCCAGGGCTGAGCATGTTGCAGGGACAGATCTGGGTGCAAGAACCATAGGGAAAATTACAAAACAAATTAATACAACACACAGAGAAAACCCAGCACTCACTTACAAGCTCTCAGCTAAGATTTAAAAGCAAAAATGGAAAGGTTAGTCACCACATCTGGCCAAATGGGACCAGCTCAGGTACCACGTCAAGGTCCTTAACATTACAATATTTGTTTTGTAATTTTCCCTATGGTTCTTGCACCCAGACCTGTCTGGGGTTAACAGCTTGTGGCTCTTGTGACAGCACAGCTTCCTGTGAGTGCCAGTGGCACCCAGGGCTGAGCATGTTGCAGGGTCATGGGATGTGTACCCGGTCCGGTATGAGAGTGCAGTTCCCTTCCGTGTTTTGTATATGTCTAGGGTGATTACATATTCCTGTGCACCCTTCCCTTGTTTTCAGTTTGTTTGGATTTGAAAGCTTGCATTGTGTGGCTGTTTTAGGGTCTCAGGTATTGGAAAGGACCTAAACGTGGTACCTGAGCTTGTCCCATTTGGCCAGATGCGGTGACTAACCTTTCCATTTTTGCTTTTAAATCTTAGCTGAGAGCTTGTAAGTGAGTGCTGGGTTTTTTCTGTGTGTTGTATTAATTTGTTTTGTAATTTTCCATATGGTTCTTGCACCCAGACCTGTCTGGGGTTAACTGCTTGTGGCTCTGGGGACAGCATAGCTTCCTGTGAGTGCCAGTGGCACCCAGGGCTGAGCATGTTGCAGGGTCATGGGATGTGTACCCGGTCTGGTATGAGAGTGCAGTTCCCTTCCGTGTTTTGTATATGTCTAGGGTGATTACATATTCCTGTGCACCCTTCCCTTGTTTTAAGTTTGTTTGGATTTGAAAGCTTGCATTGTGTGGCTGTTTTAGGGTCTCAGGTATTGGAAAGGACCTTGACGTGGTACCTGAGCTTGTCCCATTTGGCCAGATGCGGTGACTAACCTTTCCATTTTTGCTTTTAAATCTTAGCTGAGAGCTTGTAAGTGAGTGCTGGGTTTTCTCTGTGTGTTGTATTAATTTGTTTTGTAATTTTCCCTATGGTTCTGGCACCCAGACCTGTCTGGGGTTAACTGCTTGTGGCTCTGGGGACAGCACAGCTTCCTGTGAGTGCCAGTAGCACCCAGGGCTGAGCATGTTGCAGGGTCATGGGATGTGTACCCGGTCCGGTATGAGAGTGCAGTTCCCTTCCATGTTTTGTATATGTGTGTATATATATATATATATATATGTATGTGTGTGTATATATATATATATATATATATATATATATATATATATATATATATATATATATATATATATATGTATGTATGTGTATATATATATATATATATATATATATATATATATATATATATATATATACATACATACATACATACACAATGTTATAATGATTATACTATAAACAAAAAAATGCATTATTTGGAGACATTTGGAAGAACAATGTATACATTAGAAATAATAAAAGTGTATAATAATGTGTAAGTGGTTAACATTATTATAAGTACTGAAGTAATAAACCCTGTAGCTGAGAAATAAATAAATGTTGTACTTTTTAATTGAGACCATATAGTCTGCCAATGTGTAAAACTATTACAGAATAACTATTACAACTAATAGATGTGAGTACATGGAGGAGAGGGAGAGAGAGCTAGAGGGAGAGAGTGACAATGGGAGAGAGAAAATGACAATGGGAGAGAGAGAGCGCCAGAGGGAGAGAGAGTACCAGAGAGAGAGAGAGCCAGAGAGAGAGAGCACCAGAGAGAGTGCCAGAGGGAGAATGAGAGAGAGCACTAGAGGGAGAGAGTGACAATGGGAGAGAGTGACAATGGGAGAGAGTGCCAGAGGGAGAGAGAGAGCGCCAGAGAAAGAGAGTGCCAGAGAGAGCACCAGAGGGAGAGAGAGCACCAGAGAGAGAGAACACCAGAGAGAGAGAGCGCCAGAGGGAGAGAGAGAGCGCCAGAGGGAGAGAGTACCAGAGAGAGAGAGAGCACCAGAGAGAGAGCGCCAGAGGGATAATGAGAGAGAGCACCAGAGGGAGAGAGTGACAATGGGAGATACCGCCAGAGGGAGAGAGAGGGTACCAGAGAGAGATAGAGTGCCAGAGAGAGAGAGCACCAGAGAGAGTGCCAGAGGGAGAATGAAAGAGAGCACCAGAGGGAGAGAGTCAAAATGGGAGAGAGTGACAATGGGAGAGAGCGCCAGAGGGAGAGAGAGAGCGCCAGAGGGAGAAAGAGAGTACCAGAGAGAGAGAGAGTGCCAAAGAGAGCGCCAGAGGGAGAGAGAGAGTACCAGAGAGAGAGAGAGAGTGCCAGAGAGAGCACCAGAGGGAGAGAGAGCGCCAGAGGGAGAGAGAGCCAGAGAGAGAGAGCACCAGAGAGAGTGCCAGAGGGAGAATGATAGAGAGCACCAGAGGGAGAGAGTGACAATGGGAGAGAGTGCCAGAGGGAGAGAGAGAGCGCCAGAGGGAGAGAGAGAGTACCAGAGAGAGATAGAGCGCCAGAGGGAGAGAGAGCCAGAGAGAGAGAGCACCATAGAGAGTGCCAGAGGGAGAATGAGAGAGAGCATCAGAGGGAGAGAGTGACAATGGGAGAGAGTGACAATGGGAGAGAGCGCCAGAGGGAGAGAGAGAGTACCAGAGAGAGATAGAGCGCCAGAGAGAGAGAGTTAACCCCTAAACCGAAGTCTAACCCTAACCCTAACACCCCCCTAAGTTAAATATAATTTAAATTAAACAAAATAATATTCCTATAATTAAATAAATTATTCCTATTTAAAACTAAATACTTACCTATAAAATAAACCCTAATATAGCTACAATATAACTAATAATTACATTGTAGCTATTTTAGGATTTGTATTTATTTTACAGGCAACCTTGTATTTATTTTAACTAGGTGCAATAGCTATTAAATAGTTAATAACTATTTAATAGCTACCTAGTTAAAATAAGTACAAAATTACCTGTAAAATAAATCCGAACCTAAGTTACAAATACACCTAACACTACACTATCATTAAATTAATTAAATAAATTAACTACAATTAGCTAAACTAAAATACAATTAAATAAACTAATCTATAATACAAAAAAAACAAACACTAAATTACAAAAAATAAAAAAAATTACAAGAAGTTTAAACTAATTACACATCTTCATCCATCCGGAGCGGAGCCATCTTCCAAGGAGCCAGCGCGGAGCCATCCTCTTCATCCAGAGTCTTCAAACTCAATGACGGTACCTTTAAGTGATGTCATCCAAGATTTCGTCCCTTCAATTCCGATTACCTGATAGGATTCTATCAGCCAATCAGAATTAAGGTAGGAAAAATGTGATTGGCTGATGTAATCAGCCAATCAGATTGAAGATCAATCCGATTGGCTGATCCAATCAGCCAATCAATTTGAGCCCGCATTCTATTGGCTGTTCCAATTTTGTCAAATGTCCAGAAGAATCCTTTAAAAGCTCAGTCTTTTAAAGGATTCTTCTTTATCAGATACCACTGATCCTATAACCAACCCTGGCCTGGCTATACGCATGTGCCAGTGTCACTACTGTGTCATTATATAGCGCTGGGTGTTATTATACTGATGCAGATACCACTGACCCTATAACCAGCCCTCCTCTGGCTAAACCCATGTGCCAGTGTTAGTACTGTGTCATTATATAGTGCTGGGTGTTATTATACTGATGCAGATACCACTGATCCTATAACCAAGCCTTGTCTGGCTATTCGCATGTGCCAGTGTCGCTACTGTGTCATTATATAGCGCTGGGTGTTATTATACTGATGCAGATACCACTGACCCTATAACCAGCCCTCCTCTGGCTAAACCCATGTGCCAGTGTTAGTACTGTGTCATTATATAGCGATGGGTGTTATTATACTGATGCAGATACCACTGATCCTATAACCAAGCCTTGTCTGGCTATACACATGTGCCAGTGTCGCTACTGTGTCATTATATAGCGATGGGTGTTATTATACTGATGCAGATACCACTGACCCTATAACCAACCCTCCTCTGGCTATACCCATGTAGTAAATAACATGTAGCATATAGTAAATAACAGTGTATTGTGAAAAAACACAAATGTGCTTGAGTTAGCCTTTGTTGGAGCTAAAACAAATATTACAGTAGTAAAAAATAAATAAAAAAAATCCCCCCCTGCCAATGTCAGATCAATCTAACATAGTGGATGTCTCATAAAAAGTCATATTTGATTTATAAAAACATTTGGAGTTCAAAATATATGTCGATTTAAAAAAATAAATTAAAAAAAAATAGTGAATTTCGTGATAAGCTTCAATTTTTTGCCAGATATGGCATTGTTCCCAGCCTGAGGTTAAAATTGAAATATGGCTTATTCTCTGCTTTTCATATAAAAAGTGCATGGAATACATCTTAAATTAAATGCATTTAATACATTGTGCTGGTAAAAATACATTTTAGACCTTTTTTGATACTGGCTGAATAAAATAGTATTATTTTAATTAATAAAATGCAAAACGTCTGAGCATTTATTTGTAACAGAGGTTTTGTAAAGATTTTATCTATTCCCTGAGAATGAGGGGTATATACTTTACACTTTGAAACACAAGAAACTTTTTTTGAAATACAAATATAAAAAAATAAAATTTTATATATATATATATACACTAAATATATGGTTTTGAGACAGTTGTTTATTCCTGTGACTGTGCTTCTCTCTATGTGTATTTAGTCTCCCTATGGGGAAAAGAGGCAACCAGGCATAGACTTCTTGCTCAGTGTGCTTAGAGGAATATGGCTACACCTCACTGACGAGGCCTAATGAAGGCCGAAATAGGGTTGCTGTGTTCCTTCTTCGGAGAGGAATTGCCTGGGGGAGCCAATAACACGAGGCATCTTTGTGCAGCCACCAATCAGCAGCTACTGAGCCTATCTAGATATGAATCATATCTTTCTTTAGAATGATTTATTATTACATTATGAAAAAGATGGTCTTATAAAATAGTTTGATGGCCTTAAAATAGTTTGATGGCTTGCACAAAAAGTTATTATTGGTGGCTTTTACATACGTTATTACTTTTGTCAAACAGATTTGTTTTTAATAAAGTTATTATTGGTGGCTTATGACATTTGTACTAATGGCTTATTTAGCAGTGGCTTGCACACAGAGAGTGCTTAATACAAATATATATGTCCTAAAGTAATCCATCTACCATAGGAATCTGTATACTATGTCACTTCCGTTGGCGTATAATCAGCTGGTGGAGGTTTGTGGTGCTCACTGCGCATGCGCTAGAGGTCCAAACTCCTTACAACAGCTGATGACAATACGAGGAATTATGTGGCACGCGCACGTTACTGGTTACAAAATCACAATGAACAAGCGTTCTGTTATTGGATTTTGTAACCATAAAGGGTCGCTAAATACGGTCAACTTTTACTAATTCAAGGCCTTGTTGACCCTACCTTTTCTTAATATTTATAGTGAAGCCCCGATGGGCTAATGTTTATAGCTTAGGATGTTTCCTTAAACAAGTTATTCTAATAATGAGGGCTTTACCAAATTGATAAATCTAACTATTAACGTAATGAAAACGGAAGAAAACTAGTTCACTTTTTATCGCCGTCTACGGCCGGGATGGTGGAGTTAACCGCTCTTGCATCACTATAACCTACTACACCATAAAGCAAAACATATTGTTGAAATACTAGAATACCGACTATTGAAATGAAAACTTGTGGCCTAATGCTGGTCAGGATCCCCACAGAGGACCCCAGGGTTACATAGTATTTGTATCTACTGTTAAGTCTATAGCTTGTATTTAGTATTAGGCGGCGGGCGCTCACATCTATTAAATTTACAAATAAAGATAACTTCTCCATTTCATCTATTTCTGCTTGTCTCCTATCAGTATTGTAGTTTTTCCTAATGATCCTCTTTGGAAAGATTATTCTATAAACAAAAATGCTTCTATTAAAACTTATTTTAATTATTTTTCACTAATTCTTCTTATTAAAAAATGAAATGCACCCATAAACATCCAGAGCAGCAATACACTACTGGGACGTATCTGAACACATCAGGTGAGCCAATGACAAGATGCATACGTGTTCAGGCCATCACTAATCAACAGCAAGCTTGAGCCTGCCCAGGCTATACTTTTTATCAATGGATACCATGAAAAAAAAAACGAAAATGTAAAAACTTAACTATATGAACCATTAAATTTATAACTGCATGTAGTTTTAAAAGAGTTATGGGAGCTAGTTTAGGAAGCTGAGTACGTCAATACCAATGTATTTTAAGCAATCGTTGTAGAAGCTAAATTGTCATTTTTCAGACCTCATCAGGAGACAACATTAAAAGGTACCTAAAAATGTTTTACTTTTTCATCTATTATCAAATCTGCATTCTCTTGTTATCTATCTACTTCAGTAAAAACCTCTGTAGTGTGCACTTTTCTTGAGAACTATACTTGAGGATTCTATCAGCCAATCGGAATTAAGGTAGGAATATTCTGATTGGCTGATGGAATCAGCCAATCAGAATCAAGTTCAATCCGATTGGCGGATTGGATCTTGGATGACGTCATTTAAAGGAACCGTCATTCGTCGTTCAGTCGTCGGCCAGGATGGATGTTCCGCGTCGGAGGTCTTCAGGATGCTGCCGCTCCGCTCCAGATGGATGTCGATAGAAGATGCCGCCTGGATGAAGACTTCAATCGGATGGAAGACCTCTTCTGCCCCGCTTGGATAAAGACTTCAATCGGATGGAAGACCTCTTCTGCCCCGCTTGGATGAAGACTTCTACCGGATCATGGACATCTTCAGCCCCCCGCTTGGGCTTGGATCAGGACATCGGAGGAGCTCTTCAGGACGGATCGGTGAACCTGGTATGGTGAAGATAAGGTAGGAAGATCTTCAGGGGCTTAGTGTTAGGTTTATTTAAGGGGGGTTTGGGTTAGATTAGGGGTATGTGGGTGGTGGGTTTTAATGTTGGGGGGGGGTATTGTATGTTTTTTTTACAGGCAAAAGAGCTGAACTTCTTGGGGCATGCCCCGCAAAGGGCCCTGTTCAGGGCTGGTAAGGTAAAAGAGCTTTTAACTTTAGTAATTTAGAATAGGGTAGGGCATTTTTTATTTTGGGGGCCTTTGTTGTTTTATTAGGGGGCTTAGAGTAGGTGTAATTAGTTTAAAATTGTTGTAATATTTTTCTTATGTTTGTAGATATTTTTTTATTTTTTGTAACTTAGTTCTTTTTTATTTTTTGTACTTTAGTTAGTTTATTGATAGTGTAGTGTTAGGTTTAATTGTAGGTAATTGTAGGTATTTTATTTAATTAATTTATTGATAGTCTAGTGTTAGGTTTCATTGTAGGTAATTGTAGGTATTTTATTTAATTAATTTAATGATAGTATAGTGTTAGGTTTAATTGTAACTTAGGTTAGGATTTATTTTACAGGTAATTTTGTAATTATTTTAACTAGGTAACTATTAAATAGTTCTTAACTAGGTAACTATTAAATAGTTCTTAACTATTTAATAGCTATTGTACCTGGTTAAAATAATTACAAAGTTGCCTGTAAAATAAATATTAATCCTAAAATAGCTACAATGTAATTATAATTTATATTGTAGCTATATTAGGATTTATTTTACAGGTAAGTATTTAGCTTTAAATAGGAATAATTTATTTAATAAGAGTTAATTAATTTCGTTAGATTAAAATTATATTTAATTTAGGGGGGTTTTAGTGTTAGGGTTAGACTTAGCTTTAGGGGTTAATACATTTATTAGAATAGCGGTGAGCTCCGGTCGGCAGATTAGGGGTTAATAATTGAAGTTAGGTGTCGGCGATGTTAGGGAGGGCAGATTAGGGGTTAATACTATTTATTATAGGGTTAGTGAGGCGGATTAGGGGTTAATAACTTTATTATAGTAGCGGTGCGGTCCGCTCGGCAGATTAGGGGTTAATAAGTGTAGGCAGGTGGAGGCGACGTTGAGGGGGCAGATTAGGGGTTAATAAATATAATATAGGGGTCCGCGGTGTTAGGGGCAGCAGATTAGGGGTACATAAGGATAACGTAGGTGGCGGCTCTTTGCGGTCAGCAGATTAGGGGTTAAAAAGTGTAGGTAGCTGGCGGCGACGTTGTGGGGGGCAGATTAGGGGTTAATAAATATAATACAGGGGTCGGCGGTGTTAGGGGCAGCAGATTAGGGGTACATAAGGATAATGTAGTTGGCGGTCGGCAGATTAGGGGTTAAAAAATTTAATCGAGTTGCGGCGATGTGGAGGGACCTCGGTTTAGGGGTACATAGGTAGTTTATGGGTTTTAGTGTACTTTAGAGTACAGTAGTTAAGAGCTTTATAAACCGGCGTTAGCCCAGAAAGCTCTTAACTACTGACTTTTTTCCTGCGGCTGGAGTTTTGTCGTTAGAGTTCTAACGCTCACTTCAGACACAACTCTAAATACCGGAGTTAGAAAGATCCCATTGAAAAGATAGGATACGCAATTGACGTAAGGGGATCTGCGGTATGGAAAAGTCGCGGCTGAAAAGTGAGCGTTAGACCCTTTTTTGAGTGACTCCAAATACCGGAGGTAGCCTAAAACCAGCGTTAGGAGCCTCTAACGCTGGTTTTCACGGCTAACGCCAAACTCCAAATCTAGGCCATAGTGATCCAGAGTCTACCTAGGTATCTCTTCAACAAAGAATGAAACAAATTTGAATCAACTCAAATTAAGTTAGAAAATAAAAAAAATAATGCTATGCCCTGGCTGAATCACAAAATACACATGAACGGATTGACATTTTGAAAATAAGCATTCTTATGTTTTTTATAAATAAAGCTACTTGTAATAAAAGTTATGTCAGTTTCATTGATAGCTTTTACTGTGCATCAAGCATATGTTAGATACCTGTCAGTTCCTTATGTGTAGCTCAAGCTTTTATGTTATAGTAAATGTTGTGCAGTTGATATTTTCCTAATGTAATAACAAATCATTCTAAAGAAAGATAGGATTCATATCTAGATAGGCTCAGTAGCAGCTGATTGGTGGCTGCACAAAGATGCCTCGTGTTATTGGTTCCCCCAGGCAATTCCTATATGAAGAAGGAACACAGCAACCCCAGACAATCATTTCGGCCTTCATTAGGCTTCGTCCGTGAGGTGTAGCCATATTCCTCTATGCACACTGAGCAAGAAGTCTATGGGCTCGATGATATATTGTTCGCCAGCTCAAACCTTCTTTTTCTCGCTGACACTCGCAGGGCTGCCCCGGTGCAATGATCTTAAAAAAGGGGCAGTCCCTGCGAGTTGCGAGATGGCTCCTATTAAAAGTAATGGAGCTCGCTGGATAGGGAAACTTCGCTCCTTAGTGCGACGTTAGCAGAGAGCAGGGGGAGCACTTTAAAATTAAAATCCTGCAGCCAATATAACTCACATTACGCTGCTTTCTGCTTATAGCATCTTACATTCGCCTATATGTTCGTATGCATTTGTTTTTCTATTGGGGTTATAAGTGTTCGTATTGTTTTGACAAAAGCTCGCCACCTTTTAGTTGGCGAGAAAAAACTGTGATATCTGCATTGCGAAAATCTAGAATTACGCTGGGATTAGTGAGACATTGTCATATACGCCCATGGAACGCCCATGTTCAGCCCATTTTATGAAAAAACAACAATTACGCTTTGCATTTTGTATTTATAAATTCAAATTTCTGTGTGATTTTTGCACATTCAGTGTACTACAATTACAATTTACACGGTGAATATTTAATTTGATTTATTCCTGTGTAAATTAGATACTAATTTTACGTTTTTGTTAACATACGATTTTTGGTGAAGAATTTTGTTACGATTTTTGATGCACCTTAACAATACAATTTTTCCCTGCTTATTTTTGTGTGAATTATTCAAATATTTGTTTTGTATAATGTTTAAAATACGAATTTTGTTGTGCACATTTCATATGAAAATGCAGTATACGCCCCTTAGCGAGACACCCTGTTTTCAGGGTAAAAAATGGCTTTAGATCATTCCACAAGGGAAATAGAAGGACTGGCGAGCATTCTTTAATAATCTCGCCAGCCCAGAGAGCTTTCAATCATCGAGCCCTATGTCTGGTTGTCCCTTTTCCCCATAGGGAGACTAAATACACATAGAGAGAAGCACAGTCACAGTAATGAACAACTGTCTCAAAACCATATATTTAGTATATATATATATATATATATATATATATATATATATATATATATATATATATATATATATATAACATTTTTTTTTAGATTTGAATTTCAATAAATGTTTCTTGTGTTTTAAAGTGTAAAGTATATGCCCCACATTCTCAGGGAATAGATAAAACCTTTACAAAACCTCTGTTACAAATAAATGCTCAGACGTTTTGTATTTTATTAATTAAAATAATACTATTTTTTTCAGTATCAGAAAAAGGCCTAAAATTTATTTTAACCAGCACAATGTATTAAATGCATTTAATGTAAGATGTATATGAGAATAATAAGCCATATTTTACCTCAGGCTGTGAACAATGCCATATCTGGCAAAAAATTGAAGCTTATCACGAAATTCAATTTTTTTTTTAATTGACATATATTTTGAACTCCAAGTGTTTTTCTAAATCAAATATGACTTTTTATGAGACATCCACTATGTAAAATGTTTGCTCTCTTTTGCTCTCTCTCTCCCCCCCCCTCTCTTTTGCTCTGTCTCTCTCCCCTCTCTTTTTCTCTCTCTTCCCCTCTCTTTTGCTCTCTCTCCCCTCTATTTTGCTCTTTCCCCTCTCGTTTGCTCTTTCCCCTCTATTTTGCTCTCTCTCTCCCCTCTCTTCTGTTCTTTCCCCTCTCTTCTGTTCTCCCCCCTCTCTTTAGCTCTTTCCTATCTCTTGTCTCTCCCCCTCTCTTTCTATTTCTCTCTCCTCTCTCACGTGCTGACCGCACCCAACCACGCCACCGCCACTCACCCGCCATTGCCCGACCACGCCCCGAACCATGCCACGCCCATGCTCCTTCTTGGCCACGCCCACGCTCCCTCCGGCCACGCGCACTTTTGCCGCAAACAGCGTGTCAGGTAAGGCCAAGTGTGTTTGTCCTCATGGTGTCTCTACTGCGAATGACAGCTTCGGACAAACACACTTGGCCTTTTATATTATAGGATATAAAGTCTATGTATTTTTTAGACTATTTTAGTACATGTATAATAATTATTTACATTAATTATTAATATTTTTCAATATTTTTTATTTAATAAATATATAACGCACCTTAATATAACTCATGTCGGGATAGCGCACATGTAGAATTAGTGTATTCCTATCGGACTAATGTGTACGCTAATTGTTCATGTGCGCTAACCAGACATGAGTTATATTAAGGTGCGTTATGTATTTATTAAATATAAAATTCAGAAAAATATTAATAATTAATGTAAATAATTATTATAGATGTACTAAATTATTCTCAAAATATACATATAACATATATGTATATTTTACAGTAACAATAATATTTTTTTTAAAAAAAATATATATCATAAAATAGCCATTAACCATATAACTTTGAACTTTTATAAATACATTTTATGAATATTTTTTTCATCAGATACATACATTCCCATACATTTTAAACTCTGCAGCTGCTATAAAAAGTAATTGGAAACAAGTTAAGGAGACGCAAAATTTTATAATAAATTTTATAGTACACTGTCCCTTTAACATTTTCGTCAAGGTATTGCATTCCATATGTATACTTCTTGTCCCTGACTGATAGCTCTAATCTAACTGCTTTTCTTTTTAATCCTCCCCTGGCTATATATGTGCTAAGATTTCACAATCTTAAAACTGTATAATACTCTCCAACTGAAGTTCACTTTCTACTATTCATACCGGTACTCTGACTGTACTGTTGTTTAAAAACAAAACATATTACTTCCCTATTCTAATTAGCCCTATCTAAAATATGATTCTCCTAATAGCACTGTACAACATAAAGGGACATAACAATCTCTCTTTTTTTTTTTCTGTTGTGATTCAAATAGACGTGAAATGGAAAGTTGTTTAACATTGTATGCTCTATTATCTAATTTACTTTATTGTTTGGTATCCTTTGTTGAAGGAGCAGAGATGCACTACTGGGAGCTAGCTGAGCACAATTGGTGAGCCAATGAGAATAGAAATATATATGGAGCCACCAACCAGCAGCTAACTCCCTGTTGTACATTGCTATTCAACAAAGTATACCAAGAGAACAAAGCAAATGAGATAATTGAAGTATATTGGAAAGATGTTTTACATTGCATGCTCTATCTGAACCATGAAATAAAAATTTTGACATTACTGTCCCTTTAAGTAATTTATGCACTTGGCAAAGGATATCCCAAACAGGCACTAAAGCTCATATATGCCTAGATAATACAGGGATCACCTTTATTTGCCCAAACTTTTTTTACAGTTTGCATGCTCTATCTGAACCATGAAATACAAGTTTTGACATTACTGTCCCTTTAAGTAATTTATGCACTTGGCAAAGCATATCCCAAACAGGCACTATAGCTCATATATGCCTACATAGTACAGGGATTCAAAAACATGTATATAGAAAACATAAAGCATGAAAAATGTGAATGGTAGTTTCTTATACTTTTGTAATTTCATCTTATTTTGAACATCTCTTTGCCATTTGCAGCTGCTTTTGTAGTGTGATACCTTTTATTAACTGTTCTATGATAATGTGATTACCTGGTATTAAATTTTGTCATTTATTGAATGTCTTGAGAATGACTGACACCAAACGTATTTATGTAAAGCTTGTTGCCTGTGATCTAACAACCACTATTAACCCATTTGTTTTACTCCATATTGACAATTGTTAAAACCTTATGCAATTCTTTTAACTTTGAATAGAATGTTACTTTTCTTTCTGTTGTAATTAATTTAAGAGGAAATGGTTTTAATCTGGATGCTGCAACTTATTCCTACATGGAATGGAACCCTTTCTGGTTACAAAATCCAATGACAGACCGCTTGTTCATTGTGATTTTGTAACCAGTAACGTACGCGTGCCACATAATTCCTCATCAGCTGTTGTAAGGAGTTTGGGCCTCTAGCGCATGTGCAGTGAGCGCCACACACCTCCACCAGCTGATTAAACGTCAACGGAAGTGACGCAGTATACAAATTCCTATGGTGGACGGTTTAATTTAAGACACCGGGTTGTGCCCGATCGGGTCTGTATGACATCAGTCTGTTTCCGGAGTGAGTCTAAGCTCCGCCTACCATAGCATGCACCGCTGCACGGGAAGGAAGCCGGGACTACTGGCCAGGCAGCTGCAGACTGCATGTCAGTCAGCTCACTCAGCGCCAGTGAGTGTCAGCGTTCCGCAGTTAAATGATGGAACTGGAAGTGGACACTGATCTTTCATGCTAGTGCTGCCCTGCCAGCCAGAATCTACATCAACCAGGTAGGTGTTAGTGCATGCAGATAGCAAGACACTGCCTATAAATATTGTCTGCATCAGGACCAAAAATTGAGAAAAAAAATCTAGGTGAAGTCATTCAACATTTTTGACTTGTCAATAGATTGACAATGACAACAGAAAGATTTTTTTTTGCTGACACAACACTTAAAGTATTTTGACTGGAAGTGTGTTTATTTCACACACAATACAATAGCAAATTAGTCATGATGTGCAAATGTTTATGAGGCCTCCCAAATCTAAAAGACGACAACTCTAGAGTATATTCCTGTGTAGACATACCAGACTGACTGTAGGCAAATAATAGCAGATATATCTCTCAAATTATCTTTTTACATTTTAAGTTCCATACTGTCAAATGATTATTTTGCAATTTAACTTAAATTATATGAATAAAAGACACTCATGATTAAACTAGCACAATATCTTAATTGTAGTTCACAATCTGTGTTTTACTACAGTGAGTGACAATGAGTCAGACTGAGATATATGAGGGAAAGAGTTAGAGTCAGACACTGAGGTAAAGAGACACTCAGAGGCTGAAACAGACATATACAGATATCTGCTAAAAGGGAACTCTAATGGTAATGTCTGGCTGGCTTAACTAGATGGAATAGGGAGGGAGACTTTTATGAGAGGTCTTGGAGATTGCCAAAATTACATTCCATCTATCAATGAGTGTGCAATGTAATTCTTAAAGGGAACCTTGTCTCATGTGAATCTGGTGTGACTTAAGTGAGGGGAGGGATATGTTTCCTCAAAAGTCGCTAGGTGCTATATCCAGCATTCTGAGTGGAAATGACCAAAAACCATTCCATCTATCCATCTATCAATGAGTATAATGAAATTATGAATCTGAGGTAGCTAAAGTTAGGGGAGGATTATGCTTACTTCTTACTCAAAAGTCGCTAGGTACTAACTAAATCTAGCATTCTGTGTTATTCCTAAATGTGTCGGATGTCAATCCAGTTAATCAATCTGAGATATTAGTATAGTAGTAGGGGAACAAGGGGAAGAGCTAAGGATGATTGTAATCTTAATGAGACTGCCAATTTATGGTAAATAGCACGTTTGGGGAATCTAAGATTTTATTTTCACTAAATTATAACTCATATGCATTATATACATTTTACAGCTTAACAGTTGTATAAATGGAATATATAGATTAACTTTGCTCTTGGTATGCCCTAGGAAACATTTTGCTGAAGATCTAATTTGTGAACACTTTTTACTAGAAATATGAAGATTAACTGCAGTGCAATGTCCAACTTTAAAACGCTAAAGTGCTAAAGAGATAAAGTAACCTAATGTGTTAGCTAGATAAAGTATTCTAACAAGACTGTGTGAAAATAAATCTTATTCTATATGGAACTATATTGAAATGATCTAAAGCTTGTAGGGTGCATTATATTAGCCCACTAATGATTAACCCGTTAACCATAGACATTTAATACCAGCACAAAATGTAAGCTGTATGGATTGTATTCCTATGTGATATTAAAGGGCCACTAAACCCAAAATCTTTCTTTCATGATTCAGATAAAGAATACAAATTTAAACAACATTACAATTTACTTCTATTATTTATTTTGCTTCATTTTGCTTCATTTTTTACATATCCTTAGTTGAAGAAAAGCAATGCACATGGGTGAGCCCATCACACAAGGCTTCTACGTGCAGCAACCAATCAGCAGCTACAGAGCATATCTAGATATGCTTTTCAGCAAAGAATATCAAGAGAATAAAACAAATTAGATAATAGAAGTAAATTAGAAAGATGTTTAAAATTGCATTCTCTTTCTAAATCATGAAAGAAAAAATGTTGGTTTAATGTCTCTTTGATGCTCTATACCACTTATATAATACAGTGACAGAACTAGAGATAGACAGGCACACTCAGCATCAGACAGACTCAGAGTCGACCAGGCACATGCTCACAGAGACACACAGACTTTTTGTTTTTAACTTTAAGAACTTTTTATTCAGAGGTCCGGTCCCTTAGAATAGTAGCATCTTTGAAAAACCAATGGGGAACAGCAACCTACTTAATGCTAAGAAATAAACATGAGCCATAGAAGGAGTTGCAGTAATTTTTTCACATGACATGATGGGAGTGTCAGAGAGTGAGACAAAGGCAAATGTGTAGTTTGATAAGGATGTTATGTTATTATTTTAAAGCCAAGACTTAATGGTAGTTATGGCAGATAACAAGCTATCTAACAATTCTTAGAAGTGCTCACTAATCTACAGTGTGCATATGTTATAAAATAAGAAGATAAAAATCAATTTCTGTTATCTGTATACATTTCCTATGATGAGTTAAAAGCTTAACTGAGAAGAACACTTGTGACTTTCTAGTATTCTTTACATAATATATATGCAGGTTAAGCCAAATAAGCTCTAGAGACAGCCAGTCACATAACCTCTGTTTCAGTGACCAGAAATAATACAGGGGGTTCTGTGCTGTAACTGTAATAATGTATTTGTTTAGTTGGTTAATATCAGACATAGGTTTCCAAAATGTTATATATATATATATTATATTCTTTCTTCATATGTTTTATAAAATAATATCTTATTGAGCATTGGGTCTACCTTGCATCTCTCTAGGAAGTCTATATTCCTGTTTGTATAATTATGGTGCATTTTCTGGTGCTGTGCTACATATAGCCAGTCTTGACACAGTGCTGGGCTAAAAGTGAATGTAAATTTTGAGGAATGAGTGCCCGGTTTTTAATAATACTATTAAAAACATGGGCACTTTCATTCATCAAAATTTAAATTACACTGCTTTTGTTAAAATACTTACCTTTTCTTTCTGCAAGCTGCTCCAGTGCTTCCTCCACCCATCGCAAGCCTCTGCCGATGTCAGAAATAATGATTCCGGCCTTCCACCAATCATGGCGTTGCTTTAGGCAATGATTCCCCCAGGGGGGAAAGCCATGATTGGAGGATGCCGGAATCGTCATTCCTGACCTAAGAAGAGGCTTGCGACGGGCTGGAGAAGCTTGCAGAAAGAAAAGGTAAGTATTTTAACAAAAGCAGTGTAATTTAAAATTTGATTAATGAAAGTGCTCCTGTTTTTAATAGGATTATTAAAAACTGGGCACTCATTCCTCAGCTTTAGAGCATTGAGGAGCAGGTTTGCTCCCCCTAATCTCACCACCAACTCAAAGGTGGAAGACCTAAAGGGACATGAAACCAAACATTTTCTTTCATGGTTCAGATAGAGAATACAATTTTAAACAACTTCCAAATTTACTTCTATTATTAATGTACTTCCTTCTCTTGTTATGGTTTGCTGAAATGTTTATCTAGGCAAGCTCAAGAGCAGCAGAGAACCTAGGTTCTAGCTGTTGATTGGTGGCTGCATAATATATATATATTGATTGTGATTGGCTCACCCATGTGTTCAGTTAGAAAGCCTGGACTGATTGACAAGCCTGAGAGCAGGGTAAAGGGCTGAACAAGGAAGTCACCTGAGTGAGCGCAATTTAGTAAAAGCTTTATCAGCTCCTATGTTATTCTAGGAAGCTGATTCACTAATCAATTGGGAGATAAGTGAGCTGTACTATTGAATCAGCTGCTTAGAATAACACTGTTAAAGCTGGAGAGGCGTTTAATAAATATTTGCCTAGTAAGAGGGCTTTAGGGCAATAGGTCAAGTCATTGGGCTGGATTCAAAGGCAGCTGAAGTACTTCTATGTTAAAGGGACATGAATTAAACTTTCTAGATTCAGATAGAGTATGTCATTTTAAGACACTTTTAAATGCACTTATTTAGTCAAATCTACTTTGTTTTCTTGGGATGCTTTGTTTAAAAACATTGGTACATATTTTCAGCAGCAGCAAAGCACTACTGGTAGCTAGCTGATGATTGGTGGCTACACACATATGCTTCTTGTAATTGGCTCACCAGATGTTTACAGCCAATTCCCAGTAATGTATTTCTGACCAAGAGCTGACTAACTATCGGCTAGATTACGAATCTTGCGTTAGCCTTAAAAAGCAGCGTTGAGGGGTGCCAAAGCTGCTTTTTAACACCCGCTGGTATTACAAGTCAGGCATGAAAGGGTCTACCGCTCACTTTTTTTCCGTGATTTTAGCTTACCACAAATCCCTTTACGTCAATTGCGTATCCTATCTTTTTAATGGGATTTGCATAATGCCGGTATTACGATCACCTGAAAAAGTGAGCGGTAGACCCTCTGCTGTTCAGACTCCTACCGCATTTCAAAGTCAGTAGTTAGGAATTTTATGGGCTAACGCCGGAACATAAAACTCTTAACTAGAGTGCTAAAAGTACACTAACACCCATAAACTACCTAGGACAAAGGAGTAAAAGAAGAACAAAAACAGTCTTGAGCAATTTATTCAGAGCAAAGAGATATATAAACATAAAAACTTACACTCAGGTAAGCGTAGATATTCCCCCAAATCACACACAGTATAGTCCAGTCAAAGCCAGCGGCAGTCTGGGTCCTACTCAGCAAACTAAACGTCTGTGATGGAAACAAGCCGCCAAACACAAGTCGGCATCTGACGTCAGTAAGGAGCAGGATTTGGAGCGTCCCCCTTCAGATGGATCCCTCTCAGGCCGCACAACTGTCAGTAAAGACTGACTACAATCCCCAGAATATCCCTACGCGTTTCGTTCGGATCTCGGCCGAACTTTATCAAGGGTAAAGTAGTGTTTAAGCAATATGACGTTTAGTTTGCTGAATAGGACCCAGACTGGCGCTAGCTTTGACTGGACTATACTGTGTGTGATTTGGGGGAACATCTACGCTTACCTGAGTGTAAGTTTTTATGTTTATATATCTCTTTGTTCTGAATAAATTGCTCAAGACTGTTTTTGCGCTTCTTTTACTCCTTTGCCCTAGTTTTGTTCACCTGGGTGATCAGAGAAAAAATCATCAAATGAGAAGCAGCATCTACTTGGGTAATCCCTAAAAACCATTTCAGAGACTTGAAAATCGGCTCATCTCTGTATGGGACTTTGCACTTGCTTACATTTGGACTTTTTAGGTATTTTTCGATATACATGTTGTTTTTAATAGTTTAATACCTTATCTGGATTATTAATATCATTGTAATTAAGCTTTATATGCATTTGATTTTGATCTTTTAGGTTTATTCTATATAACCTGTTTTATGTAACCTGTTTTGAGTATTTTTAAATTGCTATTGTCATTTTTAACCATTTCTATACACCCTCTCTGGAGTTGTATAGGAGTTATTTAGCTTATTAGCACTGATATATCATTTTGTGTATACCCATAAACTACCTATTAACCCCTAAACCGAGCCCCCCCCCACATCGGAAACATTTAACTACAATGTTTAACCCCTAATCTGCCGACCGGACATTGCCACCACTTTAATAAATATATTAACCCCTAAACTGCCGCACTCCCGCCTCGCAAACACTAGTTACATTTTATTAACCCCTAATCTGCCGTCCCTAACATCGCCGACACCTACCTACATTTATTAACCCCTAATCTGCTGACCCCCAACGTCGCCGCTACTATATTAAATTTATTAACCCCTAAACCTAAGTCTAACCCTAAGTCTAACCCCCCCTAACTTAAATATAATTTAAATTAAACTAAATAAATTTAACATAATTAAATAAATGAATCCTATTTAAAACTAAATACTTACCGATAAAATAAACCCTAAGCTAGCTACAATATAACTAATAGTTACATTGTAGCTAGCTTAGGATTTATATTTATTTTACAGGCAACTTTGTATTTATTTTATAACTAGGTAGAATAGTTATTAAATAGTTATTAACTATTTAACAACTACCTAGCTAAAATAAGTACAAAAGTACCTGTAAAATAAACCCTAACCTAAGTTACAATTACACCTAACACTACACTATCATTAAACTAATTACCTAAACTACCTACAATTAATCACAATTAAAAAAAAATAAACTAAATTACGGAAAAACCCCCCACTAAATTACAGAAAAAAAAAAGAATTACAAGAATTTTAAACTAATTACACCTAATCTAATCCCCCTAATTAAATAAAAAAGCCCCCCAAAATAATAAAATTCCCTACCCTATACTAAATTACAAATAGCCCTTAAAAGGGCATTTTGCGGGGCATTGCCCCAAAGTAATCAGCTCTTTTACCTGTAAAAAAAAATAAAATACCCCCCCAACATTAAAACCCACCACCCACACACCCAACCCTACTCTAAAACCCACCCAATCCCCCCTTAAAAAAACCTAACACTACCCCCTTGAAGATCACCTTACCTTGAGCCGTTTTCACCCAGCCGGGCACAAGTTGTCCTCCAGAGGGTCAGAAATCTTCATCCTATCCGGCCAGAAGAGGACATCCAGACCGGCAGAAGGCTTCATCCAGGCAGCATCTTCTATCTTCATCTTTCCGGAGCGGAGCGGGTCCATCTTCAAGACATCCGACACGGAGTATCCTCTTCATCCGACGGCCGATGACTGAATGACTGGTCCTTTAAAGGACATCATCCAAGATGGCGTCCCTTGATTTCCGATTGGCCAATCGGAATTAAGGTAATAAAAATCCTATTGGCTGATGCAATCAGCCAATAGGATTGACCTCACATTCTATTGGCTGATTGGAACAGCCAATAGGATTGAACTTCAATCCTATTGGCTGAGGATTTTTCCTACCTTAATTCCGATTGGCTGATAGAATTCTATCAGCCAATCGGAATTGAAGGGACGCCCTCTTGTATGACGTCACTTAAAGGAACATTCATTTGTCTTTAGTCGTCGGCCGAGAAGGATGCTCTGCGTCGGATGTCTTGAAGATGGAGCCGCTCCGCGCCAGATGGATGAAGATACAAGATGCCGTCTGCCCGTCTGGAGGACCTCTTCTGCTCAGCTTGGATTAAGACTTCTGCCCATCTGGAGGACCACTTCTGCCCGGTTGGGTGAAGACGTCTCACGGTAGGGTGATCTTCATAGGCTTAGTGTTAGGTTTTTTTAAAGGGGGATTGGGTGGGTTTTAAAGTAGGGTTGGTTGTGTGGGTGGTGGGTTTTAATGTTGGGGGGGTATTTGTAATTTTTTTTTACCGGTAAAAGAGCTGATTACTTTGGGGCAATGCCCCACAAAAGGCCCTTTTAACGGCTATTTGTATTTTAGTGTAGGGTAGGGCTTTTTATTATTTTGGGAGGGCTTTTTTATTTTGTTAGGGAGATTAGAGTAGGTGTAATTAGTTTAAAAATCTTGTAATTATTTTATTATTTTCTGTAATTTAGTGTTTTTTCTTTTTTGTACTTAATTTTTAAAATTGTAATGAATTGTATTTAGTTTAGGTAATTTATTTAATTATAGTGTAGTGTTAGGTGTAATTGTAACTTAGGGTAGGTTTTATTTTACAGGTAAATTTGTCTTTATTTTAACTAGGTAGTTATTAAATAGTTAGGCCTAGATTTGGAGTTTGGCGGTAGCCGTGAAAACCAGCGTTAGAGGCTCCTAACGCTGGTTTTAGGCTACCGCCGGTATTTGGAGTCATTCAAAAAAGGGTCTAACGCTCACTTTTCAGCCGCGACTTTTCCATACCGCAGATCCCCTTACGTCAATTGCGTATCCTATCTTTTCAATGGGATCTTTCTAACTCCAGTATTTAGAGTCGTGGCTGAAGTGAGCGTTAGAATTCTAACGACAAAACTCCAGCCGCAGAAAAAAGTCAGTAGTTAAGAGCTTTCTGGGCTAACGCCGGTTCATAAAGCTCTTAACTACTGTACACTAAAGTACACTAACACCCATAAACTACCTATGTACCCCTAAACTGAGCCCCCCCCACATCGCCGCCACTCGATTACATTTTTTTAACCCCTAATCTGCCGACCGCCACCTACGTTATACTTATATACCCCTAATCTGCTGCCCCTAACACCGCCGACCCCTATACTATATTTATTAACCCCTAACCTGCCCCCCACAATGTCGCCGCCAGCTACCTACAATAATTAACCCCTAATCTGCCGACCGCCACCTACGTTATACTTATGTACCCCTAATCTGCTGCCCCTAACACCGCCGACCCCTATATTATATTTATTAACCCCTAATCTGCCCCCCTCAACGTCGCCTCCACCTGTCTACACTGCCGAGCGGACCGCACCGCTACTATAATAAAGTTATTAAGCCCTAATCCGCCTCACTCCTGCCTCAATAACCCTATAATAAATAGTATTAACCCCTAATCTGCCCTCCCTAACATCGCCGACACCTAACTTCAATTATTAACCCCTAATCTGCCGACTGGAGCTCACCGCTATTCTAATAAATGTATTAACCCCTAAAGCTAAGTCTAACCCTAACACTAAAACCCCCCTAAGTTAAATATAATTTTAATCTAACGAAATTAATTAACTCTTATTAAATAAATTATTCCTATTTAAAGCTAAATACTTACCTGTAAAATAAATCCTAATATAGCTACAATATAAATTATAATTATATTATAGCTATTTTAGGATTAATATTTATTTTACAGGTAACTTTGTATTTATTTTAACCAGGTACAATAGCTATTAAATAGTTAAGAACTATTTATTAGCTAAAATAGTTAAAATAATTACAAATTTACCTGTAAAATAAATCCTAACCTAAGTTACAATTAAACCTAACACTACACTATCAATAAATAAATTAAATAAAATACCTATAATTATCTACAATTAAACCTAACACTACACTATCAATAAATAAATTAAATACAATTCCTACAAATAAATACAATGAAATAAACTAACTAAAGTACAAAAAATAAAAAAGAACTAAGTTACAAAAAATAAAAAAATATTTACAAACATTAGAAAAATATTACAACAATTTTAAACTAATTACACCTACTCTAAGCCCCCTAATAAAATAACAAAGCCCCCCAAAATAAAAAAATGCCCTACCCTATTCTAAATTACTAAAGTTCAAAGCTCTTTTACCTTACCAGCCCTGAACAGGGCCCTTTGCGGGGCATGCCCCAAGAAATTCAGCTCTTTTGCCTGTAAAAAAAACCATACAATACCCCCCCAACATTACAACCCACCACCCACATACCCCTAATCTAACCCAAACCCCCCTTAAATAAACCTAACACTAAGCCCCAAAAGAGCTTTGAACTTTAGTAATTTAGAATAGGGTAGGGCATTTTTTTATTTTGGGGGGATTTGTTATTTTATTAGGGGGCTTAGAGTAGGTGTAATTAGTTTAAAATTGTTGTAATATTTTTCTAATGTTTGTAAATATTTTTTTCTTTTTTGTAACTTAGTTCTTTTTTATTTTTTGTACTTTAGTTAGTTTATTTAATTGTATTTATTTTTAGGAATTGTATTTAATTTATTTATTGATAGTGTAGTGTTAGGTTTAATTGTAGATAATTATAGGTATTTTATTTAATTTATTTATTGATAGTGTAGTGTTAGGTTTAATTGTAACTTAGGTTAGGATTTATTTTACAGGTAAATTTGTAATTATTTTAACTATTTTAGCTATTAAATAGTTCTTAACTATTTAATAGCTATTGTACCTGGTTAAAATAAATACAAAATTACCTGTAAAATAAATATTAATCCTAAAATAGCTATAATATAATTATAATTTATATTGTAGCTATATTAGGATTTATTTTACAGGTAAGTATTTAGCTTTAAATAGGAATAATTTATTTAAGAAGAGTTAATTAATTTCGTTAGATTAAAATTATATTTAATTTAGGGGGGTGTTAGTGTTAGGGTTAGACTTAGCTTTAGGGGTTAATACATTTATTAGAATAGCAGTGAGCTCCAGTCGGCAGATTAGGGGTTAATAATTGAAGTTAGGCGTCGGCGCTGTTAGGGAGGGCAGATTAGGGGTTAATACTATTTATTATAGGGTTAGTGAGGCGGATTAGGGGTTAATAACTTTATAATAATAGCGGTGCGGTCCGCTCGGCAGATTAGGGGTTAATAAGTGTAGGCAGGTGGAGGCAACATTGTGGAGGGCAGATTAGGGGTTAATAAATATAATATAGGGGTCGGCGGTGTTAGGGGCAGCAGATTAGGGGTACATAGGGATAATGTAAGTAGCGGTGGTTAACGGAGCGGCAGATTAGGGGTTAAAAATAATATACAGGGGTCAGCGATAGCGGGGGCGGCAGAATAGGGGTTAATAAGTGTAAGGTTAGGGGTTTTTAGACTCGGGGTACATGTTAGAGTGTTAGTTGCAGACGTAGGAAGTGTTTCCCCATAGCAAACAACAATGGGGCGTGTTAGTTTTTTTTTCAGCTCAAACAGCCCCATTGTTTCCTATGGGGGAATCGTGCACGAGCACGTTTTTTAAGCTGGCCGCTTCCGTAAGCAACTCTGGTATTGAGAGTTGCAGTGGCGTTAAATATGCTGTACGCTCCTTTTTTGGAGCCTAACGCAGCCATTCTGTGGACTCTCAATACCAGAGTTATTTTAAAGGTGCGGCCAGAAAAAAGCCAGCGTTAGCTACGCGGGTCGTTACCGACAAAACTCTAAATCTAGCCGTTAATAACTATTTAATAACTATTCTTCCTAGTTAAAATAAACACAAAGTTGCCTGTAAAATAAAAATAAACCCTAAGATAGCTACAATGTAACTATTAGTTATATTGTTGCTAGCTTAGGGTTTATTTAATAGGTAAGTATTTAGTTTTAAATAGGAATAATTTAGTGAATTGTAGTAATTTTATTTAGATTTATTGTAATTATATTTAAGTTAGGGGGGTTAGGGTTAGACTTAGGTTTAGGGGTTAATAACTTTATTATAGTGGCGGCGATGTTGGGGGCGGCAGATTAGGGGTTAATAAATGTAGGTAGGTGTCGGCGATGTTAGGGCCGGCAGATTACTGGTTAATAATATTTAAATAGTGTTTGCGATGTGGTAGTGTGGCGGTTTAGGGGTTAATATGTTTATTATAGTGGCGGCGATGTCTGGTTTGGCAGATTAGGGGTTAAAAAAATTATTATAGTGTTTGCGATGTGTGGGGGCCTCGGTTTAGGGGTTAATAGGTAGTTTATGGGTGTTAGTGTACTTTTTAGCACTTTAGATAAGAGTTTTATACGGCATTGTAGTGTAAAACTCTTAACTACTGACTTTAAAATGCGCTACCAGGCTTGACAGGAGAGGGTCTACTGCTCACTTTTTGGAAGACTTGTAATACCAGCGCTATAAGTCCCATTGAAAAAAGAGGATACGCAATTGACGTAAGTGGATTTGCGGTATTTCCGAGTCTGGCCAAAAAAGTGAGCGGTACACCTGTACCTGCAAGACTCGTAATACCAGCGGGCGTTAAAAAGCAGCATTGGGACCTCTTATCTTAACGCTGGTTTTTAACCCTAACGCACAATTTGTAATCTAGCCGAATGTTTGTTATTTTGCAGCATCTTCCAGTAAATGCAGATAATTAGAAGACATAACAGCATATTAGATAAACTTAAAAATATCTTATTTTCAGAAAGTATTCATGCTCTTACCACTGCCATCATTTATTTTTTAGCAAAGTTAAAATAACAAAAAAGCAACCGAACATAAAATACTTGCATTAAAAACACCACCTTACTCACCAACTTCTCCAAATTAATAGAATCCCTGTAAAATATGCTTTTACGCAGAGAGATAAGTATCTGTGAGCTAGGGCTGTCAAGTGCCAACCCTTCCTTATTTACCCAAACTCTCTCATTCTCCCTTATCTTTCTGTTCTTAGAACATTTTTCCTCCTTATTTTTTACAAAATGTAAAATATTAATTTCAAACTTTCTATTATATTTCTCTTCATTGTCTTGTTATTTTTTGTTGAAAAGCAGGGAGATAAGCTTAGGAGCCGGCCCATTTCTGGACTATATGGCAGCAGTTTTGGAAGAATGTTATCCATTTGCAGAGCACTAGATAGCAGCACTATTTCCTGCCATGTAGTGCTCCAGGTGTCTACCTAGGTATCTCTTCAACACAGAATAGCATGGGAACAAAGCACATTTGAAATAGAAGTAAACAGGAAACTCTTTTAAATTGGTATTTATACTCTGAATCACAAAATAAAATATATGGGTTTCATATCCCTTTTAACGAACACTAAAGTTAAAATTAAGCTTTAATGATTGTAATAGTAAACAACTTTCCAAATCACTTAATTTATCTAAATGTGCACGATCTTTTAATATGCACACATTCTGAGACTCATACTGAGGATCCCAGTGTATACTGCATTGTGTGATTGGCTGATGGGTGGAAAGTGTAGCATGGGGAAAACCCAGCAAGCACAAACTGCTTGAGGTACAAGTTACAGCCAAGTCTCAGGGGCGTATTGTACAAACGCCCTTTGTTGTAAAATTCAAGGATGAGGCATTTACACAATCTCCATCAGTGATATCTAAATATCTACTACTGAGGTACCTTCTTCCTCCTGTCAAAAAGCCCAACCAAATATGCTGTCAGTGGGAGTAGAAAGCAGATCTGAGCCTGAACTTAAGAGAGATCACTGTATATGTGTATATGTATGTATATACAGTATATATATATATATATATATATATATATATATATATACACACACACAATGTGTATAAGGATGAGTGTTTTAGTTAATTAACCCCAGTGTGTTGATAAACAAGAATCTACATATTTATAGAAAATTATATGAGGTGATATTGTTTTATATACAAAATTGCCCTTAGCTTTTATAGCCTTTCAAAAACTGAAGTCTTTTTGATTACTGTACATATAATTGTAACATTTGTGTATAATAAAATGCATTGTTGTTTCTACCCACAGGGTGTGCAGAATATAGTCCTGTTTAGAAAAAGAGAGAAATGTCTTTGTCCTTCTACAACTGCTCCAGTCCAGAGCTTGCTCAGCACCATAAGGATTTGCCACGTAGCGTGGATAAAGTAGACGCCTTAAACCGGAGTCATGCAGATTATGTGTCAGGGTTTGGTTATCCTGTGTCTGATGACTGTAACCTAACTGAGGAGGAATTACTCTTCAAGTATCTGGGACCCCGCAGATCCACTTACTTCACTCCAATCTGCATTGTGTACTTGCTGATATTTTTGGTTGGTGTTGTAGGAAATACTCTTACCTGTATTGTAATCATCAAACACAAAATTATGAGAACACCTACCAATTACTATCTGTTCAGCTTGGCTATTTCTGACCTGCTTGTCCTTCTTCTTGGAATGCCCCTGGAACTTTATGAGCTGTGGTGTAACTACCCATTTCTTTTTGGTAAAGGTGGTTGCTACTTTAAGACGTTACTCTTTGAGACAGTCTGCTTTGCCTCCATCTTAAATGTGACTGCGTTGAGTGTGGAAAGGTATATAGCTGTGGTGCACCCTCTGCGTGCCAAGTACGTAGTTACCAGAAACCATGCTAAAAGACTCATCATCACAGTGTGGGTCATCTCTATCCTGTGCTCTATTCCCAACACTAGCCTCCATGGTGATGTTCCACTTTATATAGCAAGCCGTGGTGTTGTACCCAATTCTTCCATCTGCACTTTGGTGAGGCCACCCTGGATTTACAATCTTATCATTCAGATTACTACAGTTTTCTTTTTCTTCTTACCCATGGGCACCATCAGCATCCTCTACCTCCTCATTGGTCTCCAGCTAAAGAGGGAGAAGATGCTACAGGTTCTAGAGGCAAGATCTGGTGCCGACGGAGACAGCTACCAGAATGTCAGATTGCAGCAAGAGAAAAATCGGAGGAGGCAGGTTACTAAAATGCTGTGTAAGTCTGGAGAAGAGAATGGTGGTGTGGTAATGAAAATGGAAAATATCTAAATGCCAGAATTATATATATATATATATATATATATATATATATATATATATATATATATATAGAGAGAGAGAGAGAGAGAGAGAGAGCCTTACTGATTAAAGTGATGGTAAATTTTCAATTTTCAATAATGTAATAACCCTATCACATTCCTTAACCTACTACATAGTGGATTTTTTTTTTTCAATCAGTAGTTTTAAAAATGTTACCCCATATCTTCTTGCTGCTTGCTTTACTTTGTCACGTAGAGAGCGGCCCCACCCACTCCCTACATCATCCTATGGGCAGCATTTCTTCATGGGTAGATTTTAACATGCACTAGATTGTTAGTCCAATGAAGGGGCATGTGTGTTTCTTCAAAGGACGCCAGCTTGCTTATCATTGGATGATGAAAAAAATGTGACATAAAAAAAGTAAGAAAATAGCTGGGCAGAGGAACGGCAGCACAATTTCAACAATTTCATAGGTATTATATGTTAATAAGCACAAATTACAAGAAAATAATGAATGAAAGTCACATTGTTTTTAAATTCTTATTCACATGCAGCATTGCATTTGTAGATACTTTACCATAACTTTAAGTAAAAAACTAAAATGAATCATTAAGGAATATAATGTCCAGCTTGAAAAATCTTTAAAATGCCTGACTTTTGAAAAATCAGTCTATGAATAAATGAGCCAGCTAAACATCACAGACACCCCTACTCACAGAATAAATGGATGCCTTTCAATGGAGTGAGAAATGTAGGAAAAAATGAAAATCCATACTCGCAAGCTAAACCAAATCACCATAAGCCCCCTACTCTAATAACCCCTATACGCTGCATAGCCCACCACAAAGTAACCCACTACACTGTTAACCCCTAAAGCACCACAATCCTCACCACAAAATAACCCACTAAAATCTAAACCCAGTAACTAGCTAACCCTCATAACCTAACACCCCTAAGTTACCCCAAAGGAATACTAACCTTGAAAAAAGCCCTTACCTTACTTGAAAAATAAAAAACCTAACATTACTAAAAAAAAAACTCCATTACAAAAAAAAACAAAAAACCCTACGATTACAGAAAACCCCAAACAAATTACTAAAAATTAAAAGTTATGCCTATTCTAAAACCCCACTTAAAAAACCACCCCAAAATAAAAAAAAACTATACTAACACTAAACTACAGCAATAGCCCTTAGAAGAGCCTTTTGTAGGTCATTGCCCTAAAGTGATTTCATTCATCTCCTTAACTTCTGTCTCTGACGTCCTCTTGATATGGTCACCAGCTGCACACTGAATTTTGAATGTGATGTATAACAGCTTTTTCTATTGGCTAATTTGAAATTGAAAATCAGCCAATAGTAATGCATTAAAAAATCAGTGTGCAGCGGGTAACTGCATTAAAAGGATGTTGGGATGGAAGATGGACCACATCTGGGATGAAGATTAAGTACTGCTACCCGAATTCATCTTTGGTGAGTACCATCTTTGGGGGTTTTTTGGGTGTTTTTTTTTTTGTTTTTTTATGGGCAGCAAAAGATCTAAATGCCCTTTTAAGTAGTTTTTGTTCCAGGCTGGGGTGGGGGTTTACTTGTAGAGTGGTGTAGTTTTTATTTTATTGTGAAAAAAAAAAAAATCACTTTAGGGCAATGCCCTACAAAAGGCCCTTTTAATGACTATTGCTGTAGTTTAGTGTTAGTATAGTTTTTTTTATTTTGGGTGTGGTGGTTTTGGGGTTAATAGTGTAGTGGGTTACTTTGTGATGTGAGTGTGTGGCAGTTTATGGGTTAAATTTAATTGCATTTAACGCTAAAACGAAAACTTTTTTACACAACCTGAAAGGTCACATAAAAAGTTTGACCGTTAAATGTGATTGTGTTCCAGCGATCGCATTTACTGTCAACTTGTAATACCATTAGACACTGCCGCTCAACACGGCCCATAGAAAATATTGGAAGTGTAAATTACCGTAAGTTTGTGCACACGAATTTGAGGTAATTTAAACAACGCGTCACTTGTAATACGGATTAGAGTGATCTGACTCTCCTACAAAACATGCATAAAGTCAGGAGATACAAGATTAGCTGCTCCCGAGCAAAAAAGAGTAAAGTCTGGCAAGTACATGCTACTACTGAATCTGATTTTCTGACTGGTCGTGTCCTTCTTGGGTGAAGGACTTTACTTATGTGTTGATCCACTTTGTTGCGGTTAAGCAAGTAGTATGTCAGCATCAATAACAAAAATGTCATGCTTTGATAAATTGTGCATATTATTACTAGGGATGGGCGAATGTGTAAATTTCCGAATTCGAATGTTAGAACGAATGTTATTACCGAAATTCGAATTACAAATCCAAATGTTGATATGATTGAATATTCTTAAAAATTCTATAATCGAATGCTATTTACAGTTTTCGAATGTCACTTTCGAATTCGAATGTTTATAATTAGATCGAATGTCCACATTCAAAATTTCTAATTTAACATTCTATTTAGCAAATACTATTCAGAAGTTCAATAGTTCATGTGGTAGGGAATCAAGTAAATTGATACATAATAGATACAAATCAATCAATTTGAATGTTTCTATTTTGATCGAATATTGCCATATTCGAATATTACATTTAAAGAAAGCATTAGAAATACTATTGCAAACATATACATTTGAATTTTTCGAATTTGAATATTGCATAATTCGAATATTACATTCAAATAAAGCATTATAGAAATACTATTATAAATATATAAATTCAAATTTTTCAAATTCAAATATTGCATAATTCGAATATTTCATTTAAAGAAAGCATCAGAAATACTATTACAAATATATAAATTCAAATTTTTCAAAACGAATATTTTCGAATGTAATCATAAAATTCGAAACCGAACATTCGAAAATCGAATGTTAGAATGTTATGTAAACATTCAAAATTCGATTCGAACAAATGTGCTAAAATTCGTTTCATTTTTAGAATGTTTGCAAAACATTTGCCCATCCGTAATTATTACATTATCCATTTAACTAATTAACATATACAACTGATTAAATGCATGGGTGCATTTCAATTTTAACCCCTCAATGACCGCAACGCACCCTGTACATTGCTTGATCGTTAAGGGATTGCCTGGGTATAATAGCGCCACACTATTAGATTCTCCCTCCCTACTGCAAGCTTGCTAAAATAGCTAGTCATTAAGGGGTTACATTGAAGCATTTTTGCCTCATACTTCTATTAGCAAAAATGCTTCTAGTAAAAGTTATTACTGGGTTTCAATGGCATATGTACATATGCTGCGAGGCCACGTTTACCAGCATTTAGTACCATGCTTGCTCACAGAGCTGTGGTGGTGTATATTGTGTCAGTGACAAGCCACTACTGGTGCACAGAAGAATATAGCTGCCCTTAGAGCATATGTGTGTATGCCACTAAAAAAACAGTAATAACTTTTACTAGAAGCATTTTTGCTAATCAAAGTATAATACAAAAATGCTTCGATTTCAAATTGTCCATGCACATTTCAATCCCTTTAAGTTCATAGCTTCCACAGTGTTTATTTGCTGGTGTTACACAGTTGTGCAGGGTTGTAAATGCATGGTACAGGAAGGCAGGTAATAGGCAGGTAATATTCAATGTAAGAGGCAGGGGCGAAACTACAGGGGGTGCAGAGGTCGCAATTGTGACTGGGCCCCCAAGGGTGCGGGCCCAGCTTAAAAAAAATGTTTTATTTTTTTTTACAATAAAAAACGTTGACCTGCCACTGCCTGCACTGATATCATGTGAGTGTGATATGATGCTTCACTAGAGTCTCTGACTACAGGGGTCAGTGTTTCTGTTTTACCCATTGGTGTTTATGTGTGTGTGTATGTGTGTATGTGTGTATGTGACTGTGTGTGTATTTATTCATGTATGTGTGTGTGTGTATGTTTGTGGAACCGGCAAATTACAGACCTTGTTACTACAGCATGGGGGGAGGGGGTAAACAGTGTCACAATACAGTACCACTATATACAGCATGGGGGGTCTGGACCATGTCACAGACTACTGTGGTCACTTTAAAAAGTACTGGGGCGGGTAGGGTCAGGCCAGCCATCTCACCGGCAGATTACAGACTGTGTCACTGATTTACTATATACAGTACTGGTGGGTTAAACAGTGTCACTATATACAGTAATAGAGGGTCACACCATCTCACAGACTGTGGGCACAGGGTACCTGATATGTAACAAATTTACTTTTTTTGGGTGGGGGGGGGGCTTAGATTCTTGCACCTGGGCCCTGTGGTTTCTAGTTACGCCTCTGGTCAGAGCTAAAGTAAACTAAAGTTTTTATCAGTACTAACTGTCATATTGGACAGAATTAATAATTTTGCAGTTAAAACATTTCTGTTTAAAGCTACACCACACTCAGTTTTTTTTAATGTCACCCATAAAAAGGATCAGCAACTAAACATGTTTAAAAGAGGCCTAAGATATTTGAGCTTAAATTAAAACTTATACAGCAGAATCATTTGTGTGCTCATTGGTTGATAGGCACTTCCTGCTCATGCTCATTGGTTGACATATACTTACTGTTAATACCACTTGAGCAAGAAGTCCCTGTAAACCAATGGGCATGAGTAGGAAGTGCACAACTGATACTCATATATTAGTTAAATGTAAATTTAAACATCTTTACCTCCTAACTTTTTCATGCAAAAATAGATGATGAAGAGTATAATGTCCCTTTAGGGTATGAAATAAAATGAGGGTGAAAAAATATGCGATGCAAATGCAGATAGGTGAATTTCAGTCATAATTGCTAATTTTAACATGTTACATATTTAAATATTTAAAATTTTATCTGTTTTTTTTATCTTTCTGTTAAACCAGGGAACAATTTAAAGGGACAGTCTACTCCAGAATTGTTATTGTTTAAAAAGATAGATAATCCCTTTATTACCCTTTCCCCAGTTTTGCATAACCAACAAAGTAATAATAATACACTTTTTACCCCTGTGAATACCTCATATCTAACCCTCTGACTGCCCCATTATTTTAGTTCTTTTTACAGTCATGCATTTAAGTCAATCAGTGCTGACTCCTAGGTAACTTCACGTGCGCGAGCAGAATGTTATTTATATAGGGAACACATTAACTAATGCCCTCTAGCTGGGGAAAAACTGTTAAAATGCCCTGAGATAAGAGTTTGCCTTCAAGGGCTTAGCAATTAGCATATGAGCCTACCTAGGTTTAGCTTTCAACAAAGAATACCAAATTAGAAAGTTGGCCTTTCTGAATCATGATTTAATTTTGACTAGACTGTCCCTATAATTTATTAAATCTGCTGGTAACAACTACAGTACAGCAGCATGGTTACAACTATTGTATTTCCTTCTGTACCTGCAGTTCTCTTTAACCCATTACAGAACCCAGCTGGTAAAGATCTGCATGTTTATGTTGGGCGCTGTCATTTTGGTACACATGTATTTTGTTGCATTCTGTGACACAAGCAGTGCACTTTCACAGATCAGTTATATTGCTGGCTTTTTGACAGCTGTCCTTTGCATTTTGGATTAATTTGCACAATGTAAGACAAACAGTTTAAACAGTTTAAAAGTTACATAACACATTTAAAAACTCCTCAGGTAAAATAAAGAGAAATGCAGCCACTGCACAAATGTATAGCTCCGCTCTGTGTTACACACTCTAATCTGAAGTCCATGATACAGTTTGTCAAGAAGACAATATCACTGATGTGTGAATGTGAATCACTTCTGTCACAGGGTAAAAGAATACTTAAAGGGACATTAAACGGCTGTGCACAACTACAAAAGAATAGTAACTACTCAACATGTTATTGCATTTCATCCTGTTCCTGCAGCTCTTTACAAATCACTTTTCCTGTTTTAATAGCTCAAAGATTCCAGATACTGAAGTTCCACCTCTTTGTACTGAGGGGTGCCATCTTGGAGCTCAGGTATTCTCACAGCCTGCAACACTCCCAGATCAGTAATATTAGCTATTTTTTTACAGCTGTATAATGTGCGTCAGGATAGTGTGCATGATACGTCACGTGAGCTTTATATTTTTGCATTTTTTACAGTTTTACAGTTATACAAGATATATTTAAAAAGCACTAAACAATAATATATAGAAATGCAGCAGCTGCAAATATGTACAGGGAGTGCAGAATTATTAGGCAAGTTGTATTTTTGAGGATTAATTTTATTATTGAACAACAACCATGTTCTCAATGAACCCAAAAAACTCATTAATATCAAAGCTGAATAGTTTTGGAAGTAGTTTTTAGTTTGTTTTTAGTTATAGCTATTTTAGGGGATATCTGTGTGTGCAGGTGACTATTACTGTGCATAATTATTAGGCAACTTAACAAAAAACAAATATATACCCATTTCAATTATTTATTTTTACCAGTGAAACCAATATAACATCTCAACATTCACAAATATACATTTCTGACATTCAAAAACTAAACAAAAACAAATCAGTGACCAATATAGCCACCTTTCTTTGCAAGGACACTCAAAGCCTGCCATCCATGGATTCTGTCAGTGTTTTGATCTGTTCACCATCAACATTGCGGGCAGCAGCAACCACAGCCTCCCAGACACTGTTCAGAGAGGTGTACTGTTTTCCCTCCTTGTAAATCTCACATTTGATGATGGACCACAGGTTCTCAATGGGGTTCAGATCAGGTGAACAAGGAGGCCATGTCATTAGATTTTCTTCTTTTATACCCTTTCTTACCAGCCACGCTGTGGAGTACTTGGACGCGTGTGATGGAGCATTGTCCTGCATGAAAATCATGTTTTTCTTGAAGGATGCAGACTTCTTCCTGTACCACTGCTTGAAGAAGGTGTCTTCCAGAAACTGGCAGTAGGACTGGGAGTTGAGCTTGACTCCATCCTCAACCCGAAAAGGCCCCACAAGTTCATCTTTGATGATACCAGCCCAAACCAGTACTCCACCTCCACCTTGCTGGCGTCTGAGTCGGACTGGAGCTCTCTGCCCTTTACCAATCCAGCCACGGGCCTATCCATCTGGCCCATCAAGACTCACTCTCATTTCATCAGTCCATAAAACCTTAGAAAAATCAGTCTTGAGATATTTCTTGGCCCAGTCTTGATGTTTCAGCTTGTGTGTCTTGTTCAGTGGTGGTCGTCTTTCAGCCTTTCTTACCTTGGCCATGTCTCTGAGTATTGCACACCTTGTGCTTTTGGGCACTCCAGTGATGTTGCAGCTCTGAAAAATGGCCAAACTGGTGGCAAGTGGCATCTTGGCAGCTGCACGCTTGACTTTTCTCAGTTCATGGGCAGTTATTTTGCGCCTTGGTTTTTCCACACGCTTCTTGCGACGCTGTTGACTATTTTGAATGAAATGCTTGATTGTTCGATGATCACGCTTCAGAAGCTTTGCAATTTTAAGAGTGCTGCATCCCTCTGCAAGATATCTCACTATTTTTTACTTTTCTGAGCCTGTCAAGTCCTTCTTTTGACCCATTTTGCCAAAGGAAAGGAAGTTGCCTAATAATTATGCACACCTGATATAGGGTGTTGATGTCATTAGACCACACCCCTTCTCATTACAGAGATGCACATCACCTAATATGCTTAATTGGTAGTAGGCTTTCGAGCCTATACAGCTTGGAGTAAGACAACATGCATAAAGAGGATGATGTGGTCAAAATACTAATTTGCCTAATAATTCTGCACTCCCTGTATAGCTCCAGCTTTGTATCATGCACCCTAACCTGAAGCACTTTATACAGCTGTAAAAAATAAGCATTAATACTGATCTGTGAGTGTTCACAACTGCTGTCACAGGCTGTGAGAATACTTGAAATCCAAGATGGCAGCCCCCTTTACAAAGAGACAGGGCTTCAGTATCTGGCACCTTGAAATGGTCATTCTGGTCAAAATTTAAATGCACATAGATGAGTTAAATCTTTGAATAGAAACATATTTGCAAATTACGTGTATTGGCAAAAAGGCTTCTAGTAAAAGTTATTACTGTTTTAGTGTTAACAGTTTTCTCTGCACGTGCATGTGAAGCATAGCTAGATATTCTTAGTACAAGTGTTTTAAATACTGCAGCTGCTCAGAAAACCAGTGGGGCTTGTATCATGTCAACAATTAACAAACTGCGTCATTACCAGATGGTACAAGCACCGTAGCTCTCTGAGCAAGTGCTGTGTTTGAAAAGCTGGTGCATGGTGCATACTTAAATACACTTTTGAAACAGCTATAGCTTTTATTAGAAGCATTTTTGCTAATAAATTTAAAATGACAAAAATGCTTCTATTCAAAACTGAAATGCATTCATGTGGGTTCCAATTTTGGATGGAATGTCTCTTTAAGCTATTAAAACAGGATAAGGAATTTGTAAAGAGCTACAGGAACAGGAGAAAATTCAATAACATACGCCTAGATTTAGAGTTTTGCGGCCAAAGGGGTGCGTTAGCTACGCATGGTTTTTTTCTAGCGCTGCTTCCAAACAACGCTGGTATTGAGAGTTCTCTGAAGGGCTGTGTTAGGCTCCAAAAAGGGAGCGTAGAGCATAATTTACCGCCACTCAACCCTCAATACCAGCGTTGCTTACGGTAGCAGCTAGCTGGAAAAACTTGCTCGTGCATGATATCCCCATAGGAAACAATGGGGCAGTTTGGGCTTAAAAAAAACCTAACACCTGCAAAAAAGCAGCGTTAAGCTCCTAACGCAGCCCCATTGTTTCCTATGGGGAAACACTTTCTAAGTCTGCATCTAACACCCTAACATGTACCCCGAGTATAAACACCCCTAACCTTACACTTATGAACCCCTAATCTGCTGCCCCTAACATCGCTGACACCTACATAATATTTATTAACCCCTAATCTGCCGCCCCCAGCATAGCTAGATATTCTTAGTATAAGTGTTTTAAATACTGCAGCTGCTCAGAAAACCAGTGGGGCTTGTATCATGTCAACAATTAACAAACTGCGTCATTACCAGATGGTACAAGCACCGTAGCTCTCTGAGCAAGTGCTGTGTTTGAAAAGCTGGTGCATGGTGCATACTTAAATACACTTTTGAAACAGCTATAGCTTTTATTAGAAGCATTTTTGCTAATAAATTTAAATGACAAAAATGCTTCTATTCAAAACTGAAATGCATTCATGTGGGTTCCAATTTTGGATGGAATGTCTCTTTAAGCTATTAAAACAGGATAAGGAATTTGTAAAGAGCTACAGGAACAGGAGAAAATTCAATAACATACGCCTAGATTTAGAGTTTTGCGGCCAAAGGGGTGCGTTAGCTACGCATGTTTTTTTTCTAGCGCTGCTTCCAAACAACGCTGGTATTGAGAGTTCTCTGAAGGGCTGTGTTAGGCTCCAAAAAGGGAGCGTAGAGCATACTTTACCGCCACTTCAACCCTCAATACCAGCGTTGCTTACGGTAGCAGCTAGCTGGAAAAACTTGCTCGTGCATGATATCCCCATAGGAAACAATGGGGCAGTTTGGGCTTAAAAAAAACCTAACACCTGCAAAAAAGCAGCGTTAAGCTCCTAACGCAGCCCCATTGTTTCCTATGGGGAAACACTTTCTAAGTCTGCATCTAACACCCTAACATGTACCCCGAGTATAAACACCCCTAACCTTACACTTATGAACCCCTAATCTGCTGCCCCTAAACATCGCTGACACCTACATAATATTTATTAACCCTAATCTGCCGCCCCAACATCGCCGACACCTAACTTCAAATATTAACCCCTAATCTGCGACCGGACCTCGCCGCTACTCTAATAAATGTATTAAACCCCTAAAGCTAAGTCTAACCCTAACCACTAACACACCCCCCCTAAGTTAAATATAATTCTCTTGTTAAGTGTATCCGTCCTCGGATCATCCATTACTTATGGAATATATTCTCCTTCCCAACAGGAAGCTGCAAGAGTCCACCCACAGCAAAGCTGCTATATAGCTCCTCCCTAACTGCCATATTCAGTCATTCTCTTGCAAGCCTCAACATAGATAGGAGGTTGTGAGAGTCTGTGGTGCTTTCTACTTAGGTTTATTCTTTCAATCAAAAGTTTGTTTATTTTTAAATGGCACCGGAGTGTGCTTGTTTATCTCAGGCAGTATTTGGAAGAAGAATCTGCCTGCGTTTTTCTATGATCTTAGCAGACGTAACTAAGATCCATTTGCTGTTCTCACACATTCTGAGGAGTGAGGTACTTCAGAGGGGGAATGGCGTGCAGGTTTTCCTGCAGATAAGGTATGTGCAGTAAAATTTTTCTAGGAATGGAATTGACTAAGAAAATACTGCTGATACCGAAGTAATGTAAGTAAAGCCTTAAATGCAGCAATAGCGACTGGTATCAGGCTTATTAATAGAGATACATACTCTTGTAAAAATGTGTTTTAAAACGTTTGCTGGCAGGTTTAATCGTTTTTTAACATATGTTTGGTGATAAAACTTATTGGGGCCTAAGTTTTTTTCCACATGGCTGGCTTAAATTTTGCATAGAAACAGTTTCCTGAGGCTTTCCACTGGTTATAGTATAAAAGTTACAGTTGGTGCAGTTAAAATTACAAACAGTGACATTCAGCTTCTCCCTCAGCAGTCCCATGCATGCTTATAGGACATCTCTGAAGGGCTCAAAAGGGCTTCAAAAGTAGGAGCTGTTATGACTGTTTAAAACAATATTTTTGTTAATCTGTTTTTTGTATTAAGGGGTTAATCATCCATTTGCAAGTGGGTGCAATTGCTCTGCTAACTTGTTACATACACTGTAAAATTTTGTTAGATTAACTCCTGCCTTTTTTCACTGTTATTTCAAATTTTGGCAAATTTGTTTCTCTTAAAGGCACAGTAACGTTTTATATATTTGCTTGTAAACTGATTTAAAGTGTTTTCCACGCTTACTAGTCTCATTATTAGTCTGTTTCTAACATGTCTGACATAGAGGAAGCTCTGTGTCATTATGTTTTAAAGCATGGTGGAACCCCATCTTAGATGTGTACCAGATGTACTGATTTCATGTTAAACAATAAAGATCATTTTTTTGTCTTTATAAACATTATCACCAGAGGATTCTGTCGTGGGGGTAGTTATGCCGACTAACTCTCCCCACGTGTCAGACCTTTTGATTCCCGCTTTTAGGACTCACGCTCAAATGGCGCCAAGTACATCAAGGGCACCCATAGCGTTTCTTTACCAGGGGATTCTGTCGAGGGGAAAGTTATGCCGACTAACTCTCCCCACGTGTCAGACCCTTCGACTCCGCTTCAGGGGACTCACGCTCAATGGCGCCAAGTACATCAAGGGCGCCCATAGCGTTTATTTTACAAGACTTGGCAAAGGTGGGTGAATAATATTCTGGCAGCAGTATTAGTCAGACTACCTGAAATTAAAGGAAAGCAGTTAGCTCTGGGGGTAGATACAGTAGCATACAGACGCTTTACGAACCATGTATGATACTACCTCACAATATGCTTAGTCTGTGGGTGATTTTTTTTTTTTTTTTTGACTCAGGGAAGATGATTTAACCTGATTCTGATATTTTCTACATTTAAAATTTATGCTTGAGAACCTCCACTTGTTGCTCAGGGAGGCTTTGGCTGCTCTGAATGAATGTGTACAATCGCAGGGCCAGATAAATTGTGTAGACTGATAAATAATATGCAGTGCCGGTGTGTACTGAATGTTTTTCCAATACCTAAAGAGGTTTACTAAAAAAAAATAAAAAAAAAAAAAAAAAAAAATTATTAATAGGAATGGGATAGACCAGGTGTGCCGTTTCTCTCCCCTCCTATTTTTTAGAAGAATGTTTCTAATAGTTACCACCAACACGGGACTTCTGGCTAGACAGTTCCTAAGGTGGGAGAGAAGAGGTTTCTACTCTAGCTAAGCGTACCACTACCTCTGACGAGGACAGTTGGTGCTTTTAAAATGTTTATTCAACAGGGTTTTATCCTGCAGCCCCTTGCATACATTGCTTCTGTCACTGCTGCGTTCTGGGTTTGAGTCTCTTGATGAGGCTTTACAGTAAGCGACTCCATTAGATGAATATATTATGACAAGCTTATGCTAGCCAATTCCTTTGTTTTCTGATGCCTTGTTCATTTGACTAGACTAACGGGCTAAGAATTCTGTTTTTTTACTATACTGGCGCGCAGAGCGCTATGGCTTATTTCATGGTCAGCTGTCGTGACTTTAATAAAAAAGCTACTTAACTTCCTTCAAGGGGCAGACCCTTTCGGGCCTGGTTTGAGGAGATTATTGCTTATATCACTGGAGGAAAAGGTCATGCCCTTCCTCAGGATAGGTCTAAATCAAGGGAAAAAAAAAAAAAGAAAAAAAGTCTAATTTTCGTACCTTTTAAAAACTTCAGGGCAGGTGTGGCATCCTCTTCCTCTAAGGCAAAACAAGAGGGAATTTTTGCTCAGTCTAAGGCGGTCTGGAGACAATCGGACCTGGAACAAAGATAAGCAGGCCAAGGAGCCTGCTTCTGCCTCTAAGGCAGCATGAAGGAACGGACCCCCTATCCGGTAACGGATCCTATAGGGGGCAGACTTTCATTCTTTGCCCAGGCGTGGGCAAGAGATGCCCAGGATCCCCTAGGCATTGGAATTTATATCCCAGAGATATCTTCTGGATTTCAAAGATTCCCCCCAAAAAAAGGGGAGATTTCGCCTTTCACAATTATCTGCAAACCAGATAAAGAAGGAGGCATTCTTACATTGTGTACGAGATCCATCCAGTTCCAGAGAGGAACAGGGACAGAGTTTTTACTCAAATCTGTTTGTGGTTCCCAAGGAGAGGGAACCTTCAGACCTATTTTGGATCTAAAGATCTTAAACAAATTCCTCAGAATCCGTCATTTAAGATGGAAACTATTCGTACCATCTTAACTATGATCCAGGAGAGTCAATAGAGGACTACAATGGATTTGTAAGGATGCTTATCCTCACATTGTGATGCATAAAGATCACATCGTTTTTTCAGGTTTGCCTTCTAGACAGGCATTTACCAGTTTGTAGCTCTTTCCTTTGGGATATCTACAGCCCCAAGAATCTTTATGGAGGTTCTGGGGTCGCGTTTGGGCGGTCCTTAGACCGCGGGGCATAGAAGTGGCCCCTTATTTAGGACGACATCCTGATACAGGCGTCAAACATCCAAATTGCCCAGTCTCATACGGACGTAGTACTGGCATTTCTGAGATCACATGGGTGGAAAGTGAACAAGGGAAAGAGTTCTCTATCCCCAATCTCAAGGGTTTCCCTCCTAGGGACTCTGATAGATTCTGTTAGAAACGAAAATTACCTGACGGAGTCCAGGTTGTCAAAGTTTCTAAATTTCTGCCGTGTTTTTTTCATCCCATCCGCGCCCTTCGGTGGCTCAGTACATGAATGAAATCGGCTAATGGTAGCGGCAAGGGACAATAGTACCGTTTGCACGTCTACATTTCAGACCGCTGCAACTATGCATGCTCAGTCAGAGGAACAGGGATTACACAGATTTGTCCCCCTGTTAAACCTGGACCAAGAGACCAGAGATTCTCTTCTCTGGTGACTATGTCGGGTCCATCTGTCCAAGGGTATCGACCTTCCGCAGGTCAGATGGGACAATTTGTTACAATAGATGCCAGCCTTTTAGGTTGGGATGCAGTCTGGAACTCCCTGAAGGCTCAGGATAGTGACTTAGGAGGAGACCCTCCTTCTAATAACTATTCTGGAACTGGGAGTGATATTCCATGCTCTTCAGACTTGGCCTCAGTTAGCAACTTTGATGGTACATCATACTCAGTCGGACAATATACACGACTGTGGCTTACATCAGCCATCAAGGGGGAACAGAAGTTCCCTAGCGATGTTAGAAGTCTTACAATAATTCACTGGACAGAGACTCACTCTTGTCTATCAGCTATCCATATCCCAGGTGTTGAGAAGTGGGAGGTGGATTTTCTAAGTCGTCAGACTTTTCTTTCCGGGGGAGTGGGATTTCCTCCGGAGGTCAAGACAAGCAGGAGAGGGCTTTGGTGTTTTTGACAGCGCCTGCGTAGCCACGCAGGACCTGGTATGCAGATCTGGTGGACATGTCATCCTTTCCAATCACGGTCTCTGCTTCAGAGACAGGTCCCTCTACTCAGGGTCCTCAGGGTCCATCTAAATAGAATCAATCTGAGATGGACTGCCAGGAGACTGAACGCTTGAATGTTATCAAAGCATGGGCTTCTCTGAGTCAGTCATTGATACCTTAATACAGACATGAAAGCCTGTCTCTAGGAAAATTGAACATAGATATGGTGTAAATTATCTGATTGTTATGAATCCAAGGGTTACTCATGGAGTAAAGTCTGGATTCCCAGGATATTATCTTTTCTCCAAGATGTTTTTGAGAAAACGGTTGTCAGCTAATTCCTTAAAAGGGGACAGATTTTTACTCTGTCTATTTTTTTGCACAAGCGTCTGGGCAGGTATTCTAGACCGTTCAGGCATTTGGTCAGGCTTTGGTTAGATCCAAGCCTGTGGTTTAAAACTGTTTCTCCGCCATGGAGCTTAAACCTGATTCTTAAGGTTCTTCAGAAGTTCCGTTTGAACCTTTTTGTTCCATAGATATCAATCTTTATCTTGGAAAGTTCCTTTGGGTAGCTAATTCCTCGACTCGTAGAGTCTCCAAGGTATCTGTGTTACAATGTGATTCTCCTTATCTGGTCCTTCGTACGGATAAGGTAGTCCTGCGTACCAACCTGGTTTTTTTCCTAAGGTGGTATCTAACAAGTACATCACTCAAGAGATAGTTGTTCCATGCTTGTATCCTAATCCTTCCTCAAAGAAGGAACGTCTATTACACAATATTGGACGTGGTTTGTGCTTTAAAGTTTTACTTACAAGCTACTACAGTTTTCATCAAACGTTCACCTTGTTTAGTTGTCTATTCTGGACAGAGGAGAGGTCAAAAGACTTCAGCAGCCTCTCTGTCTTTTTGGTTAAAAAGCATAATTCATTAGGCTTATGAGACTGCTGGACAGCAGCCTCCTGAAGGGATTACAGCTCATTCCTACTAGAGCTGTGGTCTTCACTTGGGGCCTTTTTTAAATGTGGCTTCTGTTGAACAGATTTACAAGACGGAGTCTTGGTCTGCGCTTCATACTTTTCAAATTTAACAAATTTGATACCTTGCTTCTTCGGAGGCTATTTTTGGGAGAAAGGGTTTTTTACAGGCAGTGGGTAACTTCCGTTTAAGTACCTGCCTTGTCCTCCCATCATCCGTGTACTTTAGCTTTGGTATTGGTATTCCATAAGTAATGGATGATCCGTGGACTGGATACACTTAACAAGAGAAAACATAATTTATGCTTACCTGATAAATTTATTTCTCTTGTGGTGTATCCAGTCCACGGCCCGCCCTGTCACTTTAAGGCAGGTAATTTTTTTCATTTGAACTACAGTCACCACTGCACCCTATGGTTTTTCCTTTCTCTGCATGTTTTCGGTCGAATGACTGAATATGGCAGTTAGGGGAGGAGCTATATAGCAGCTTTGCTGTGGGTGGACTCTTGCAGCTTCCTGTTAGGGAAGGAGAATATATTCCATAAGTAATGGATGATCCGTGGACTGGGATACACCACAAGAGAAATAAATTTATCAGGTAAGCATAAATTATGTTTTTATTCTAATGAAATAAATGAACTGTTATTAAATAAAGTCTTTCCTATTTAAAAGCTAAATACTTACCTGTAAAATAAACCATAATATAGCTACAATATAATGACTAATTCTATTGTAGCTATTTTAGGATTTATATTTATTTTACAGGCAACTTTGTATTTATTTTAACTAGTGCAATAGCTATTAAATAGTTATTTACTATTTTAATAGCTACCTAGTTAAAATATTACAAAATTACCTGTAAAATAAATCCTAACCTAAGTTACAATTAAAACCTAACACTACACTATCAATAAATACATTAAATCAATTAACTACAAGTACTTCAATTACCTACAATTATATAAACTAAACTAAATACAAAAAAAAAAAAACTAAATTACAAAAATTAAAAAAACGATACAAGAATTTTAAGCTAATTACACCTACTCTAAGCCCCCTAATAATAACAAAGCCCCCCAAAATAAAAAAAATCCCTACCCTTAATCTAAATTAAAAAAGTTAACAGCTCTATTACCTTACCAGCCCTTAAAAGGGCTTTGTGCGGGGCATCCCCAAAGAAATCAGCTCTTTTGCCTGTATAAGAAAAACCAATACCACCCCAACATTACAACCCACCACCACCCACATACCCCTACTCTAACGCAAAACCCCCTTAATTAAACCTAACACTACCCCCCTGAAGATCTCCCTACCTTGAGTCATCTTCACTCAGCCGAGCACCGATGGACAAAAGAAGAAATCCGAGCAGCAGAAGTCTTCATCCTATCCGGGCAGAAGAGGACATCTGGACCGGCATCTTCATCCAAGCGGGCATCTTCTATCTTCATCCATCCTACGAGAGCGGCTCCATTTTCAAGACCTCCGGCGCGAAACATTCTCTTCCTACCGACAAACTACCGACGAATGAAGGTTCCTTTAAAAGACGTCATCCTAAGATCCAATCAGCCAATCAGATTAAGCTCACATTCTATGGCTGATCGGAACAGCCAATAGAATGCAAGCTCAATCTGATTGGCTGATTGGATCAGCCAATCGGATTGAACTTGAATCTGATTGGCTGACTCAATCAACAAATCAGATTTTTCCTACCTTTATTTCCGATGGCTGATAGAATCCTATCAGCCAATTGGAATTCGAGAGAAGCCATCTGGATGACATCACTTAAAGGAACCTTCATTTCGTCGGTAGTCGTCGGTAGGAAGAGGATGTTCCGCGCCGGAGGTCTGAAGATGGAGCCGCTCCTCGTAGGATGGATTAAGATAGAAGATGCCGCTTGGATGAAGATGTCTGCCGGTCCAGATGTCCTGCCCGGATAGGATGAAGACTTCTGCCGCTCCGGATGTCTTCTTTTGGTTTATCGGTGCTTGGCTGAGTGAAGACGACTCAAGGTAGGGAGATCTTCAGGGTGGTAGTGTTAGGTTTTATTTAAGGGGGGTTTGGGTTAGAGTAGGGTATGTGGGTGGTGGGTTGTAATGTTGGGAGGGTGGTATTGGGTTTTTTTTTACAGGCAAAAGAGCTGATTTCTTTGGGGCATGCCCCGCAAAAAGTCCTTTAAGAGCTGGTAAGGTAATAGAGCTGTTAACTTTTTTAATTAGATAGGGTAGGGCATTTTTTTTATTTTGGGGGGCTTTGTTATTTTATTAGGGGGCTTAGAGTAGGTGTAATTAGCTTAAAATTCTTGTAATATTTTTTTTATTTTTTGTATATAGTGTTTGTTTTTTTGTAATTTAGTTTAGTTTATTTAATTGAAGGTAATTGTATGTACTTGTAGTTAATTGATTTAATTTATTTATTGATAGTGTAGTGTTAGGTTTAATTGTAACTTAGGTTAGAATTTATTTTACAGGTAATTTTGTAATTATTTTTAACTAGGTAGCTATTAAATAGTAAATAACTATTTAATAGCTATTGTACCTAGTTAAAATAAATACAAAGTTGCCTGTAAAATAAATATAAATCCTAAAATAGCTAAGATATAATTATTCGTTATATTGTAGCTTATTAGGTTTATTTTACAGGTAAGTATTTAGCTTTAAATAGGAAGACTTTATTAATAAGAGTTAATTTATTTAGTTGAATAAAATTATATTAATTTAGGGGGTGTTAGGGTTGACTTTAGGGGGGGTGTTAGAGTAGCGCGAGGTACGGTCGGCAGATTAGGGGGTTTAAAAAAATTCTCATAGTGGCGGCGATGTGGGGCGACCTCGGTTTAGGGTACATAGGTAGTTTATGGGTGTAAGTGTACTTTAGAGCACAGTATTAATGAGCTTCATAAACCGGCGTTAGCCCAGAGAAGCTCTTAACTACTGACTTTTTTCTGCGGCTGGAGTCTTGTCAGTAGAGGGTGTAACCGCTCACTTCAGCAATGACTCTAAATATTGGCGTAGGGAAGATCCATTGAAAAGATAGGCTACACAATTGGCGTAAGGGGATCTGCGGTATGGAAAAGTTGCGGCTTGGAAGTGAGCTTTAGACCCTTTCCTGACTGACTCTAAATACCAGCGGGCGGTAAAAAGCAGCGTTAGACCCTTAACTGCTGCTTTTTGACGGCTAACACAGAACTCTAAATGTAGGTGATTAGTGAGTAGTAACCATTCTAGGGGTAGTTGTTCCCGAGCAGTTTAATGTCCCTTTCCAAGATGTGGTGCAAAGTGTAAAGATGCAGAACTTCACTAATAAGCACTTGTGAAGGGTTAAATAAGTGAATAGCTTGAAGAGAGCTGCGAGGAACAGTAGAAAAACACTAGCACGATGAGTTGTGACCATGCTAATGTAGTTATACTGAGCAGTTATTGTCCCTTTACCACTAAGTAAAAAACATACGCCTAGATTTAGAGGTTCTGCGTTAGCCGTCCAAACCAGCGTTAGGGGGTCCTAACGCTGGTTTTTACCGCCCACTTGTATTAGAGTCAGTCAAGAAAGGGTCTAATGCTCACTTTCCAGCCGCGACTTTTCCATACTGCAAGATTCCCCGCTACGCCAATTGCGTATCCTATCTTTACAATGGGATCTTTCTAACGCCGGTATTTAGAGTCTCGCCGCTACCTACCTACAATTATTAACCCCTAATCTGCCGACCGGACCTCACCGCTACTATAATAAAGTTATTAACCCCTAATCCGCCTCACTCCCGCCTCAAAAACCCTATAATAAATAGTATTAACCCCTAATCTGCCCTCCCTAACATCACCGACACCTAACTTCAAGTATTAACCCCTAATCTGCTGAGCAGACCTCGCCGCTACTCTAATAAATGTATTAACCCTTAAAGCAGCTCTAACCCTAACCCTAACACCCTCCCTAATTTAAATCTAACAAAATAAAATAAATCTTATTAAATAAATTATTCCTATTTAAAGCTAAATACTTACCTGTAAAATAAACCCTAATATAGCTACAATATAAATAATAATTATATTGTAGCTATTTTAGGATTAATATTTATTTTACAGGCAACTTTGTATTTATTTTAACCAGGTACAGTTAAGAACTATTTAATCGTTACCTAGTTAAAATAATTACAAAATTACCTGTAAAATAAATCCTAACCTAAGTTACCATTAAACCTAACACTACACTATCAATAAATAAATAAATAAACTATCTACAATTATCTACAATTAAATCAACTAAACTAAATTACAAAAAAAAACAAACACTAAATTACAAAAAATAAAAAAAGATTACAAGAATTTTAAAACTAATTACACCTACTCTAAGCCCCCTAAAAAAATAACAAAGCCCCCCAAAATAAAAAAATGCCCTACCCTATTCTAAAATAAAAATTGTAAAGCTCTTTTACCTTACCAGCCCTTAAAAGGGCCTTTTTGCGGGGCATGCCCCAAAGGTAAACAGCTCTTTTGCCTGTAAAAAAAAACATACAATACCCCCCCCCAACATTACAACCCACCACCCACATACCCCATAATCTAACCCAAACCCCCCTTAAATAAACCTAACACTAAGCCCCTGAAGATCTCCCTACCTTTTCTTCACCACGCCGGGTATCACCGATCCGTCCAGAAGAGGGTCGAAGTCTTCATCCTATCCGGCAAGAAGAGCTCCGACAAAGGGTCCAAAGTCTTCATCCTATCCGGGCCAGAAGAGGACATCTGACCGGCAGACATCTTCATCCAGGCAGCATCTTCTATCTTCTTCCATCCGGCGGCGGAGCGGGACCATCTTCAAGCAAGCCGATGCGGAGGCCATCCTTCTTCACTGACGGACTAACGACGAATGAAGGTTCATTTTAAGGGACGTCATCCAAGATGGCGATCCGTCGAATTCCGATTGGCTGATAGGATTCTATCAGCCAATCGGAATTAAGCTAGGAAAAATCTGATTGGCTGATTGAATCAGCCAATCAAATTCAAGTTCAATCCGATTGGCTGATCCAATCAGCCAATCAGATTGAGTCTTGCATTCTATTGGCTGATCGAACATGCCAATAGAATGCGAAGCTCAATCTGATTGGCTGATGGATCAGCCAATCCGATTGAACTTGAATCTGATTGGCTGATTCAAACAGCCAATCAGATTTTTCCTACCTTAATTCCAATTGGCTGATAGAATCCTATCAGCCAATCGGAATTTGAGGGACGCCATCTTGGATGACTTCCATTAAAGGAACCTTTATTCGTCGTTAGTCCGTCAGTGAAGAAGGATGGCTCCGCATCAGCTGCTTGAAGATGGTCCCGCTCCACGCCGGATGAAAGAAGATAGAAGATGCCACCTGGATGAAGATGTCTGCCGGTCCAGATGTCCTCTTCTGCCCGGATAGGATGAAGACTTTGGACCCTCTGGAGGAGCTCTTCTTGCCGGATAGGATGGAGACTTCGGACCCTCTACTGGACGGATCGGTGATACCCGGCGTGGTGAAGACAAGGTAGGGAGATCTTCAGGGGCTTAGTGTTAGGTTTATTTAAGGGGGGTTTTGGGTTAGATTAGGGGTATGTGGGTTGTAATGTTGGGGGGGTATTGTACGTTTTTTTTTTACAGGCAAAAGAGCTGTTTACTTTGGGGCATGCCCGCAAAAGGCCCTTTTAAGGGCTGGTTAAGGTAAAAGAGCTTTACAATTTTTATTTTAGAATAGGGTAGGGCATTTTTTTATTTTGGGGGGCTTTGTTATTTTTTTAGGGGGCTTAGAGTAGGTGTATTTAGTTTAAAATTCTTGTAATATTTTTTTATTTTTTGTAATTTAGTGTTTTGTTTTTTTTTGTAATTTAGTGGGGTTTTTTTTTGTAATTTAGTTTAGTTGATATATTTGTAGATAATTGTAGATAGTTTATTTAATTTATTTATTTGATAGTGTAGTGTTAGGTTTAATTGTAACTTAGGTTTAGGATTTATTTTACAGGTAATTTGTATATTATTTTAACTAGGTAGCTATTAAATAGTAAATAACTATTTAATAGCTATTGTACCTAGTTAAAATAAATACAAAGTTGCCTGTAAAATAAATATAAATCCTAAAATAGCTACAATATAATTATTCGTTATATTGTAGCTATATAGGGTTTATTTTACAGGTAAGTATTTAGCTTTAAATAGGAAGACTTTATTTAATAAGAGTTAATTTATTTCGTTAGAATAAAATTATATTTAACTTAGGGGGGTGTTAGGGTTATTTTACAGGTAATTTTGTAATTATTTTAACTAGGTAACTATTAAATAGTTCTTAACTATTTAATAGCTAAATGTCAATTCTAATGTCTAGTTAATTGCCATGTGATGCTCACTCCTTATCAATACTTGCTATAACTCTAAAAATTATAGTTCTTTTATGTCACAGTTTTAACCCCCTCCAAATTTTATTGTCTGTTTACTTAACTCATCTCACCCTGACCAGATTCTAACATTCCAATTGGCCTTACCAACTGTCTTTGATTAGCAATTAAGTAAATTTAATGGACTCAGCTGACTGCCCTACCTGTATATATTGCAGACTAGCTTGGGGAAGTGCATTGCACAGGGGTGAGTGCATTGGCAACAGGGCTGTGTACTTTTTAACAATAGCATATGTTCACATTTTCAAAGTGAGCATTTTATAAGTGAGGCATTAATTTTAAGAATTATACAAGAATTGAACAAGGATTGGGCAAGGGCCAAAACACAAGCAAGTACTCTTGTAATACTGTATTTTATGTATCTCATTTGTATCCTTTTGCAAGTGCTGCTGTAACACTGTGTCTTATGTGTTTACTTGGTTCCCACTTTCAGAATAATGCTCAATATCTTCATATTCCTTTTGCTTACCTCTTGTCTCTATAACAAACTACATTACTCACTTACTCCTTCTCCCTCTCCACCTGCACTGTTCATTAGCCCATCTCTCTTCTAACTCACCTTAACTTTTGTACTCATGAAACTCTACTTTAGTTCCTAAATACTCTCTCTCCCCCCTGCACTTCAGTTAAACAACAGTCTCATTACTGCAAATCTGCTTCTCATCTCATGTCACTCTCCCCTCTTGCTCATACTAGCTGCTGGCGACATTTCCCCTAATCCTGGTCCCATCACAACCTCCTAGCCTTTCGCATCCTTGTGTGCCTTTCAATAGACTTCATAAACTAAACTCTAGTAACCTTAATCGCATTCCTCTTACATCTAAAAAAACCCTCCCCCTTCACTTGTGCACTCTGGAACTCTCGCTCTGTTTGCAACAAGCTAACTTCTATCCATGATCTCTTTATCTCCCACTTTCTTAATCTTCTGGCTCTTACAGAAAACCCTGGCTCTCTACTTCAGACACAAGGCTACCACTGCTGCACTGTCACATGGGGGTCTCCATTTCAGCCACACTCCTAGATCTGGCAATAGACAAGGAGGTGGTGTTGGTATTTTAACTTTCCTCTCGTTGCACCTTCCAACAAATACAGCCCTTCTCTTCACTAACATTTTCTTCATTTGAAAGCACACATGATTCTGCTATTCTCTCCCCTCTCTACGTGTTGCAGTCATATACCGCCCCCCTGGCTCCCCAACTCAATTTTAGATCACTTTGCTGCCTGGCTTCCTTAATTTCCTTTCCTCAGTACACCCCCTGCCCTCATTGTTGGCGACTTCAACATCCCCCTTAACAATCCCACTGCCCCATCTGCTAAACAACTTCTGCAACTCACTTCCTCTTTCGGTCTGTCACAATGGACTGATTCTCCCACTCACAAAGACGGTCACTCCCTTGACCTGATCTTTAGCTATCGATGCACTCTCTCAAACTTATCAAACTCCCCTTTTCCTCTTTCTGACCACCATCTCCTTACCTGCAACATATCATCCCTTCCTACAACTCTCCCACCTTCTACTCCTCACACCAAACTTCACAGAAGCATTAGGTCTTTAGATCAGCAACAACTTGCTAATTCCCTTCAACCGCTCCTCTCATCCTTCTCCTCCTTTTCCTGCCCTGAACAATCTATCCGCCACTATAATTCCACCCTTATATCCGTCCTTGACAATCTCGCCCCTCTTACCACTGCTAGGAAATCACACACTCATCCCCAGCCCTGGCATACTCCTCTGACACGGTACCTACGCAGATGTTCCCGTACTGCTGAACGGCATTGGAGGAAATCACGGAGTTCAGCTGATTTTCTTCATTACAAATTCATATTGAACTCCTACTACTCTGCCCTTAATCTCCACAAGCAACACTACTTCTCTACTCTTATCTCTAATCTTTCTTCAAACCCAAAACGTCTGTTCTCCACTTTCAATACTCTCCTCCGCCCTCCTCCACTTCCTCATACAACTTCTCTGTCAGCTCAAGACTTTGCCAGTCACTTCATTAACAAAATTGATTCAATCAGACATGAAATCAGTTCTCAACACAGTTCCATTCTCTCCCCCCCTCAAATACTCTCACTCAACCACAACCCTCATAACCTGAAACTTAGTTCATTCTCCCCTGTTACTGAGGACAAAGTTTCAGCACTTATACTGCGCTCTCACCTCACTACCTGTCCCCTTGACCCTATCCCCTCACATCTGCTCCCCTCTCTCTCTGCTACCCTTACCCCTATACTAACACACATTTTCAACCTCTCCCTCAGCACTGGTACATTTCCCTCATCAATGAAACATGCACTGGTCACACCTATCCTCAAAAAACCTTCCCTTGATCCTACCTCCCCATCCAACTACCGCCCAATTTCTCTCCTCCCTCTTGCTTCAAAGCTTCTCGAAAAACTAGTATATGCACGCCTATCCCATTTCCTTACGTTAAACTCCCTTCTTGACCCGCTGCAATCTGGATTTCGTCCCTATCACTCCACAGAGACAGCTATTGTTAAGGTCACCAACGACCTACTTACAGCTAAATCAAAAGGCCACTTCTCTCTGCTTATCCTCCTTGATCTGTCCGCAGCCTTTGACACTGTTGACCACCCTCTTTTGCTCCAAACCCTCCAATCCTTCTGCATCTGTGACACAGCCGTTTCGTGGCTCTCTTCCTACCTGTCAAACCGTACCTTCAGTGTAGCCTTCTCTGGGGCCTCCTCTGCCCCGTCACCACTTTCTGTCGGAGTACCGCAAGGCTCTGTCCTCGGTCCCCTTCTCTTCTCAATCTATACGTCATCACTAGGTTCCCTAATTAAGTCCCACGGTTTCCAATATCATTTGTATGCCGATGACACCCAAATCTACTTCTCTGCAACAGAACTATCTCCTTCCTTGCTAACCCGTGTCACTAACTGTCTTTCTCACATCTCTTCCTGGATGTCCTCTCACTACCTCAAGCTAAATCTCTCCAAAACTGAGCTCCTCATTTTCCCCCCTTCTTCCAAAATCTCCACCCCTAATATCTCTATAACTGTCGACAACTCCATCATTACCCCTACCTCGCATGCCCGATGTCTCGGGGTCACATTTGACTCAGATCTTTCCTTCACTCCTCACATTCAGTCCTTGGCTACAGCCTGCCGCTTCCACCTTAAAAACATCTCTAAAATTAGACACTTCCTTACACAAGACACAACTAAGATTTTAATCCACTCTCTCATTCTTTCCCGCCTTGATTACTGCAACTCTGTCCTCTCTGGTCTCCCCACCTGCCGTCTAGCTCCTTTACAATCCATAATGAATGCCTCTGCCAGACTCATCTTCCTTACACGTCGCTCTTCATCTGCTGCGCCTCTCTGCCAATCCCTTCACTGGCTTCCTCTTGCCTCTAGGATCAAACACAAAACTCTCACTCTTACATACAAAGCCCTCAACTGCACTGCTCCCCCCTACATCTCAGAGCTTGTCTCCAGATACTCTCCCTCCCGTCCCCTTCGCTCTGCTCATGACCTCCTACTCTCCTCCTCTCTTGTCACCTAATCACACTCCCGTTTACAGGACATTCTCCCAGACTGGCTCCCATCTTGTGGAACTCTCTGCCTCGCTCCACAAGACTCTCTTCTAGTTTTAAAAGCTTCAAGTGCTCCCTAAAGACTCTACTGTTCAGGGACGCATACAACCTACGCTAACCCTTCCTAATACTAGTTCCTCTCCTCCACTGCAATCCCCTGAACCCTCTTAGCATGTAACCTAAAAGTCCCAGCTTTTGTAGATCACCTTCTTAAGAGCTGACTACAACAGTGCAACTCTTGGCAGGGCCCTCTACCCTATAATTGTTTTGTTGTACTCCCCCTTTTGTTTATAGCGCTGCGGAATCTGTTGGCGCTCTACAAATAACCGATAATAATAATAGCTATTGTACCTGGTTAAAATAAATACAAAGTTGACTGTAAAATAAATCTTAATCCTAAAATAGCTACAATATATTTATTATTTATATTGTAGCTATATTAGGGTTTATTTTACAGGAAAGTTTTTAGCTTTAAATAGGAATAATTTATTTAATAAGATTTATTTTATTTCATTAGATTTAAATTATATTTAATTTAGGGGGGTGTTAGGGTTAGGGTTAGACTTAGCTTTAGGGGTTAATACATTTATTATAGTAGCGGTGAGGTCCGGTCGGCAGATTAGGGGTTAATAATTGTAGGTAGGTGGCGGCGACGTTGGGGGCGGCAGATTAGGGGTTAATATATATAATATAGGGGTCGGCGGTGTTAGGGGCAGCAGATTAGGGGTACATAGGGATAACGTAGGTTGCAGCGGTGTACGGAGCGGCAGATTAAGGGTTAAAAATAATATGCAGGGGTCAGCGATAGCGGGGTCGGCAGATTAGGGGTTAATAAGTGTAAGGTTAGGGGTGTTTAGACTCGGGGTACATGTTAGGGTGTTAGGTGCAGACTTAGGAAGTGTTTCCCCATAGGAAACAATAGGGCTGCGTTAGGAGCTGAACGCTGCTTTTTTGCAGGTGTTAGGTTTTTTTCAGCTCAAACTGCCCCATTGTTTCCTATGGGGGAATCGTGCACGAGCACGTTTTTGAAGCTGGCCGTGTCCGTAAGCACCGCTGGTATTTAGAGTTGAAGTGGCGGTAAATTATGCTCTACGCTCCATTTTTGGAGCCTAAGGCAGCCCTTCAGAGAACTTTCAATACCAGCGGTATTTAAAAGGTGCGGAGGAAAAAATACACGCGTAGCTAAAGCACCCCTTTGGCCGCAGAACTCTAAATCTAGCCGATATAGATTAAAAAATACCTTTGCTAAAAGCCAAGACATAGGTGATACTAAACAAAAATCTGTGTTTCAAGGTTGTTGAATTAGATACATTAAAATAATATATGCCTAATATATTATATATAAATATAAATACATACTATATATATATATTTATTAAGCAGTACATTTAATTAAGATTGTGTAGCACAGATGATAATTTATCATATAACTTTAATCTAAATAAAACATGCGGCATAAATAATAATAATATACTGTATGTATATATATATATATATATATATATACACAGGTATACAGGTATATAGGCATACAGGTGTATATATATATATATATATATATGAGAAAAATGGGGATGTACCAGCTCAACCCAATCTAATAATATAATAGATAACCCTGGATATCTGAAAAATTGTGTATCCAGGGGTGCAAGGGGGCATATATGGTATTATCAATCATATAGGAAATAATAAGAAGGATATAAAAGCAAAAGTAGAGGGGAAATAGTATGCCCTATGCCAGCACTATCTGTAATAATATATAGAAATAGAATAAAGCAATCAGCGCTGAGTGAGAGAGCCACCAGGATGAGAGAAGCAGGTCCCACTTGCACAAATCCACAAAGATTACTTCTTGATCATTTAGAAAAATACATAATACTTAGTAAACAATTCATTTAATTAAATAAAAGCAATACTAGGTTAATGCCTAACTAAAAAAAATGTATATGATACCTATCTACCAATAGCCATTGGGAAAAATAAAATCCCATCCTATGATATAAAAGTCCAAGTGTGTTTGTCCTCGTGCTGTCTCTACTGTGCATGACAGCTTCGGACAAATTACACCTGGCCTTACCTAGACATACTGTTTGCGGTGAAAGTGGGCGTGACCGAGCAGGAGTGTATAGCGTGGCCGGGCATGTCCTGGCACGATCAGGGGCGTGGTCGAGTGTGGCGAGGGCATGTTCGGATGTGTGACAAGGGCAATGGCCGGGCGCGGTCGGCACGAGAGAGAGGGGGGGAGAAATAGAAAGAGAGCGGGAGAGACAAAAAGAGATAGGAAAGAGCTAAAGAGAGGGGAAAGAGCAGAAGACGAGGGGAAAGTGCAGAAGAGAAGGGGAGAGAGAGTAAAATAGAGGGAAAAGAGCAAAAGAGAGGGGAAAGAGCAAAATAGAGGGAAGAGAGAGAAAAAGAGAGGGGGAGAGAGAGAAAAAGAGAGGGGGGAGAGAGAGCAGCAAAGGAGGGGAGAGAGAAAGCAATAGAGAGGGGGAGAGAGAGAGCAAAAGAGAGGATGGAGAGAGAGAGCAAAAGAGAGGGGAGAGAGGACAGAGCAAAAAGAGAGGGGGGAGAGAGAGAGCAAAAGAGAGGGATGGAGAGAAAGAGCAAAAGAGAGGGATGGAGAGAAAAGCAAAAAAAAGAGAGAGAGAGAGACAGAGCAAAAGAGAGGGGGAGAGAGCGCAAAAGAGAGGGGGAGAGGAGAGAGCACAAAAAGAGGGGAGGGAGAGAGGAGCGCAAAAGAGAGAGAGAACACAAAAGAGAAGGGTGGAGGAGAGAGAGCGTAAAAGAGAGGGGATAGAGAGCGCAAAAGAAGAGGGGGAGAGAGAGCAAAGAAAGGGTGGGAGAGAAGCAAAAGAGAGGTGGAGAGAGGGAGCAAAGGAGAAAGGGGGAGAGGAGAGAGAGCAAAAGAGAGGGTGGAGCGAGAGAGAGTGCAAAAGAGAGGGGAAGAGAGCGCAAAAGATAGGGAGAGCACAAAAGAGAAGGGGGGGAGAGAGAGCAAAAGTGAAGGGGGAGAGAGAGAGCAAAAGAGAGGGGGGAGAGAGCAAAAGAGAGGTAGAGCGAGAGAGAGTGCAAAAGAGAGGGGGGAGAGAGCACAAAAGAGAGGGAGAGAGAGGAAGAGAGCAAGGGGGTGGGACTGCTGTACTGCACAAAATGACCCGTGTGAATGGGCTTTAGGGACTAGTAACAAATATAAAGAGCTATAAAATGGGGACATACAGTATAATGAAATAGCTGATTCCTGTATGTTTAAAGGGACATAATACTCACAAATGCTAAATCACTTGAAACTGATGCAGTACAACTGTTAAAAATCTGACAGGAAAATATCACCTGAGCATCTCTATATAAGAAATGGAAGATATTTTACCTCACAACTTCCTCAGCCTCAGCAGAGTAAGTTCTGTGTAAAAAGTAATAATTCAGCTGCTGCCCAGCTGCAGGTTTAAGAAAATATATTAAAAAAATGAAGAAATGAACTGCAGCCAAATCAGCATCAACAGTGCTGAGGTCAAGAACTCTTTTACTGTGATCTCATGAGATTTGACTTAACTCTCATGAGATTTCATAGTAAACTTCCTTAAACTGAATAGGGAAATAAGATGAGTGTTCACGAAGCTCACTCCCTTAAGCTTGTCCTGGACTTTTGAGGTAAAATATCTTTCTTTTTTTACATAGAGATGTTAAGGTGATATTTTACTAGACAGCTTTTTACAGCTATGCTGCATCACTTCCAAGTGTTTCAACATTTGGGTATCATGGCCCTTTAAAGTCTTCTAACAATCTATATGAAAACATCTCATATAGTAATATTCAAAGTCTCTTTCAAATATTGGTCCAAAGCAGTCAGTACTAAGTGCAAATTAAGCAAAAATTAGTCAGCAGGCAATGTCCAGTTGCAGTTAGTGCAGCAAAACAGTTCAAACTGTGCAAATTGCAAATAGCAGCATGAATAATGCAGAGCATTGTGAATGTTCGCCCTTCACCTTTTTATTCATTAAAACCATATTGTATGTCTAGAAGCAGCAGAGCAGATTTTTTCTTTATCTAATAAATTTTGGATAACAACACACTAAGATATATCAATGTAAATTGGAGTAAACTTCCTATCATAATAAAAGGCAAAGTGTGTTAGTCCGAAGCTGTCATGCGCAGTAGACAGCACAGCATGAGGACAACACACCTGGCCTTTGAGAAGTCGCTAAGTCTCTGCTCTGCAGTGCGAGCAGAAGTGGGCGTGGCCGAGCGTGGCCAGGGGCGTGACCAAGCATGAAGGGGGCGTGGCCGAGCGTGAGGGCAGTGAGGGGGTGTGGCCTAGCGTGAAGAGGCGGGCCGTGAAAGGCTGTGCAGTCTGAGAGCTCAAAACAGCTCAAAAGAGGGGAGAGAGGGGGTAGGGAAAAGATAAGAAAGGTGAGAAAGAGATCAAGAGGGGAGAGAGAGACCAAGAGGGGAGATAAAGAGAGCACAAGAGAGGGAGCAAAAGAGATGGGGAGAGACAGCAAAAGAGAGGGGGAGGGAGAGCAAAAGAAAAGGGACAGAGAGATCAAAAGAGAGGGGGGAAGAGAAAGAGAGGGTAGATAGAGAGAGGGGAGGAGAGAGAGAGAGAGAGGGGGGAGGAGGAGAGAGAGGGGAGAGAGAGAGGGGAGGGAGAGAGAGAGGGGAGGGAGAGAGAGAGGGGAGGGAGAGAGAGAGGGGAGGGGGAGTTAGAGAGGGGAGGTGGAGGGGGAGTGAGAGAGAGAGAGGAGGGGGAGTGAGAGAGAGGAGGGAGAGTGAGAGAGAGAGGGGGAGAGAGAGATAGAGGGGAGGGAGAGAGAGAGGGGGAGGGGGAGGGTGTAAGAGAGAGAGGAGAAGGAGAGAAGAGAGGGGGGAAGATAGGGAGAGAGAGAGAGGGGAGAGAGAGAGGAGAGAGAGGGGGAGAGAGAGAGGGGGAGAAAGAGAGAGAGAGAGAGAGAGAGAGGGGAGAGAGGGAGAGAGAGAGAGAGAGAGAGAGGGGGGGGGGGGAGAGAGAGAGAGGGGGGAGAGAGAGGGGGGGGAGAGAGAGAGGGGGAGAGAGAGGGGGAGAGAGAGGGGAGAGAGAGAGGGGAGAGAGATAGAGGGGAGAGAGAGAGATAGAGGGGAGAGAGAGAGAGAGGGGAGAGAGAGGGGGGGAAAGAGAGAGAGAGAGGGGAGAGAGAGAGGGGGGAGAGAGACAGCGCAAAAGAGAGGAGGGAGAGAGAGCGCAAAAGAGAGGGGTGAGAGAGAGCGCAAAAGAGAGGGGTGAGAGAGAGAGCGCAAAAGAGAGGTGGAGAGAGAGCACAAAAGAGAGGGGGAGAGAGAGAGCGCAAAAGAGGGTTGAGAGAGAGCGCAAAAGAGGGGGGGAGAAAGAGAGCGCAAAAGAGGGGGGGAGAGAGAGAGCTCAAAAGAGGGGGGGAGAGAGAGAGCACAAAAGAGGGGGGATAGAGAGAGCGCAAAAGAGAGGGGGAGAGAGAGAGCACAAAAGAGAGGGGGGAGAGAGAGAGCTCAAAAGAGAGGGGAGGGAGAGCTCAAAAGAGAGGGGGAGAGAGAGTGCAAAAGAGAGGGGGAGAGAGAGAGCAAAAGAGAGGAGGGGAGAGAGATTTCAAAAGAGAGGGGGAGAGAAAGCGCAAAAGAGAGGGGGGAGAGAGAGCAAAAGAGAGGGGCAGGGAGAGAGCGTAAGGGGTGGGACTTCTGTACCCTGCAAAAAATGGCCCGTGTGAACGGGCTTTAGGACTAGTAAGATATAAATGCATATAGCACAGAAAACACAAATAACATGACTACGTTTATTACAAGATAAACAAATGGCAATGCCGCAAGCTGTTTTCTGTGTGTATTGCATAATGCATATTTATAATACAGAATGGTGTGTATATCACATAGATGGGTGTGTTTTAATCTATCTACAAAGACATTGTGTAGGGACATTTCTTTCATGTAATTAGCAAGAGTCCATGAGCTAGTGACGTATGGGATATACATTCCTACCAGGAGGGGCAAAGTTTCCCAAACCTCAAAATGCATATAAATACACCTCTCACCACACCCACAAATCAGTTTTACAAACTTTGCCTCCCATGGAGGTGGTGAAGTAAGTTTGTGCTAGATTCTTCGTTGATATGCGCTTCGCAGCAGGCTGGAGCCCGGTTTTCCTCTCAGTGTGCAGTGAATGTCAGAGGGATGTGAAGAGAGTATTGCCTATTTGAATTCAATGATCTCCTTCTACGGGGTCTATTTCATAGGTTCTCTGTTATCGGTCGTAGAGATTCATCTCTTACCTCCCTTTTCAGATAGACGATATACTCTTATATATACCATTTCCTCTACTGATTCTCGTTTCAGTACTGGTTTGGCTTTCTACTACATGTAGATGAGTGTCCTGGGGTAAGTAAGTCTTATTTTTGTGACACTCTAAGCTATGGTTGGGCACTTTTATATAAATTTCTAAATATATGTGTTTAAACATTTATTTGCCTTGATTCAGGATGTTCAACATTCCTTATTTCAGACACTCAGTTTCATTATTGGGATAATGCATTTGAATATCAATTTTTCTTACCTTTAAATTTGACTTTTTTCCTGTGGGCTGTTAGGCTCGCGGGGGCTGAAAATGCTTCTTTATATTGCGTCATTTTTGGCGCTGAACTTTTTGGCGCAAAAATTTTCTTTGTCACTTCCGGCGTCATACTTGTCGCCGGAAGTTGCGTCATTTCTTTGACTTTTTTTGCGCCAAAAATGTCGGCGTCACCGGATGTGGCGTCATTTTTGGTGCTTTAAACATTTAGGCGCCAAATAATGTGGGCGTATTTTTGGCGCTAAAAAATATGGGCGTCATTATTGTCTCCACATTATTTAAGTCTTATTGTTTATTTGCTTCTGGTTGCTAGAAGCTTGTTCATTGGCATTTTTTTCCCATTCCTGAAACTGTCATTTAAGGAATTTGATCAATTTTGCTTTATATGTTGTTTTTTCTATTACATATTGCAAGATGTCTCAGATTGACCCTGAATCAGAAGATACTTCTGGAAAAGTGCTGCCTGATGCTGGATCTACCAAAGTTAAGTGTATTTGTTGTAAACTTGTGGTAACTGTTCCTCCAGCTGTTGTTTGTAATGAATGTCATGACAAACTTGTTAATGCAGATAATATTTCCTTTAGTAATGTTCCATTACCTGTTGCTGTTCCATCAACATCTAATATTCAGGGTGTTCCTGTTAACATAAGAGATTTTGTTTCTAAATCTATTAAGAAGGCTATGTCTGTTATTCCTCCTTCCAGTAAACGTAAAAGGTCTTTTAAAACTTCTAATTTTTCAGATGAATTTTTAAATGAACATCATCATTCTGATTCTGTTTCTGATAATGATTTTTCTGGTTCAGAGGATTCTGTTTCAGAGTTTGATACTGATAAATCTTCATATTTATTTAAAATGGAATTTATTCTCTCTTTACTTAAAGAAGTCTTAATTGCATTAGAAATAGAGGAATCTGGTCCTCTTGATACTAAATCTAAACATTTGAATACGGTTTTAAACCTCCTGTAGTTATTCCGGAGGTTTTCCCCATCCCTGATGCTATTTCTGAAGTAATTTCCAGGGAATGGAATAATTTGGGTAATTAATTTACTCCTTCTAAACGGTTTAAGCAATTATATCCTGTGCCATCTGACAGATTGGCGGATGTTGCTGCAGCTTCAACTTTCTGGTTGGAAGCCTTAGCACAACAAGTAACAGATCATAATACTCATAGCATTGTTAATCTTCTTCAACATGCTAATAACTTTATTTGTGATGCCATCTTTGATATCATTAGGGTTGATGTCAGGTATATGTCTTTAGCTATTTTAGCTAGAAGAGCTTTATGGCTTAAAACTTGGAATGGTGATATGTCTTCTAAGTCAACTTTGCTTTCCCTTTCTTTCCAGGGTAATAAATTGTTTGGTTCACAGTTGGATTCTATTATTTCAACTGTTACTGGGGGGAAAGGAACTTTTTTACCACAGGATAAAAGATCTAAGGGTAAATTTAGGTCTGCTAATCGTTTTCGTTCCTTTCATCACAATAAGGAACAAAAAACTGATCCTTCCCCTACAGGAGCGGTATCAGTTTGGAAACCATCTCCAGTTTGGAATAAATCCAAGCCTTTTAGAAAGCCAAAACTAGCTCCCAAGTCCACATGAAGGTGCGGCCCTCATTCCACCCCAGCTGGTAGGGGGCAGATTACGTTTTTTCAAAGAAATTTGGATCAATTCGATTCACAATCTTTGGATTCAGAATATTGTTTCACAAGGGTACAGAATAGGCTTCAAGATAAAGCCTCCTGCAAAAAGATTTTTTCTTTCCCGTGTCCCAATAAATCCGGTGAAGGCTCAAGCATTTCTGAAATGTGTTTCAGATCTAGAGTTGGCTGGAGTAATTGTGCCAGTTCCAGTTTTGGAACAGGGGCTGGGGTTTTACTCAAATCTCTTCATTGTACCAAAGAAGGAGAATTCCTTCAGACCAGTTCTGGATTTAAAAATATTGAATCGTTATGTAAGGATTCCAACATTCAAAATGGTAACTATAAGGACTATTCTGCCTTTTGTTCAGCAAGGGCATTATATGTCCACAATAGATTTACAGGATGCATATCTGCATATTCCGATTCATCCAGATCACTATCAGTTTCTGAGATTCTCTTTTCTAGACAAGCATTACCAGTTTGTGGCTCTGCCGTTTGGCCTAGCAACAGCTCCAAGGATTTTTACAAAAGTTCTCGGTGCCCTTCTATCTGTAATCAGAGAACAGGGTATTGTGGTATTTCCTTATTTGGACGATATCTTGGTACTTGCTCAGTCTTCACATTTAGCAGAATTTCATACGAATCGTTTCTTCGAGAACATGGTTGGAGGATCAATTTACCAAAGAGTTTGTTGATTCCTCAGACAAGGGTAATCTTTTTAGGTTTCCAGATAGATTCAGTGTCCATGACTCTGTCACTGACGGACAAGAGACGTCTGAAATTGGTTTCAGCTTGTCGAAACCTTCAGTCTCAATCATTCCCTTCGGTAGCCTTATGCATGGAAATTCTAGGTCTTATGACTGCTGCATCGGACGCGATCCCCTTTGCTCGTTTTCACATGCGACCTCTTCAGCTTTGTATGCTGAACCAGTGGTGCAGGGATTATACAAAGATATCACAATTAATATCTTTAAAACCGATTGTACGACACTCTCTGACGTGGTGGACAGACCACCTTTGTTTAGTTCAGGGGGCTTCTTTTGTTCTTCTGACCTGGACTGTGATCTCAACAGATGCAAGTCTGACAGGTTGGGGAGCTGTATGGGGGTCTCTGACAGCACAAGGGGTTTGGGAATCTCAGGAGGCGAGATTACCAATCAATATTTTGGAACTCCGTGCGATTTTCAGAGCTCTTCAGTCGTGGCCTCTTCTAAAGAGAGAGTCGTTCATTTGTTTTCAGACGGACAATGTCACAACCGTGGCATATGTCAATCATCACGGAAGGACTCACAGTCCTCTGGCTATGAAAGAAGTATCTCGAATACTTGTATGGGTGGAATCCAGCTCCTGTCTAATTTCTGCGGTTCATATCCCAGGTATAGACAATTGGGAAGCGGATTATCTCAGCCGCCAAACATTACATCCGGGCGAATGGTCTCTTCACCCAAAGGTATTTCGTCAGATTGTTCAAATGTGGGGACTTCCAGAAATAGATCTGATGGCTTCTCATCTAAACAAGAAGCTTCCCAGGTATCTGTCCAGATACAGGGATCCTCAGGCGGAAGCAGTGGATGCATTGTCACTTCCTTGGAAGTATCATCCTGCCTATATCTTTCCGCCTCTAGTTCTTCTTCCAAGAGTAATTTCCAAGATTCTAAAGGAGCGTTCGTTTGTTCTGCTGGTGGCTCCAGCATGGCCTCACAGGTTTTGGTATGCCGATCTTGTCCGGATGGCTACTTGCCAACCGTGGACTCTTCCGTTAAGTCCAGACCTTCTATCGCAAGGCCCTTTTTTCCATCAGGATCTCAAATCCTTAAATTTGAAGGTATGGAGATTGAACGCTTGATTCTCAGTCATAGAGGTTTCTCTTACTCCGTAATTAATACTATGTTACAGGCTCGTAAATCTGTATCTAGGAAGATATATTATCGAGTCTGGAAGGCTTACATTTCTTGGTGTTCTTCATATCATTTTTCTTGTCATTCTTTTAGAATTCCTAGAATTTTACAGTTTCTTCAGGATGGTTTGGATAAAGGTTTGTCGGCAAGTTCCTTGAAAGGACAAATCTCTGCTCTTTCTGTTCTTTTTCACAGAAAGATTGCTAATCTTCCTGATATTCATTGTTTTGTACAGGCTTTGGTTCATATAAAACCTGTCATTAAGTCAATTTCTCCTCCTTGGAGCTTGAATTTGGTTCTGGGGGCTCTTCAAGCTCCTCCGTTTGAACCTATGCATTCGCTGGATATTAAATTACTTTCTTTGAAAGTTTTGTTTCTTTTGGCCATCTCTTCTGCTAGAAGAGTTTCTGAATTATCTGCTCTTTCTTGTGAGTCTCCTTTTCTGATTTTTCATCAGGATAAGGCGGTGTTGCGAACTTCATTTAAATTTTAACCTAAGGTTGTGAATTCTAACAACATTAGTAGAGAAATTGTGGTTCCTTAATTGTGTCCTAATCCTAAGAATTCTAAGGAAAGATCGTTGCATTCTTTGGATGTAGTTAGAGCTTTGAAATATTATGTTGAAGCTACTAAATATTTCCGGAAGACTTCTAGTCTATTTGTTATCTTTTCTGGTTCTAGGAAAGGTCAGAAGGCTTCTGCCATTTCTTTGGCATCTTGGTTAAAGTCTTTGATTCATCATGCTTATGTTGAGTCGGGTAGAACTCCGCCTCAAAGGATTACAGGTCATTCGACTAGGTCAGTCTCTACTTCCTGGGCATTTAGGAATGAAGCTTCGGTTGATCAGATTTGCAAAGCAGCAACTTGGTCTTCTTTGCAAACTTTTACTAAATTCTACCATTTTGATGTGTTTTCTTCTTCTGAAGCAGTCTTTGGTAGAAAAGTACTTCAGGCAGCTGTTTCAGTTTGATTCTTCTGCTTATAATTTCGTTTTTTTTCATTATAAGATTTAAACTTTGTTTGGGGTGTGGATTATTTTTCAGCGGAATTGGCTGTCTTTATTTTATCCCTCCCTCTCTAGTGACTCTTGCGTGGAAGATCCACATCTTGGGTATTCATTATCCCATATGTCACTAGCTCATGGACTCTTGCTAATTACATGAAAGAAAACATAATTTATGTAAGAACTTACCTGATAAATTAATTTCTTTCATATTAGCAAGAGTCCATGAGGCCCACCCTTTTTTGAGGTGGTTATGATTTTTTTGTATACAGCACAATTATTCCAATTCCTTATTTTTTATGCTTTCGCACTTTTTTCTTATCACCCCACTTCTTGGCTATTCGTTAAACTGATTTGTGGGTGTGGTGAGGGGTGTATTTATAGGCATTTTGAGGTTTGGGAAACTTTGCCCCTCCTGGTAGGAATGTATATCCCATACGTCACTAGCTCATGGACTCTTGCTAATATGAAAGAAATGAATTTATCAGGTAAGTTCTTACATAAATTATGTTTTTCTTCTACCATCAGTAAATGTGTCAGTTTGCAGGGGCTTTGCCTTCCCTTCACCATCTGTAACAGTGCTTGTGTGCAGTGATATTGTTCTCTCTATACCAACAGTTATAGCGCTAGAGTGCTTCTCAGTACAGCACCATGCACATGTTGTGCTTGTAAGGCCTGTGGAATGTGTAAAAAAATTAAATGTATCACAATCATATAAATATTTTTTTTGTTGGGGGCCTTCATGGATTAGCTAATGCTGTGTCTCCACTCCAGTTAGCTTCTCTTATGTGCTATGAGACAGAATGGGGAGGGGGAAGCAGAAGTGTGATATATGTTTTATTGGAACTAACTGCACAAATCGAAAAGGTGAGAAAACCACAACAGAATATAAATATTAAAGTCAGACTAAAAATACAAATAATCGTCCAGCTATATAAATAGAAGGTAACCTCAGGGTTTTCAATTAAAGTATGTCCCCTTAAAATATGATGTAATGTCAACTAAGTTGATTTCCCTCAATGACAGATGGAGACCTCTTGTGGACCCCCTTAAAGAATAGTTTATGTCAGAATGGGGAATTTTAGGGGAAAAGATAAAATAACAAAATTTGTCCACTTTTGGACCCAAAACTAATACTACTAGCTTATGAAAGATATGTTCTTGAACATTATAAATGCATAAGTATAGATTCAGCTTATCCAGCTAAGTTTAGAATACAAACATACATGTGAATTAAGGAGATATCAGGAAAATTACCCAATAAACAAATGAATGAACTGGTGGATGACATTAACAGATACACAGAAAGCAGCGATATTACAATGTGCTGTATGGGAAACAGATAACTACTCAATGCTGTACTACTCAATAGGCAATGGCGGTGACTTATATAGGCTCTTAGGGGAAAGATTTGGGGTATAGACTGGACTGCTAGACTGAAACTAAAAAGTTCCAGGAGATCCATGAGCTAGCTATTAGGTAGGAAAAATTTAGTTGATTATCCCGGTTAGCTGTGGTATTAATAGATAGGCCATCCTTATACTAGCTCTGTACGATTACGAGGAGGAATGGCTCAACTGGGTGGCTAGGAATGTTAATGCTAATTGAAAGTGTATAATGAGCTACCTCTTGCTAGCTGTAATATAACTTACAAAAAATGTGTGCAATTAAAAGGTTTTAATCAGCTTCATATAACATGTAAATTATGTATGACAGTAAAACATTGGAAACGGTCTATTTAGCTTCTTATCTGGGTTTTAATAAGCAAACTGTCTAGAGAGTGATATAGAGTAAGTCTGTTTTACGATCCACTGGTAGATACAGAGAGTAAGGTATTAGTAGTGATGGCGGTCTAATAAGGTACCAGTAAGATCAGGGCAGAGAGACCGTACAACAAGATCTTATGCATACATTTAATAGTATGGGGATGCTTACATTTTCCTAAGGATGTTTACAATTATTTCCAGCTTTCTTATGATGAGTACTCTCTATTTAAAAAAAACCCTAACAGGAAATGAAAATTAGTAACCTCTCCTAGGAGATTTATTGAAAAATGGTGTTTATATGGCTCTAAGTCTATATATCAAATACATATGCAAAGCTATATACTAAAAGGATATGTAACCGTATGTTGTATCATAGAATTCATAATTAGGCCAACAATAGGTTGGGGAGTATGCCACAGACTAGTAAGCCACGATAATTAAGTGACTTTGTAAAACATAGTAGGCAGTGGGTATGACTGTTGTGTATGTTTTTAGCAGAAAAGTTCATGGCAGCAGTAGAATTGGAGAACACACAATAAGGCTTTCTATTTAGTCTAGTACCTAGAGATTAAATAGAGGGAAATGTATATAGTTACCATGGCTAATTTTATGTATGACAAGTTTGTCCCTCTTAGATCCATGGCGCCGGTCTTAAAAATTAATAAACATAGCTAGAAACCGTTCTAGTTAAAGCAGGCTATACAGAGGCTAATTGTAACTTGAAGTTCTGGCCGTCAATGGCATTAAAGCCCCCTCCATGATAGCTTTTAACTTATATAAAATGTGCATACTATAACAAAACTCTTACAGTAGCTAACTTTTGTCCTAAATCTACATAAACATAACAGTGATAATAAATAGCTACCCGACTGATAGAATGAGACAAACATATTTCAGCCAACACAGAGTGTGAACATGACTCTTAAACAGAGGTTGTCCAGGCAAAAGTGAAAGCAGTTCCCGAGTCTTACATACCGGCAAAACGCAGTTGCTTCATGTTAGATTAAACTAGAGCGCTAACTAATCGGACACAGCAGAAGCAAGATTATTAGCCTACTCCCAATTTGTCCATTACCCGTTACTGTTAAGGGATTTACACTTTAACTACCTTCCCAGATATACCTATTAACTGAATACCCCATCCTCACCCTTAGTTCAAACCTTAGTACATTTTCCAACCATATATAAATAATGACAGACACAAGTTTGGCCTTTAGATTCCAATCTAATTAAAACTGAGCGATCCTCAACCTTTAGGATAATAACTTATCTGTAATCAAATTAGAATTTTGAATTGATAACACAATTCTACTGCAACAGCATCTAGAGAGAACTGAGCGGCCCCACGTAAACAAGAAGCGTGACCATGCGCAACTAGGGGGCGTAATTTGGCAAGTAACAGGTCGAAAGGTCTGCAGACTAGGAGGGCATGTCATTCTTCCCAATTTGGATTTGTGTGCTGGGTCTAACTTTTTCTCTACTCATGTGGGTTTGACCAACAGACCAATACCCACCGTCCCCGTACCTTTACACACCTCCCACAATTACCGTCTTACCCACGTGCCAGGCCGCCCACTTCCCGCATAAGAAATTTAAACTAGCTAATAAGCCATTACTTTTTTTCTATACTGTACACCAGCTTCTGACTGATTTCCCCTTGACTTTCACTGGTGAAAAAAACCCCTTAAGGGGCACTACACGGGAGTGGTCTTATTCTGAGTGGCAGAACACCACAGTATCTGCCCTTAACCATGTCACTTGTGATCACTCTCACGTGACCTCTTCATTGGGCTAGTCTTTGTTTATTTCTAGGGAGGGAGGGAGGGAAAAAGAAAAAAAATTATTTCTGAGCATAACGTTATTGCATACACAGTTAATCACCTTACAACCTGTTCCCAAACCCCCTTTCCCCACCTGACACAATCACTGAACTAGCCTATTCAGGAATCTGATAGCTGCAGCTCACCTGAAACTACCCCTCTCCTTTCCTTTGTCCTGGCTATACCTATGTTGGGGAAAAGAGATACAAAACCCCCCACCCTTATTCTTCCCAGTAAGTAAAGTAAATATACCTTAATTTGTTCCCTTCCCATTAACGTCTGTACAGAATTACTTGCGGTTGAAGGTAATGCAATGTTGTGTGATAGTGGGTCTCATAGTATCTTACGCTTTTGTTCCCCAAGCCATTTAGCTCTCAACTCCAACTGGTTCTCAGAGACTGTGGATGCGTGTACCTTCAGTCCCCTTCAATCTGATAATTGCTGATTTTGACGAAGGTCCCGTTCTGGTAAAAGTCCACCTCCCACATGGCGCCTGCGCTCACTGCAATATGATGTTACCCTTTTTGCAGGAGAGAATTGCTTAGGGCTCAGTGTGGCAACATTGGTAGACCACCCTCTTGATATTCGCAGGTCGCGACTGATGAGGTGTATAGAGGTTCATAGGTGACAGGGGGTTCTGCGACACAGGGTATACCTCTAAATGAGAGGAATCTACATCCTCACTATTAGCTGAATTGGCGTCCGCGATGGGCCATGCAATTGTGGGACAGCTTGAGGGGGTTACACCTAGACCCTCCTTATCGTATAATGGCAATTAACTTCAGAGGCTTTCTTGTCTGCTGTGTGTCGAGTGAAAGTGGATTCTCATAGCACTTGGAAGGCCCGCCCATCTGTCTCCATATCTAGATCCGACAGGTCAGTCTCAGTTGTAGGAATTTTCTCTTCATATGTCCATGCTGCCGCCATCTGTCTCTCGAGCTGCAATAAGTGGTCATTTAAGATATTACATATCTCCATTATCAGGATAGCTGCACTAGGCTCCATTCTGTTACAAAGATTCCCAGTGTGTTTGCACTGCATACCTGGCATACAAGATACCAGGAAGGGGGGGTTGAGTGCCTCTAACTTAGGAGCCTGCCCTAGACCTCAACTCTCCGGATCGGTTATTAAGGGTGATGTTCCCAATATTGTAGTATCATTTGATTCAGCTTGATAAGTGGGTCTTAGTTATCAGGTTGAGGTAGATGGATGATCCTCTTAGAAATAGATAAAAGGCAGATTATCAATGTTTCACTCAGCGCAACCGATATTGCGTCAATTGAAGGTGCTGCCCAGAGAATACGCCCATCAAATGTTAAATTTTAATGTCCTTTTGTGCTCCTTCACCCTTTCCTTTAGCTCTCTGTCGGTTTTGACATATATATAGAATAGGGGGGCACTGACATGATACTGCATAAATCACCCCTTCACTCCTGCCAGTTTATGTTTCCTATTATTCTATGTGTTTTTTCCCTGGGCATCTGTAACTGTATTGCCTTTTTAAATGTTTCTGCAAATGCTGCATTTCCCACATGGGAAATTGTCATCTTTCTTTCTATAGTTTTGTAGACAATTATTTTCCTTGGCTGAATCTTTAAAATAACTATGTACCAATTATCCCATAATTGGGTGACCTCTCGAGGGGTTATATGTGGTGTTTCCCCCACTATTGTCTCTATAGTGGGATCTACCATCAATATGTCCCAGTGTTTTGTGAGTATTGATCTTATATCGTTCCACTTGTTGTTATATATCGATATAAACCTCAATACATTACCCTATGTGGTCAGTTTCTCATCCTTATTGTACAGGATATCATCTGTAGGGTTTTCTTTTGCTTTCCGGTAGTTGCGTTTCAAACTAATATTGGAATAACCTCTGTCAAGTAAATTTTTTGTTAGTTTTTTAGCATGAATGTCAAAAGAGCTTGATATAGGGCAATTCTTCTTACACCTCAAATACTGTCCATATGGGATCCCTTTGTAACTGAATTTATATGGTGGCTATCAGCCCTCAGGATAGTATTAGTTGAGGTATCCTTTCTATACATTTTGGTTTGGATTGTGCCTTCTTTGATGGTTATTTGTAAGTCTAGAAAGGTGATGGTATTTCTGCTTGAATTGTATGTAGATTTTTAATTCAAATAATTTCTATTTAGAAGTGTGGTGAATTCTTTCAGTTCTTTTTCTGTGCCCTGCCACATGACTAGTATGTCATCTTTGTAGCGTGCCCATAGACTTATCTTTTTCTCAAATACTGATAGTGTGTTTCTGATATGATCTACTTCCCATTTACCAAGGTACAGACAGACATAAGTGGGGCACAACTTGTCCATATTGCTTGTACCGAGTAGTTGGCGATAAAATGTATTATCAAATATAAAGAAGTTCCTCTCTAGGACAAATTGTATTAGTTTGAGTGTGAAGGTTGTATGTGCTGTATATTCATATCCCTTTGTTCTAGGTAATATTTACAGGCCTCAATCCCTAGGTTGTGGGGGGATTGAGGAATTCAGAGATTCCACATCTATTGCTACCAAAATGGTGTTATCTTCCACTACTAATCCATCTAGCTTTCTGAGCATATAATTGGTGTCTTGAATAAAAGTGGTAAGGGTAGTCATAAAAGGCTGTAGCAATAGTCAATATATTGGGAGATATTTTCATTTAAACTCAATTGCCCCAAAATTATGGGTCTACCTGAGGTAGGATATTTATTTTTGTGTATTTTTGGGATAGTATAAAGAGTAGCTGTTCTAGGGTTTTTGGTATACATAAAATCATATTCTGCTTTATTGATTATCCCATCTCTCAGAGCCTCCTTTTAAACATATTCCAGTTCTAATTGATATTCAATGGCAGGGTCCCCTATGAGCAACTAATAGTGTGTTATATAAGTTATTTGTCTCATAAATTCCTTTTTATATTCTTTTGTATCCATTACTACTACGTTGTCACCCTTGTCTGATGGCTTGATAGTGATACTATGATCTGCAATTTGGTCTTTTAAAGCTTCTCTTTGTTTAACAGTTAGGTTGTCTTTATATCCAGTATGAATATCTAATTTAGATATGTCTTTTTCAACTAATTTAATGAAGCTATTGATAGATGGAACCATAGACATGGATGGCATGTAGGTCGATTTTCCTTTTAAAGTAGTATGTCCTATGCCAATGCTGACTCAAATTCAGGTGTTACCTGATTTTCCTCCTATAGGGATGTCAGGTCTTTTAACATCAATGTATCCCGTTGGTCCAATACCTGTTGTTTCTCCTTGCCCATATACATTTTGTTTAAAACCAATTTCCTTGCGAACATGTGCAGTTCTTTCACTACAGTAAATGTATCTACTTTTTTAGTAGGAGATAAGGATAGTCCCTTTTGTAATACCTGCTCATGTGCCAAGTAAAGTGATTTCTTGGATAGATTAATTATTTTAAGATCATTAGTGTCAGAATCTGTAGCACATGCTTCTTGTAGTTCTATTTTACTTATCGTTGGCTCCTCAGGTTGTATGCTTTTTTTTCTGTATCATCCTCCCCTGGGGTTTTCTCCCTGCTCTGCGTTTTTTCCTTTTTGTTGGTATGTTTTCGTTTTGCCTTAAAAAAGGCCTTTTATTGCGTCTCTTATTTCTGGTTTAGGATTTATAATGTTATTGATTATTTGTTATGGGATTCTATTTTTTCCAATGGCTATTTGTAGATAGGTATCATATACATTTTTTAGTTAGGCATTAACCTAGTATTGCTTTATTTAATTAAATGAATTGTTTACTAAGTATTATGTATTTTTCTAATTGATCATGAAGTAATCTTTGTGGTTTTGTGGGAGAGGGACCTGCTTCTCTCATCCTGGTGGCTCTCTCACTCAGCGCTGATTGCTTTATTCTTTTCTATATATTTATTATGGACTAGTACTAAAGCCTGTGTACACGGGCCATTTTTTGCAGTACAGCAGTCCCACCCCTTGCTCTCTCCCCCCTCTCTTTTGCTCTCTCTTCCCCCCTTTCTTTTGCTTTCTCTCCCCCCTCTCTTTTGTTTTCTCTCCTCCCTCTCCTTTGCACTCTCTCTCCCCTCTTTTGCTCTCTCTCCCCCCTCTTTTGCTCTCTCCCCCTTTCTTTTGCTCTCTCTCCCCCCTCTTTTGTTCTCCCCCCCCTCTTTGGCTCTCTTCCCCCCCCTCTTTGGCTCTCCCCCCCCCCTCTTTGTCTCTCTCTCCCCCCTCTTTGGCTCTCTCTCCCCTCTCTTTGGCTCTCTCCCCTCTTTTGCTCTCTCTCCTCTTTGGCTCTCTCTCCTCTTTGGCTCTCTTTCCTCTTTGGCTCTCTCTCTCCCCCCTCTTTGGCTCTCTCTCTCCCCCCCTCTTTGGCTCTCCCCCCCCCACTTTGGCTCTCTTTCTCCCCCCTCTTTGGCTCTCCCCCCACTTTGGCTCTCTCTCTCCCCCCTCTTTGGCTCTCCCCCCCACTTTGGCTCTCCCCCCACCTCTCTGGCTCTGTCTTAATTGAAAGTCTTTGCCCTCTCTGACCACGCCCCCCATCACAGCACCCCGCCCGGCCACGCCCCTCGCCGTGCCCGGCCATGCCCCTTGCTGCTCCCGACCTCGCCCCATCACAACGCTCCCGTTGGCCTAATTGGAGAGAGAGCAGCACTGATCCCATGAAGCTGATTGCAATTTGTATTGAATACCCAAAAGGTCATCGCTCTGATTGGAGCCGAACAAGAATTGAGCAACCACTTTATTCCCAGAAAGCCGGCCACGACCAGTGACGTCATCAATTGGAGCAGAGGCTTGTGAAGACTGTGATAAGCTTGTAGAGCACAGTAGCTCAAAGTACACAATAGCACAAGAGTACCTCACTTTTACATAGAGCCTAGGAGAAAGGTTTCCCTAACGGCTGGATTATATATCTATAGAAGCGTGGCCGTGAAGCGGGGGTAAGTGGCGGTTTCCATATCTTACTAACAGGGTCTTGAACCATCTAAAGGGGACACTGTGAGCGGCTTGATCTTGGGGAAAACACGTACGTAGTACTGGACTGTGTGCTGAAGCTGCAGGTGCACTCTGGTTCTCCTCTCAATGGGGAATTGTAACGTTATCTTTTTTGCATGTTTTTTTATGCCTATATATGCACATTTGTCTGTTGAAGAATGTCCGTCTACAGTATTCTCTTACTGCAAACTTGTTTTAATATAAAGTTTAAAATGAACACACATCCATGCTGTCTCCACATTATACATATAGTTGTATACTTTTTTTTATATTATTTAATTTATTAATTGTTCAGTGTGGGGCATGGCTAAATATAGCCCCCCCCCATCTCCCCTGCTGTGTGATTAGACTGCTACTTTGTTTTCTATAAGCAGCACAGTTTCCTTGATCAATAGCATCCCTATGATGCATAATGCCATTGCATGCAGTGAGGAAGTGCCCAGTGGCTTGATTATGACTGTGTGTCCCTTCAGGATGCAGGTGATATAAAAATAGCAGGGAATTGTATTGACAGCCAAAAGGGAGTTTTGAATCAAGCAAAGAGGGCTCTAATGGAACCTCTGTCTCTTATACTGTTACTGTAAAGTGATACAATTTGGAATAATTTGACTTTTAAAGTGATATTGTACAGGGGTGTACTCACTTTTTATTTATTATTATTATTATTATCATCAGGTCTTTGAAAAGTGCCAACAGATTCCACAGCGCTATAAACGTAGGTGGTAGAGGGCCCTGCCGAGAGTTGCACTGTTGTAGTCGGCTCTGAAGGCGATCTACAGACAGCTGGGCTCATAGGCTTACATGCTAAGGGATTCAAGGGGATAGCAATGGAGAAAGGAAAGGTTAGTGTAGGTTGTATGCATCCCTGAATAGTAGAGTCTTTAGGCAGTGTTTTGAAGCTGTTAAAATTAGGGGAAAGTCTAGTGGAGTAAGGCAAGGAGTTCCACAAGTTGGGAGCCAGTCTGGAGAAGTCCTGGAAGTAACAAGAGAAGAGGAGAGTAGGAGTTAGCCAGTGAAGGGATTGGCAGAGAGGTGCAGCAGATGAAGAGTGACGTGTAAGCAAGATGAGCCTGACAGAGGCATTCATTATGGATTGTAAAGGAGCTAGGCGGCAGCTATGGACACCAGAGAGGACGGAATTGCAGTTCTTGAGGTGGGAAAGGATGAGAGAGTGGATTAAAATCTTAGTTGTGTGTTGTGTAAGGAAATATCTAATTTTAGAGATGTTTTTAAGGTGGAAGCTGGAGGTTTTAGCCAAGGACTAAATGTGAGGAGTGATAACAAAGGTCAAGTGTGAACCCCAAGACATCTGGCATGCGGGTAGGGGTAATGATGGAGTTATCAACATTTATAGAAAAATGGGGGTGAAGATTTTGGAAGAATGGGGGAAAATAAGGAGCTCAGTTTTGGAGAGATTTAGCTTAAGGTAGTGAGAGGACATCCAAGATGAGATATGAGAAATACAGATAGTGACTCAGGTTAGCAAGGAAGGAGATAGGTCTGGTGCAGAGAGGTAGATTTGGATGTCATTGGCATACAAATGATATTGTAAATTTGTAACCCCTGGGACTTTATTAAGGTAATTAATGATGACGTGTAGATTGAAAAAGAGAAGGGGGACCGAGGACAGAGACTTGAGGTACCCCAAGAGAAAGTGATAAGGGGGCAGAGGATGCTCAGAAAAGGCTACACTAAAGGTATGGTTAGATTGATAGGAAGAGAACCACAAGAGAGCTGTGTCACAAATGCCGAAGGATTCGAGGGTTTGGAGCAAAAGAGGGTGGTCGACAGTATTAAATGCTGAAGACAGATCAAGGAGGATAAGCACAGAGAAGTGGCCTTTGGATTTTGCTGTAAGTAGGTAGTTGGTAACCTTAACAATTGCTGGTCTCTGTGGAGTGATGGGGACGAAATCCAGATTGCAGTGGGTCAAGGAGGGAGTTTAGTGTAAGGAAATGAGATAGGCATGCATCTACTAGCTTTTCGAAAAGCTTTGAGGCAAGAGAGAGTAGGGAAATAGGTTTGTAGTTGGATGGGGAGGTTGGATCGAGAGAAGGTTTATTGAGGATAGATGTGACCAGTGCATGTTTTAGAGATGAGGGAAATATATCAGTGCTGAGGGAGAGGTTAAGGGTAGAAGAGAGGGAGGGGAGTAGCTGTGAGGGGATGGGGTCGAGGGGACAGGTAGTGAGGTGGGAGGACAGTATAAGGGAAGAAACTTCTTCCTCAGTAACAGGGGCAAAATAGCTAAATTGATTGCTATTTGGGTTTTGGATGATTGTGAGCTTTTGAGGGGGTGGGCGATTGGTAATATGTTGAGAGCTGATTTCATTTCTGATGGAGTCAATTTTGTTATTGAAGTGGCTGGCAAAATCTTGAGCTGAGAGAGAAGTTGCATTAGGAGATGGGGGTGGTGGAGAAGAGTATTGAACATGGAGAACAGACATTTTGGGTTAGAGGAAAAGGTAGAGATGAGAGAAGTATTGTTGCTTGTAAAGATTAACGGCAGAATAGTAGGAGTACAAGATGAACTTGTAGTGAAGAAAGTCAGCTAAGATTTTCTCCAGTGTCACTCAGCAGTACAGGAGCATCTGCGTAGGTACTATGTCAAAGGAGTGTGTCAGGGCTGAGGGTGAGTGTGTGATTTCTGAGCTATGGTAGCTGGGGCCAGATTGTCAAGGACTGATGTAAGGGTGGAGTTATAGTGGTAGATAGATTGGTCAGGGCAGGAAAAGGAGGGGATGGAAGAAAGGAGGAGGTTCGAGAGAGCTAGCGAGCTGTTGCTGATCTAATTACTTAATGCTTCTGTGAAGTTTGGTTTGAGGGGTAGAAGTAGGGGGAGTTATAGGGAGGGATGTGATCTTGCAAGTGAGGACTTCTGTTTTATATGTAGATTTGGGAGGAGAGGGCACCGACTACTGGTTTAATAAGGGGCCCCAAAATTTCTAGTGGTGGCCCTGCTAACATGCTTTAACCCGATACTATTTTTTAAGGAATGGACTAACCAGAAAATTGAGTAACTATTACCAAAGCAAATTCTGTTTATATACTTCATACGGCCATGACTGTTCAGTGATATTAAAGACAAGTAAGTTTTTTTTTTCTTATACATTATCATTTTTGTGTTGTACTGATATTGTTCTAGTATCAAACCTGTGTTGTTGATTTCAGTGCTCATAGATAATTGTTTCTCTAACAAATAAAGATTTGCAGATACCCAAATAAGAGCTAGATTACGAGTGGAGCGCTAACAGTTGCGTGAGAGATAAAAAAAAGGGGTTATCATGGCTGTTTGCATACGTCAGGTTTTTGCTTGTATTACAAGTTTAAAGTAAACGAGATCGCTTGAGCCCAATTGAAGTTAACCCGTGTACACTTACACTCATAATAACACCATCTAATTAAAAATATTAAAAAAAATATTGCCCAAAAAAGTTATAAGGGCTCAAACATATGAGGTTTCTGGTGTTAGAAAAAAAGTTAGGCAAAGGGCTTTAACATTGAGATACATACATATATAAAGATGTGTGTGTATGTATGTATATATATATATATATATATATATATAGAAAATGAAAAGTTGAAAGCACTCACTGGACTATAGACAACAATATTAATCAAATATCCTTTATTGTGACGTTTCGGGACCAACAGTGTCCCTTCTTCTGACAAGCAACAAGTGAAAAAAGACAAACATTTAAAGGCCCCTAAACCACTCCCCTCGGTGACCTACCAATCAAAATGTGCCGTGTGTAAAGGTAAATGAGCCGTGTGCAAAACCGGCATTGATCTCAGTGATTAGATTCAAATACAAACTAATATTGTGAAAAGTATACCTTGAACCATACCTATATGTATACAATCATATCTCTGTGTGTGTGTGGTGCTAATGTGTCAAGAACTGTATCCGATCATATACATGCTCAATACTATCCGTGGTGCATTAATACTTATAGAAAGGACAACAAAGACCTGATAGGTGGAGATCACACCCCCCCCGCTATGTGATAGGCTAAGCAAATTCGTCTCACAAAACCACACCTTCCACAACACCGCAAGCCAACTGAGAGAGCAAAAGATGTCAACAAATGACCTAATTGGCTACACAGGCACGTCCTCTATGATGCATGGGGGCATGTTACCTAACAAACTCACTGTCAATAGCGGTGCTGAAACCGCTGATCCGAGGGTTGCCATGGCTCCCACAGCAAACAGATCCCCCTGCTCCGTAACAAGACATCCGCAATAACCCTACATGCCTCTAAATGTCAGCACTCCAGGTCCCATTCAAACCACAACCACATGACATCGAAACGGCTTTACTCACCTCTCAAACCACACGCCGCGATCGCCCTTGTCTGATACCGCGGTTACTATGGTAACCTATATGCAAAACACCAACCCCGATTGTGGCTGCACATTGTGCCAACTGAGGATATGATAGCGTGCTGGGGGCCACCCTAAAAAAAGACGGCTATGTTAATCTCCAAATGTCAAAATGGGGAGAAAAAAGGGGTAACGAAAAAACTTTGTAATTGCAACATGCATGTGCTCAGGTCAAGCAGACCTGTCCAATAATATATAGAATCTTGCCCAATTAAGTAGCTAAGCCTGAATAACAATCTGTTACTTTAATCCACATAAAAGACCAAAAGAAAAACAACAACAAATACCAATGCCGAAAATTCTTTTTTTCAAAAGGACAAAACAGAGACGGAGTGTGGCGAGATTCTACCAAGCATCAGCCAAAAAGTGCTTGCCGCCAGATCACACCATCCAAGACCTCACACATAAAGAACAATAATAAAAATTAAAAATTAAAAATAACACAATAATTCTACTCCATTGTGTGGTGTGAAAATCAAACTGTTAACAACCTAAGTCTCAAATATAACCACCCAAATAAAACACCCTCTGCAGGATCGTCAAGGTTGAACCTACTCCCATCGGGGGACTTAATCCCAAACGGTCAACCCCTTGTTCATAAGAACATACCACCAATCGTGAAAATAAATAAAAATGTATATAAATATATACGGAAACTGTATGAGTATAACCATATTTATCATAAACTAACCAAAAGCAAACCACAACCCTACATCACCATATGTGAGTCCCATAGTATTAATGGCCAATAATGTCAAGGCGTCCAAAATGGTAAACACAAAGCACCGTTCCCTAACAACAAAAAAAAACTATTATCAAATCAATTGAGCATGTATAGAAGGCATACCAGTCACAGGACTAACCAAAACATGGAAGTGTGACAGGTGTAGAGAAACAAGATTAAAAACAAATAAAAACATAGCACACCTCATATATTTACATATTCACAGTTAAACATCAAATGAGTAGAAATCATGGAACACCATATTTGGTACAATTAGGTAAAGTAATTTAAACTTAAAAAAGATAACTCAAGAGTGGGAAGTAGACTCTCATTATTAGCGATACATACAGTGTCGCCTGCCCTCTCGGGCATAGAATCAATGGATCAGTGGACTCTCACACATCATATCAATTATAGAAAGTTCTGCCACCCTGTCTGTATATTTAAGCCTCTCGGGGGCCAATGTGCACAATTCATGAATCCAGCGTGCTTCTTTTCTAAGAAGTATCTTGGCTCGGTTCCCTCCTCTTCGTAGAACTGGCACACGATCAATAATTCTGAAGCGTAAGTCGCTCACAGTGTGTCCTGCTTCAAGGAAGTGGCGGGCCACCGGATGTTCTGCCTTTCCCGTGTTTATTGCCGATCTGATGCTGGAGCGGTGATTCACCATCCTCATTCTGGCGTCGTCAGTCGTCTTGCCAGTATAGAATTTCCCACAGGGGCAATTAAGTAGGTATACGATGAATTGGGTTGTGCATGTCAGGAAGTATTTAATCTGATATCTTGTGCGACAATCAGGATGTTGAAATGTCGTGCCGGTGTGCATGCTGTTGCAAGTTACACAACTAATGCATTTATAGCATCCAATTTTTCTCTTCAGCCAGGTTTGTTTCTCATTTTTTAAAGGGATGTCAGTCTTTACTAGTAGATCTCTCAGACTCCTACCCCTACGATATGCCAATCGTGGTGCTGCCCATTCAGTGAATGGTAGTGTGGGGTCACTCTGGAGAATTTTCCATTCCTCCTTTATTGCTTTGGCAATCTGGTGTTGGTCTGGATTATACGTGGTCACAAACGTGAGTTGGGGATTTGGTGTGGTACTTGTGGTGCTTTGTTCTTGTTGAGCTAGGAGAGCCGATTCACGTTGTTGCTCTAGGTTCTTCTTGTTGTACCCACGTTGAAGGAATCTTTGTGTCATTTCTGACATCTGTATCTGCATCAGATCCATGTTTGTATTATTTCTTATCACCCTTTGGTATTGCGCTTTAGGGATGTTCCGTATGAGTGCAGGTTGGTGGCAACTTCTGGCATGTAGTAGTGTGTTACGGTCTGTTTTCTTCCGGACAACGTGGTACCCAACCTATTAGAAGTTTTGAACACCCTGACATCCAGAAAATCAACTGTGACACTGTTGACCGAGTATTGAAATTTAATAGTGCTATCCATCCCGTTTAGGGTATGGATCCAGTCGTTCAGGGCCTGTTCGCCATCACGCCATATCAAAAAGACGTCGTCTATATATCGACAGTAGTATAGAATGGCATCCATTTCGTACACGTTCATTTGTATGGACTCATAGTCTGCCATAAACAGGTTGGCCAACGATGGTGCCATGTTTGACCCCATCGCGGTCCCTTCAATTTGTAAGTAAAAAGTGTTCTCGAACCGGAAAAAGTTGTTCTCCAAGCACATCTTTAGGAGATCCACCAGAACATCCTCTGGGGGCCCCACATAAGGACTCTTTCGTAGATGGTTGACCACGGCTGCAATCCCCAATTTATGGGGAATTACCGTGTACAGACTACAGACATCCATCGTCACAAGTAGATCAGTTGGTTGTATATCATCTAGTTGGGTAATGGATCGAATGAAGGCATTTGAGTCTTGTGTGTATGATTTCATTCTCTTAACCATTGGCTGTAGATGAAAGTCCAGAACTCAGCAAGTGGTTGGAGGAGTGATCCCCTTGCTGAAACGATAGGCCTTCCTGGGGGGTGTGTGGGATCCTTATGGATTTTTGGTAACGTGTAAATAATGGGTGTTATAGGATAGTCTCTCTTCAGAAATTTATGTTCCTGTGTGGTTATAAATCCCATTACACACCACCTGTCAAGTTTTTCATCAATGTGTCTTTTCAATTGATGAGTTGGATCCATTTGTAGGGTCCTGTAGGTCTTTCTATCTGTTAGTTGGCCCAAAAGTTCTGATCTGTACTGTTGCACATCCATCACGACCACCGCCCCACCCTTATCTGCCGGGCGTATTATAATGGTCGTGTCTTCTGCTAATATCTTTAATGCCTGTCTCTCTTCCTTAGATAGATTGTCCACTCTCCTCCTGTTAGGGATTTTTTTGGAGACATGACTCAAATAGTTCGTGTATGCAGTAATGGATGGGTTTTGCGACTTTGGGTCAAATGTTCCAGGTGTTCGGAAAGGTGTTGTTTCACTATTGTCTGTCTGGTAGTACTCTTTGAGTCTCAAATTCCTCCCAAATTTTTGAATGTCGATATAAGTGTCAAATGAATTCGACTTCATTGTCGGAACATAGGATAAACCCTTATTCAATAAGGAGTTTTCTGGTTGTGATAGCGGTCTCAAACTGATATTAAATACGTTATTAATCATCTCCTCTGTATCGGAGGGTGGCGTGACATGCCCCCCCCTCCTCGTGTGTGGCCTGTGCCTCGTCCTAAAAAACGAACCGAAGGAGTGTGAGATGGAGTATATGAGGTGCCTCTATTATTCGCTCCCCTTATATTGTCCCACTGTTGTCCTCTATTTGCACCTCTGGATCTTGTGGTAATACCTCAATATGAAGAGTCTCCGCTAGTTGTTGCCACCTCTGGGTCTGAGCTATCACCCGAGCTGGTATCAACCGTATTAATGTTTCTCTTCGTGAATCTTCTTTCACGTCTTGATCTATAGTTCTTTCTCTCATCTGGTGATAACATCCAGCGATATACACTCTTATATGTGTAGTCCTGGTTAACTGTTTGGAGTTTTCGATTTTTGAAAGCAATAAGTTCTTGTTTATATAACTTGACTTGTTGTGTCAGTTTATCCATCCAATCAACGCTCTTATCTGCTCTGAGTGTGTTAAGTTGTTCTGCTTCATATGCTTGGATTTCAGTTCTCACTTCTTGGAGTAGTCGTCCCGCTTCTCTAATCACAAGAAGCATGAGATCAAATGAGCACTTGTTAAGGATTTTGCACCAGTTGGTGCAAAATTCAGCATTTGATCTACCAATTGTGGGGATGTTTTTCATTTGAAGCAGAACAACTTAACACACTCAGAGCAGATAAGAGCGTTGATTGGATGGATAAACTGACACAACAAGTCAAGTTATATAAACAAGAACTGATTGCTTTCAAAAATCGAAAACTCCAAACAGTTAACCAGGACTACACATATAAGAGTGTATATCGCTGGATGTTATCACCAGATGAGAGAAAGAACTATAGATCAAGACGTGAAAGAAGATTCACGAAGAGAAACATTAATACGGTTGATACCAGTTCGGGTGATAGCTCAGACCCAGAGGTGGCAACAACTAGCGGAGACTCTTCATATCGAGGTATTACCACAAGATCCAGAGGTGCAAATAGAGGACAACAGTGGGACAATACGAGGGGAGCGAATAATAGAGGCACCTCATATACTCCATCTCACACTCCTTCGGTTCGTTTTTTAGGATGAGGCACAGGCCACACACGAGGAGGGGGGGGCATGTCACACCGCCCTCCGATACAGAGGAGATGATTAATAACGTATTTAATATCAGTTCGAGACCGCTATCACAACCAGAAAACTCCTTATTGAATAAGGGTTTATCCTATGTTCCGACAATGAAGTCGAATTCATTTGACACTTATATCGACATTCAAAAATTTGGGAGGAATTTGAGACTCAAAGAGTACTACCAGACAGACAATAGTGAAACAACACCTTTCCGAACACCTGGAACATTTGACCCAAAGTTGCAAAACCCACTCAATACTGCATACACGAACTATTTGAGTCATGTCTCCAAAAAAATCCCTAACAGGAGGAGAGTGGACAATCTATCTAAGGAAGAGAGACAGGCATTAAAGATATTAGCAGAAGACACAACCATTATAATATGCCCGGCAGATAAGGGTGGGGCGGTGGTCGTGATGGATGTGCAACAGTACAGATCAGAACTTTTGGGCAACTAACAGATAGAAAGACCTACAGGACCCTACAAATGGATCCAACTCATCAATTGAAAAGACACATTGATGAAAAACTTGACAGGTGGTGTGTAATGGGATTTATAACCACACAGGAACATAAATTTCTGAAGAGAGACTATCCTATAACACCCATTATTTACACGTTACCAAAAATCCATAAGGATCCCACACACCCCCCAGGAAGGCCTATCGTTTCAGCAAGGGGATCACTCCTCCAACCACTTGCTGAGTTTCTGGACTTTCATCTACAGCCAATGGTTAAGAGAATGAAATCATACACACAAGACTCAAATGCCTTCATTCGATCCATTACCCAACTAGATAATATACAACCAACTGATCTACTTGTGACGATGGATGTCTGTAGTCTGTACACGGTAATTCCCCATAAATTGGGGATTGCAGCCGTGGTCAACCATCTACGAAAGAGTCCTTATGTGCGGCCCCCAGAGGATGTTCTGGTGGATTTCCTAAAGATGTGCTTGGAGAACAACTTTTTCCGGTTCGAGAACACTTTTTACTTACAAATTGAAGGGACCGCGATGGGGTCAAACATGGCACCATCGTTGGCCAACCTGTTTATGGCGGACTATGAGTCCATACAAATGAAGGTGTACGAAATGGATGCCATTCTATACTACTGTCGATATATAGACAACGTCTTTTTGATATGGCGTGATGGCGAACAGGCCCTGAATGACTGGATCCATACCCTAAACGGGATGGATAGCACTATTAAATTTCAATACTCGGTCAACAGTGTCACAGTTGATTTTCTGGATGTCAGGGTGTTCAAAACTTCTAATAGATTGGGTACCACGTTGTTCCGGAAGAAAACAGACCGTAACACACTACTACATGCCAGAAGTTGCCACCAGCCTGCACTCATACGGAACATCCCTAAAGCGCAATACCAAAGGGTGATAAGAAATAATACAAACATGGATCTGATGCAGATACAGATGTCAGAAATGACACAAAGATTCCTTCAACGTGGGTACAACAAGAAGAACCTAGAGCAACAATGTGAATCGGCTCTCCTAGCTCAACAAGAACAAAGCACCACAAGTACCACACCAAATCCCCAACTCACGTTTGTGACCACGTATAATCCAGACCAACACCAGATTGCCAAAGCAATAAAGGAGGAATGGAAAATTCTACAGAGTGAACCCACACTACCATTCACTGAATGGGCAGCACCACGATTGGCATATCGTAGGGGTAGGAGTCTGAGAGATCTACTAGTAAAGACTGACATCCCTTTAAAAAATGAGAAACAAACCTGGCTGAAGAGAAAAATTGGATGCTATAAATGCATTAGTTGTGTAACTTGCAACAGCATGCACACCGGCACGACATTTCAACATCCTGATTGTCGCACAAGATATCAGATTAAATACTTCCTGACATGCACAACCCAATTCATCGTATACCTACTTAATTGCCCCTGTGGGAAATTCTATACTGGCAAGACGACTGACGACGCCAGAGTGAGGATGGCGAATCACCGCTCCAGCATCAGATCGGCAATAAACACGGGAAAGGCAGAACATCCGGTGGCCCGCCACTTCCTTGAAGCAGGACACACTGTGAGCGACTTACGCTTCAGAATTATTGATCATGTGCCAGTCCTACGAAGAGGAGGGAACCGAGCCAAGATACTTCTTAGAAAAGAAGCACGCTGGATTCATGAATTGTGCACATTGGCCCCGAGAGGCTTAAATATACAGATGGGGTGGCAGAACTTTCTATAATTGATATGAGGTGTGAGAGTCCACTGATCCATTGATTCTATGCCCGAGAGGGCAGGCGACACTGTATGTATCGCTATTAATGAGAGTCTACTTCCCACTCTTGAGTTATCTTTTTTAAGTTTAAATTACTTTACCTAATTGTACCAAATATGGTGTTCCATGATTTCTACTCATTTGATGTTTAACTGTGAATATGTAAATATATGAGGTGTGCTATGTTTTTATTTGTTTTTAATCTTGTTTCTCTACACCTGTCACACTTCCATGTTTTGGTTAGTCCTGTGACTGGTATGCCTTCTATACATGCTCAATTGATTTGATAATAGTTTTTTTTTGTAGTTAGGGAACGGTGCTTTGTGTTTACCATTTTGGACGCCTGAACATTATTGGCCATTAATACTATGGGACTCACATATGGTGATGTAGGGTTGTGGTTTGCTTTTGGTTAGTTTATGATAAATATGGTTATACTCATACAGTTTCCGTATATATTTATATACATTTTTATTTATTTTCATGATTGGTGGTATGTTCTTATGAGCAATGGGTTGACCGTTTGGGATTAAGTCCCCCGATGGGGGTAGGTTCAACCTTGACGATCCTGCAGAGGGTGTTTTATTTGGGTGGTTATATTTGAGACTTAGGTTGTTAACAGTTTGATTTTCACACCACCCAATGGAGTAGAATTATTGTGTTATTTTTAATTTTTAATTTTTATTATTGTTCTTTATGTGTGAGGTCTTGGATGGTGTGATCTGGCGGCAAGCACTTTTTGGCTGATGCTTGGTAGAATCTCGCCACACTCTGTCTCTATTTTGTCCTTTTGAAAAAAAGAATTTTCGGCATTGGTATTTGTTGTTGTTTTTCTTTTGGTCTTTTATGTGGATTAAAGTAACAGATTGTTATTCAGGCTTAGCTACTTAATTGGGCAAGATTCTATATATTATTGGACAGGTCTGCTTGACCTGAGCACATGCATGTTGCAATTACAAAGTTTTTTCGTTACCCCTTATTTCTCCCCATTTTGACATTTGGAGATTAACATAGCCGTCTTTTTTTAGGGTGGCCCCCAGCACGCTATCATATCCTCAGTTGGCACAATGTGCAGCCACAATCGGGGTTGGTGTTTTGTATATAGGTTACCATAGTAACCGCGGTATCAAACAAGGGCGATCGCGGCGTGTGGTTTGAGAGGTGAGTAAAGCCGTTTCGATGTCATGTGGTTGTGGTTTGAATGGGACCTGGAGTGCTGACATTTAGAGGCATGTAGGGTTATTGCGGATGTCTTGTTACGGAGCAGGGGGATCTGTTTGCTGTGGGAGCCATGGCAACCCTCGGATCAGCGGTTTCAGCACCGCTATTGACAGTGAGTTTGTTAGGTAACATGCCCCCATGCATCATAGAGGACGTGCCTGTGTAGCCAATTAGGTCATTTGTTGACATCTTTTGCTCTCTCAGTTGGCTTGCGGTGTTGTGGAAGGTGTGGTTTTGTGAGACGAATTTGCTTAGCCTATCACATAGCGGGGGTGTGTGATCTCCACCTATCAGGTCTTTGTTGTCCTTTCTATAAGTATTAATGCACCACGGATAGTATTGAGCATGTATATGATCGGATACAGTTCTTGACACATTAGCACCACACACACACACAGAGATATGATTGTATACATATAGGTATGGTTCAAGGTATACTTTTCACAATGTTAGTTTGTATTTGAATCTAATCACTGAGATCAATGCCGGTTTTGCACACGTCTCATTTACCTTTACACACGGCACATTTTGATTGGTAGGTCACCGAGGGGAGTGGTTTAGGGGCCTTTAAATGTTTGTCTTTTTTCACTTGTTGCTTGTTAGAAGAAGGGACGCTGTTGGTCCCGAAACGTCACAATAAAGGATATTTGATTGATATTGTTGTCTATAGTCCAGTGAGTGCTTTCAACTTTTCATTTTCTACATACCTGGCTACAGCACCCTGGCAAGTTGCGGTCTGTTGGTGAGAGTGCATATACCACAAACAAACTTTTTATATATATATATATATATATATATATATATATATATATATGTGTGTGTGTGTGTGTGTATATATATATATATATATATATATATATATATATATGTGTGTGTGTGTACATGTGAATTTATGTATTTACAAACATATATACACATTTAAACACACAAATACACATATATAAAAGTGCATTTGAGCCCTTTTCAGTTAAGTAGACGAAAAGATGTAAAAACATATTTACGCAATAAACATATTTCATAAAGGTTTAAACAATTTATTTACTGTAAATATTTCACATTCCAATGTTCTTAACATAGAATAATATGTTTTAATGAATTATATATATATATTGAGAAGCAGTGCATTTATTAAAATAACCAGTAGGTGGAGCTGTCCGCTTGTGTTGCAGCAAAGACAAGCAAGCTGAAATTAATCAATTTAACCAGACCTGAGCTATCGAGCAGATTTCAAAGGAACAAGATTTTCCTGTCTATAAATCAGTCCAGATTGGAATGCAGAAAAATGCAAGTGAAGTTTGTGTTGTGTGATTATTTTATTAGGTTTTTAATGCTGTTAAGCATTTAAAGTCTTCATTTCAAAGCTTTAAAAATAATGTATTAGGTGTTACTTATGACATTTTTAAGAGGGGCCTGGAACCTATCTCCCTCACTTCCCATTGACTTACATTATAAACTGGGTTTCAATTTACAACGGTTTCGATTTACAACCATTCCTTCAGGAACTTAACCCTGGCATAAACTGAGAGCTACCTGTATATATATTTCTTTCCTTTGGCAAAATGGGTCAAAAGAAGGACTTGACAGGCTCAGAAAAGTCAAAAATAGTGAGATATCTTGCAGAGGGATGCAGCACTCTTAAAATTGCAAAGCTTCTGAAGCGTGATCATCGAACAATCAAGCATTTCATTCAAAATAGTCAACAGGGTCGCAAGAAGCGTGTGGAAAAACCAAGGCGCAAAATAACTGCCCATGAACTGAGGAAAAGTCAAGCGTGCAGCTGCCAAGATACCACTTGCCACCAGTTTGGCCATATTTCAGAGCTGCAACATCACTGGAGTGCCCAAAAGCACAAGGTGTGCAATACTCAGAGACATGGCCAAGGTAAGAAAGGCTGAAAGACGACCACCACTGAACAAGACACACAAGCTGAAACGTCAAGACTGGGCCAAGAAATATCTCAAGACTGATTTTTCTAAGGTTTTATGGACTGATGAAATGAGAGTGAGTCTTGATGGGCCAGATGGATGGGCCCGTGGCTGGATTGGTAAAGGGCAGAGAGCTCCAGTCCGACTCAGACGCCAGCAAGGTGGAGGTGGAGTACTGGTTTGGGCTGGTATCATCAAAGATGAGCTTGTGGGGCCTTTTCGGGTTGAGGATGGAGTCAAGCTCAACTCCCAGTCCTACTGCCAGTTTCTGGAAGACACCTTCTTCAAGCAGTGGTACAGGAAGAAGTCTGCATCCTTCAAGAAAAACATGATTTTCATGCAGGACAATGCTCCATCACACGCGTCCAAATACTCCACAGCGTGGCTGGCAAGAAAGGGTATAAAAGAAGAAAATCTAATGACATGGCCTCCTTGTTCACCTGATCTGAACCCCATTGAGAACCTGTGGTCCATCATCAAATGTGAGATTTACAAGGAGGGAAAACAGTACACCTCTCTGAACAGTGTCTGGGAGGCTGTGGTTGCTGCTGCACGCAATGTTGATGGTGAACAGATCAAAACACTGACAGAATCCATGGATGGCAGGCTTTTGAGTGTCCTTGCAAAGAAAGGTGGCTATATTGGTCACTGATTTGTTTTTGTTTTGTTTTTGAATGTCAGAAATGTATATTTGTGAATGTTGAGATGTTATATTGGTTTCACTGGTAAAAATAAATAATTGAAATGGGTATATATTTGTTTTTTGTTAAATTGCCTAATAATTATGCACAGTAATAGTCACCTGCACACACAGATATCCCCCTAAAATAGCTAAAACTAAAAACAAACTAAAAACTTCTTCCAAAAATATTCAGCTTTGATATTAATGAGTTTTTTGGGTTCATTGAGAACATGGTTGTTGTTCAATAATAAAATTAATCCTCAAAAATACAACTTGCCTAATAATTCTGCACTCCCTGTATACTGTATATATACACAAACACACAGGTATTTCCTTAAAGTAAATTTATTTTCTAACGGCTAGATTTAGAGTTTTGTCGGTAACGACCCGCGTAGCTAATGCTAGCTTTTTTTTGGCTGCACCTTTTAAATACCGCTGGTATTTAGAGTTCACAGAATGGCTGGGTTTTCAGTGCGTTAGGCTCCAAAAAAGGAGCGTAGAGCATAATTTACCGCCACTGCAACTCTAAATACCAGCGTTGCTTACGGACGCGGCCAGCTTAAAAAACGTGCTCGTGCATGATATACCCATAGGAAACAATGGGGCAGTTTGAGCTGAAAAAAAAACCTAACACCTGCAAAGAAGCAGCGTTCAGCTCCTAACGCAGCCCCATTGTTTCCTATGGGGAAACACTTCCTATGTCTGCACCTAACACCCTAACATGTACCCCGAGTCTAAACACCCCTAAACTTACACTTATTAACCCCTAATCTGCCGCTCCCTCTATCGCTGACCCCTGCATATTATTATTAACCCCTAATCTGCCGCTCCGTACACCGCCGCAACCTACATTATACCTATGTACCCCTAATCTGCTGCCCCTAACACCGCCGACCTCTATATTATATTTATTAACCCCTAATCTGCCGCCCCCAAAGTCGCCTCCACCTACCTACAATTATTAACCCCTAATCTGCCGACTGGACCACACCGCTACTATAATAAATGTATTAACCCCTAAAGCTAAGTCTAACCCTAACCCTAACACCCCCCTAACTTAAATATAATTTAAATCTAACAAAATAAAATAAATCTTATTAAATAAATTATTCCTATTTAAAGCTAAATACTTACCTGTAAAATAAACCCTAATATAGCTACAATATAAATTATAATTATATTGTAGCTATTTTAGGATTAATATTTATTTTACAGGCAACTTTGTAATTATTTTAACCAGGTACAATAGCTATTAAATAGTTAATAACTATTTATTAGCTACCTAGTTAAAATAATTACAAAATTACCTGTACAATAAATCCTAACCTAAGTTACAATTAAACCTAACACTACACTATCAATAAATTAATTAAATACAATACCTACAAATAAATACAATGAAATAAACTAACTAAAGTACAAAAAATAAAAAAGAACTAAGTTACAAAAAATAAAAAAATATTTACAAACATTAGAAAAATATTACAACAAGTTTAAACTAATTACACCTACTCTAAGCCCCCTAATAAAATAACAAAGACCCCCAAAATAAAAAAAATGCCCTACCCTATTCTAAAATTAAAATAGAAAAGCTCTTTTACCTTACCAGCCCTGAAAAGGGCCCTTTGTGGGGCATGCCCCAAAGAATTCAGCTCTTTTGCCTGTAAAAAAAAAAACATACAATACCCCCCCCCAACATTAAAACCCACCACCCACATACCCCTAATCTAACCCAAACCCCCCTTAAATAAACCTAACACTAAGCCCCTGAAGATCTCCCTACCTTATCTTCACCACACCGGGTTCACCGATCGGTCCTGAGGAGCCTCCGAAGTCTTCATCCAAGCCCAAGCGGGGGGCTGAAGATGTCCATGATCCGGCTGAAGTTTTGATCCAAGCGGGAGCTGAAGAGGTCCATGATCCGACTGAAGTCTTCATCCAAGCGGGAGCTGAAGAGGTCCATGATCGGGCTGAAGTCAAGCGGCATCTTCAATCTTCTTTCTTCCGGATCCATGGTCATCCTGCCGACGCGGAACATCCATCTTCACCGACGACTTCCCGACGAATGACGGTTCCTTTAAGAGACGTCATCCAAGATGGCGTCCCTCAAATTCCGATTGGCTGATAGGATTCTATCAGCCAATCGGAATTAAGGTAGGAAAATTCTGTTTGGCTGATGGAATCAGCCAATCAGATTCAAGTTCAATCCGATTGGCTGTTCCGATCAGCCAATAGAATGCGAGCTCAATCTGATTGGCTGATCCGATCAGCCAATTGGATTGAACTTGAATCTGATTGGCTGATTCCATCAGCCAATCAGAATTTTCCTACCTTAATTCCGATTGGCTGATAGAATCCTATCAGCCAATCGGAATTCGAGGGACGCCATCTTGGATGACGTCCCTTAAAGGAACCGTCATTCGTCGGGAAGTCGTCGGTGAAGATGGATGTTCCCCGTCAGCGGGATGATCATGGATCCGGAAAAAAGAAGATTGAAGATGCCGCTTGATAGAAGACTTCAGCCCGATCATGGACCTCTTCAGCTCCCACTTGGATGAAGACTTCAGTCGGATCATGGACATCTTCAGCCCCCCGCTTGGGCTTGGATCAAGACATCGGAGGCTCTTCTGGATCGATCGGTGAACCCGGCGTGGTGAAGACAAGGTAGGGAGATCTTCAGGGGCTTAGTGTTAGGTTTATTTAAGGTGGGTTTGGGTTAGATTAGTGGTATGTGGGTAGTGGGTTGTAATATTGGGGGGGTATTGTATTGTTTTTTTTACAGGCAAAAGAGCTGAATTCTTTGGGGCATGCCCCGCAAAGGGCCCTTTTCAGGGCTGGTAAGGTAAAAGAGCTTTTCTATTTTAATTTTAGAATAGGGTAGGGCCTTTTTTTATTTTGGGGGTCTTTGTTATTTTATTAGGGGGCTTAGAGTAGGTGTAATTAGTTTAAAATTGTTGTAATATTTTTCTAATGTTTGTAAATATTTTTTTATTTTTTGTAACTTAGTTCTTTTTTATTTTTTGTACTTTAGTTAGTTTATTTAATTGTATTTATTTGTAGGTATTGTATTTAATTAATTTATTGATAGTGTAGTGTTAGGTTTATTTGTAGATAATTGTAGGTAGTTTATTTAATTTATTTATTGATAGTGTAGTGTTAGGTTTAATTGTAACTTAGGTTAGGATTTATTTTACAGGTAATTTTGTAATTATTTTAACTAGGTAACTATTAAATAGTTCTTAACTATTTAATAGCTATTGTACCTGGTTAAAATAAATACAAAGTTGCCTGTAAAATAAATATTAATCCTAAAATAGCTACAATATAATTATAATTTATATTGTAGCTATATTAGGGTTTATTTTACAGGTAAGTATTTAGCTTTAAATAGGAATAATTTATTTAATACGAGTTAATTTATTTTGTTAGATTTAAATTATATTTAAGTTAGGGGGGTGTTAGTGTTAGGATTAGACTTAGCTTTAGGGGTTAATACATTTATTATAGTAGCGGTGTGGTTCGGTCGGCAGATTAGGGGTTAATAATTGTAGGTAGGTGGAGGCGACGTTGGGGGCGGCAGATTAGGGGTTAATAAATATAATATAGGGGTCAGCTGTGTTAGGGGAAGCAGATTAGGGGTACATAGGTTTAATGTAGGTTGCGGCGGTGTACGGAGCGGCAGATTAGGGGTTAAAAAAATATGCAGGTGTCAGCGATAGCGGCGGCGGCAGATTAGGGGTTAATAAATATTATGTAGGTGTCGGCGGTATTAGGGGCAGCAGATTAGGGGTACATAGGGATAACGTAGGTGGCGGCGGTGTGCGGTCGGCAGATTAGGGGTTAAAAAAAATTAATAGAGTGGCGGCGATGTGGGGGGGGCCTCGGTTTAGGGGTACATAGGTAGTGTATGGGTGTTAGTGTACTTCAGAGCACAGTAGTTAAGAGCTTTATGAACCGGCGTTAGCCCAGAAAGCTCTTAACTACTGGCTTTTCTCTGCTGCTGGAGTTTTGTTGTTAGATTTCTAACGCTCACTTCAGCCACGACTCTAAATACCGGCGTTAGAAAGATCCCATTGAAAAGATAGGATACGCAATTGACGTAAGGGGATCTGCGGTATGGAAAAGTCGCAGCTGCAAAGTGAGCGTTAGACCCTTTCCTGACTGACTCTAAATACCAGCGGTAGCCCAAAACCAGCGTTAGGAGCCTCTAACGCTGGTTTTGACGGCTAACGCCAAATTCTAAATCTAGCCGTGAGACTTCTTGGTTGTCTGAAAACAAAACAACATATGATTTGTTTGGGTAACTCACAAAAAATACACTGATATACATTTTTTCACTAACTGCAAAAGCTTAAAGGACCAGTAAACACAGTAGATTTGCATAATCAACAAATGCAAGATAACAAGACAATGCAATAGCACTTAGTCTGAACTTCAGATGATTAGTAGATTTTTTTGACAACTTTAAAAGTTATTTCTATTTCCACTCCCCCTGTACCATGTTACAGCCACCAGCCAATCACAAATGCATACATGTACAATGTGACAGCCATCAGCCAATCACAAATGCATATACGCTTATTCTGTGAATTCTTGCACATGCTCAGTAGGAGCTGGTGACTTCAAAAGTTTAAATATAAAAGGCTGTGCACATTTTGTTAATGGAAGTAAGTTGTTTAAAATTTTAGTTGTTTAAAATTGCCTGCTCTATCTGAATCATGAAAGATACATTTTGACTTGGAAGGCAAAAGCTCTTGGAAGATGATCTTTGAAACTAATCTGCCCCCAGAAACATCTGTTCAGAATGATTGAATGCACATTTTTTTCCTCTAAAATGCAAACAATTCTTGATAAAGTATTGCTTAAATGGAATATTTCTTAACATATTTGTCAACCACAATATACAGAAGTAATTTTTCAAAATGTAATGTAACCGGTTTTGTTCATGACCTTTTGAATCGTCAATTTTCCGCCCCTTTATTATTCTTCCAATTATCCTCATATCCTCCTTACCCACCTTTTAACATTATACTATAAATAACGACACAAGACTCTCATGTTGTTATAAAATTGGCCGCAGCTCCTTTACTAAATATATTTTTTATATAAACTTTAAATACCAAATATACATCCAATAATAACCAACTATTTTAAAACTTATAACTTGATCAACCTTCTCGCATTTTTATGGCCCAAACTGCGGTGCTAGTTCATTTCTCTTGAAATCCTATCTTTTAACACCTGTCTCTAAAGAACCCCTTGCCCCTAGAAGCCCTACACATGCTCTCTCACCCCGTGGAGAGGCACAAATTTCCCCATTCTCTACTTGACCATATTTATTGACATGTGTAAAGAACTAGCACCCCCGCCAATATGCTGCGACAATATATAACAAACAAACCATAAATGCCAGGAAGGGCGGCAGGGAGATTTCTTCACAGGATTCTGTAATAACTTTTTTGCTACTTTTCTCGCTCAGTTCCCTTGTATTGTGGCTGAATACTCCACCCTCTTTTAACCTTAAACCAACCGTGGGGCTCTCTCCTCCCACGGGTCAAGCTCCCTTCCATCCAGCTCTGTCTGCTTCCATGGATACACCTGACCTTTTGAGTCGTCAGTTTTCCGCCCCTTTATTATTCTTCCAATTATCCTTATATCCTCCTTACCCACCTTTTAACCTTATACTATAAATAACGACGCAAAACTCATGTCAGCTCCTTTATTAAATATATATTTTCTATAAACTTTAAATACCATATAAACATCCAATAATAACTAACTATTTTAAAACTTATAACCTGATCAACCATCTCACATTTTTATGACCCAAACTGCGGTGCTAGTTCATTTCTCTTAATAATATGGCAGTCAGTCCCCTGGACAAATATTAATTAATTAACTAATGAGCGCAGGGTGAGAAACACCAAACTCCTGAGAATACCTATGTGTTCCCAAAAATAGGTAATATGAAAATCAGAAAAGGAGAGTATATCAGGAGCGCTATAGCTAAAGGTGCTAGGAGGTAGGACTATATAAATGAAATTGGCATAGACATTTAGCGTATCTTAAAAAATAGCATCAATTTAATGCACAGCAAATAATACACAATAGTAAATAAAAACGGACGTCTCCGTGATTAAAAGTCCTTAAGTTGCCGCCATATGATAATTGTAATAGCAGAGAAAGTTTGTAGTACAATAAATGACAGTCTGGTGTACACTTACAGTATCCTTAATGTATGTTGGTTTGCTAGCAAACAGGGGCTTACCCCAAACTTTCCACTCGATATCCTCCGTGAGTTGGTTACAGCCGTTAGCGTGGTGACACCGCTAATGTAGGCGCTGTCTCAGATCGGCTCTTCTGATTGGTCCAAACTCGGACCTGGTCAGCAGCAGACAGGGGCTTGCCACAAACTTTCCCCTCGGTGTCCTCCGTAAATTGGTTAAGAGCCTTTAGCGTGATGACAACGCTAATGTGGGAGCTGCCACAGATTGGCTTTTCTTATTGGTCCAAACTCGGACCCGGTTAGCAGCGGTAGTGGTGACTATTAAAGTGTAGCAATTGTCCGATGAATAATACCTGCTCTTAGTGCTAGCAAGCACGCAGGTACAGAATTAAAGATGAAAACAAGCTTGGTTATCCGATGAAAAGTTCAGAGAGTAGTTGCAAGTCTTTCAAATCACTAGTTATTATAGCGATATTGCACAATCCTCAATGAACACTGTGGTAGCTTCAGCTTCAAATGGTAATCTCAATAGTAGTTGCACCTTTCCCCCTCTACAGGGCTTTCTCAAGATGATTAGACTGCAACAGGTATGTCTTTATTTAAAGGTGTAGTCTGTTTCTCATTGGTTGTAAAACACCTGGGAGTGTTATCCAGGGCGGTCTTAGTATTTAAGGTAGTATTGGCAAGTAACCATATAGCTTAGGTAGCTTCATATCTCTAATCACTCACATAGTTATAAAGGAGGTTTCTATTACTGAATTTCACAGAACCCCCTTAAAAGTGATATTGAAAGTTGATACTTTAGAATTGGTACTTAAAATTAGTATTGTATCTGTTTCTAAATCACTTGTGTTAAAAATTATTTGCTAAAAAAAAAAAGGAAATACTTAAAAATAATTAAAAAACTGATTTAAAAATAATAGTATGTTAAGAATCTAAATTGATATTGTGTATGTCATCTAGTAAAATACAGATTGTGCATTACATAATAATGTTTAGTCAAATAAAAATGGAGAGATGTCTAATTCTGAATTTAAACCAGCAGGGAACAGAGTGTTGTGTCTATAAATCAGTTCTGCCTCTTTTATTTTCAGAAATTTTTCTATATTACCCCCCCCTCCAATTTTGTTTCACATGTAAAATCCCCCAATATTTTAGATCTTTAGTATTACCCTTGTGTACAGTTTTAAAATGCCTATATAGATTGGTGTCTGTCAATCCCTTTTCAATACATAATAGATGTTCTCTTATCCTATCTTTGATCATACGTTTGGTCTCTCCAAAATAAAGTAAGTTACATGTGCATTTAAGAATATAAATTACCCCCTTCGTGGTGCATCTGATACATTCCTTGATAGTAATTTCTTCTCCTGATTTTGGAATGATTATAGTTTTCCTTTTGTCACTACATTTACATGCCTTGCATGAATAGCAAGGGAAGAAGCCTGATATTTTCCCCCCTTGTAAATCTTTTTTTGTGAAATTTGATTTTTGATTTATCTCACGTGAACTAGGCGCTAGTATTGTTTTAAAATTTTTTGTTTTTTTAAAAATTAATCTCGGCTTATGGGGGAGTACATCTCCTAATATAGGGTCAGCTTTTAAGATAGCCCAGTGTTTATTCAGAATCTTTCTTACAATACCATGATCTACATTATATTCCGTTATAAATGGAACATCAATTAAATTTGAATTTTCTTTAGTTGTCTTTTGTTTATATGAGAGGAGGTTCTTTCTATCAGTGTTTCTTGCTCTTATTACGGCCCTATTGACAACTTCCTCATCATATCCTCTATCTCTGAATTTCTCAATTAAGGACTCTATTTGGTATTCAAAGTCTGAGAGTCTAGAACAATTTTTTCTCACCCTCAGACTTTGGCCCATAGGGATGTTGTCCTTCCATTGCTGGAGATGACAACTTTTGGAATGGATAAAGCTGTTAGAGTTAACCTCTTTAAAATGTGTTCTTGTTTCTATATTTTTATTGATGGCCATAATTTCTAAGTCTAGAAAAATGGCCTTATCTTTACTATGGTTAAAGGTAAATTTGAGACCTTTATCATTAGAATTCATATCAGAGAACAGTTTTAATAGATTAGGTTCAGACCCCCTCCATATCAACAAGACGTCATCTATGTATCGTCTATAGAGCACGAGGTCCGAGGTCACGAGGCAAAACTGATTTATAGACACAACACTCTGTTCCCTGCTGGTTTAAATTCAGAATTAGACATCTCTCCATTTTTATTTGACTAAACATTATTATGTAATGCACAATCTGTATTTTACTAGATGACATACACAATATCAATTTAGATTCTTAACATACTATTATTTTTAAATCAGTTTTTTAATTATTTTTAAGTATTTCCTTTTTTTTTTAGCAAATAATTTTTAACACAAGTGATTTAGAAACAGATACAATACTAATTTTAAGTACCAATTCTAAAGTATCAACTTTCAATATCACTTTTAAGGGGGTTCTGTGAAATTCAGTAATAGAAACCTCCTTTATAACTATGTGAGTGATTAGAGATATGAAGCTACCTAAGCTATATGGTTACTTGCCAATACTACCTTAAATACTAAGACCGCCCTGGATAACACTCCCATGTGTTTTACAACCAATGAGAAACAGACTACACCTTTAAATAAAGACATACCTGTTGCAGTCTAATCATCTTGAGAAAGCCCTGTAGAGGGGGAAAGGCGTCGATGTGCTGCAACTACTATTGAGATTACCATTTGAAGCTGAAGCTACCACAGTGTTCATTGAGGATTGTGCAATATCGCTATAATAACTAGTGATTTGAAAGACTTGCAACTACTCTCTGAATTTTTCATCGGATAACCAAGCTTGTTTTCATCTTTAATTCTGTACCTGCGTGCTTACTAGCACTAAGAGCAGGTATTATTCATCGGACAATTGCTACACTTTAATAGTCACCACTACCGCTGCTAACCGGGTCCGAGTTTGGACCAATAAGAAAAGCCAATCTGAGGCAGCGCCCACATTAGCGTTGTCATCACGCTAAAGGCTCTTAACCAATTTACGGAGGACACCGAGGGGAAAGTTTGTGGCAAGCCCCTGTCTGCTGCTGACCAGGTCCGAGTTTGGACCAATCAGAAGAGCCGATCTGAGACAGCGCCTACATTAGCGGTGTCACCACGCTAACGGCTGTAACCAACTCATGGAGGATATCGAGTGGAAAGTTTGGGGTAAGCCCCTGTTTGCTAGCAAACCAACATACATTAAGGATACTGTAAGTGTACACCAGACTGTCATTTATTGTACTACGAACTTTCTCTGCTATTACAATTATCATATGGCGGCAACTTAAGGACTTTTAATCACGGAGACGTCCGTTTTTATTTACTATTGTGTATTATTTGCTGTGCATTAAATTGATGCTATTTTTTAAGATACGCTAAATGTCTATGCCAATTTCATTTATATAGTCCTACCTCCTAGCACCTTTAGCTATAGCGCTCCTGATATACTCTCCTTTTCTGAGTCAGTCCCCTGGACCCAACTTAATATCTGTTGGCTCTGTCAGTCCTATCTTTTAACACCTGGCTCTTAGGAACCCCTTGCCCCTAGAAACCCTACACGCGCTCTCTCACCCCGTGGAAAGGCACCAAATTCCCCATTTTCTACTTGACCATATTTATTGACCCGTGTAAAGAACTAGCATCCCCATCAACGACTGGCCTGAACCCTTCTGTCAAGTCCTGCCAAACCCATCAGTGTCTCCTTAAAATCCAGAATGAACAGCTGCAAGCCAAAATCATTGAGATGGACCCCATCTCCCAAGTAAAATTCAACCTTGGCCCACTTCCTCTAAATCAGGTTGATGAGACACCACACCCCAAAGTTTTCGGACAAAAGATCCAATCAATTCATTGATTTTCTTTCTACTCCTATCCAACCTAACCGGTTCTCACGCTGCCCCCCACACCAGCCTGGGAACAATTTCGGACCACACAATCCTCATCCTGGGATACAAATCCTGCAATCTCCCCAAATCCCTCTTAATTTTTCTGACTAGTTCCTGCTGGGACATAAAACACAAGTTATTCCCATCAGCATGAACTACCAACACATCCGGGTGAGAAAAGTGCTTGCAATAATTCACCACTATCAACAACACCCTTTCCCATCTAAGGCCCCTGACCCTAAACCATTTTACCTCCCAAGCATCCACCGGGAAAACTAACAGTAAACTGTCCTCCTTCATAGAAACCGCTCTCCTTGCCCAATAGATGAAGGAATGTCCAACAACATATATCCTCCTCAAACCTAGGACACCAAAATAAAACACACAAAACAGTAAACATGTCATGAACCTACGCTCTCAACTCAGGCTGAACATATAAACAATACTTATTAGATCTCCACCTCCCAATATGCTTTACTGCCCTCTCACTCAGGCCCTGTAAAGACGCCTCATTAGCTGCCCCAATCCTAAATGAATGGGATCCAAACTCTGATGGACCCACTCCCAAACACCCCAAGGCCTTAAATAATACCGCCTTAAACTGGAATTTGGATATTAAAGAACAATCCAAGTGAATATACAAAGGGCCTGTAACTGAGGCCGTAACATCAGAATTTCACTCAAACTTCCCCATCATTTGCAAACAGTACAATAGGCTCTGATCTGTCTTACTCCTCCTCAACAAAATATCCACCCTGGGTCCAGATACAGACACGTCCTCCTCAACAAACCCCCAGGAGAAACTCTACTCTTGCATACAAACTCCTATATCCTGAAAGCTCCCAAAAAGGCCAGTATAAAAGCAGCCCTAAAAAAGGCTAACCTCAAACTGTGACGAAAACACTACATGTAAAACGTTGCAAACATGGATCAGCAGTGAAAAGGTAATGGGCCTCCTGCTGTCCGAGCCCTTGACTTTCTTCTTTAAACCTTTAAGTACTTGCCTTACACAAAACACATTCATCACATCCTGCAAACCCAGCAACAAGTCTAAACGCCAATGCAGACTTCTTTTTTTTCCAACGCTGATGCTGACAATCCCACAAACCTCAAATGCCACAACCATTTCAACAAAGGATCACATAAATCATCCTTTAGTTCAACCATTCTTCCCACTCTCACCAGACTTTAACGTAAGAAGCCCAAGTACCTGGGGCTAAATAATCTTTCACCATCCCAGCCAATACTTGCCAAGCCTCCAGAGGTGGTTTGGACACTGCTGCCCCTCTGCATCGGTCTCTGGTGCCAAATCTCGAAACCGCTGCCACTGGAAACGAGACATAGCATTGGCTATAGAATTACACACTCCTGGGATATATATATTTTGCCCTCACCAGCACATTCATATGCAAGCACTTTAGTACTAACAATCTCAACAATCTCAGGACAGGCAGCGACAACGCCGACAGTCTGTTTAAAGCAGCCACCACTCCCATGTTGCCAGTGTAAAATAAAACAGATTTGTTCGCCAGTTCTCACTCTCAAATAATCCTTGCCATCACAATCGGGAATAATTCCAAAAACACCAGATTCCGTACAAGGTCACTCCCACACCATGATTTTTCTCACTCGGCCAATGACCAGTGCCCTTGAAAATAAGCCCCAAACCAACACGAACCTAAGGCATCAATAACCAATCCCAGGTCCTCATTGGACCTTCAAACCTCCTGAAACAAGGCAGCCTCATTAAACTCCCTCAAGAACAAAACCAAAACCCTCAAGACATCTTTGAGCTCCCTAGTTAACCTCACAAAATGATGAGGCCGGACCACTTGGGCAGTACACAAAGACAACCTCCTGCAAAAAACCCTCCCAATTGGAATGATCCTGCATGCAACATTAAATTTTCCAATCAAAGACTGCAATTCCCTCAGGGTCACCTTGGAAGTAATGAAAAAACGCTCAATGAGGCCCACCATGTCAGAAATGTTATCAATAGGAAACCTGCACTCCATTTTTTTTGGAGTCAATAACTATACCCAAAAAACTGAGAACCGTCACTGACCCCGCAGAGATCCACATAATAGGCGCCCTCAAAGAAGCAACCCAACAGGTGATGAGATTTAGGGTTCACCGGCAGAAGCCGAAATGCCTCAATATTGATTTTTGCCACCAAAGCAAAAGCCCCAGCCTCCCGAACCAGCTGTATGGCCTGATCAAAAGAGGTATATGAAACTGACGCCATGTCCTTTGGAATGCCGTCATTTACTGAACGACCTTTAGGGAACGATAGGTGGTGTATTATCCTAAATTTGCCAGGTTCCTTCTTGGGTACAACCCCCAAACGAGAAACCTTCAAATTAGGCAGGGGAGGAGACCCAAAGGGTCCCACCATCCAGCCCAAGGACACCTCCTTATCAATCTTTTCTTTAACCACCCCAGGTCATTGGCTAGCAGATTTTAGATTCTCCCGAAATTTATTCAATCCCACCCTCAGAGGGAATCAAGAAGCCAAATGTGAAACCATGAAAGAGCAGGACCGCCTTCTCTCTACAACTACGCTCCCTAGCGTACCTGACGAGCCACCGATCCATCACACTTAGCTTCACTGGAGACACCCCCTTTTTCAAAGGACCCACCAATCCCACTGGACTTGCCCTTACGAAAACATTTTGTGAATGGATGGGAACCCCCACACCCCGAACATTCATGTCGGAATTTGCATGTGGCTCCCCACTTGCAAACTTTCTCATTAAATGCAAAGCAGCATCCCTTTGACCGATGCCCCCCCCCCCCAAAGGATTGGCCACCAGCACCAGACCGAAAGCGCTTCGAGGACCTAAGAGGAGTCATCATCTTAAGCCATAAACACATATCCCTATCATCCCACTTCATATCAAGCTTAACCGCTAGCCTCTGTCTGAACTGTTCATCATAAGCCCACCAGGCCATACCCCCATATGTCCTCTGGGCTGCTGCTATTTCATCCAAGTAACAAATTAGTGTCACCCCTTGCTCAGGAAACTTGCCTGCAAACACACAAATGCTTGAAACCAGTTCGTGAAAGTTTTTGCCAGTTTCCTGTAGTGTTTTTTCCTCTCTTCTTCCTCCTTCTTTGACGGATCCTTTTTATTATCCTCCGGAACTTCAAAAGACTGTTCCAAAGAAAGGAGGGAAAAAAGTTCTAGAAATTCCCGTTTGTAAGTATTTCCCCCCAATTCAGTAGTTAACTGCATTCCCAAGGGGCCAATGTAGCAAAGGCATGACCTGGCCATAGCAGTGTCAACCACTTTAATCTCCGGCCCTACTGACTTGACTGAACTTCCCACAGCCATCCCAACAACACTAAACCCTTGTGCATTCTCTGCTTGCACATGAGGCACCACCAACTGAATACTCTTATCCTGCAATGAGGCTCCCCCTGCTATCACACTCCCCAAAACCACAGTATTTTGTCCCCGGGTACTGCCCCTTGTGATGTTCCCAAAGGTCTAGAACTGTCTAACTTGGCTTACAAATCCCTCAAGCCAGCTACTAACAACTGTGACGTATGATGACCATGCACAGTACCACTACACACAGCACTAGTCCCATGTCCCCCAGCAATAAAACGGTTCTTACCTGTCCATGAGTCCACCGCCGGATGACCCCGAGCCGTAATTTCTTGATTATGCGACAGTTCATTAGTCCTAGACCTTCTCCCTTCTGGCTCTGGAATCTGGCAATGCAACAAGACCCACCAACAGCCACACCACTTCCTGCCACTCCCAGCTGGTGCGGCTGCCTTGTATGATTCTGCAAAACAGGGACATGTGAACCCCTATCCACTCCAACAAAGCTTACCCTGGAATCCCCTAATAGGTTGGGGACTCCAACCATGACATTACCCTTAACCCTCTTAGGCTCTGTACCTCCCATCCCACCGGCCAACATCTCCTCTGCTCCATTTCTCCTGTGAGATCTGCCCCTAGCAGCCCCTACCCCTCCTCGTGACCTACCAGGCCATTCCAAAGAAACATTAATACCTCTAACCCCACCACCCCCCTTTACCCAGGGAACCTCTGGCCCTGGCCGCAACCTTGGGCTGTACTAACCAGCACCCCGACCTCCAGGACCTGGATGCTCCCCTTGGGAAATGCCGTCATCCAGATCCAGCCATATGAACTCAGTCCAAGAGCCTTGCAGGCCAGAGAAATCCCTTTCCTGGCCGTCATTCCACTCCGCATGATTATTTGGCCCGGTTGTGCCACTGGCTGTGAAGCAGTGGCCCTTAGCTCTGTAATAGGTAAACCCACACATGAGGTACCAATAACAGGCCCACTCCCCCTTGTGATGAAACAGGAACAGTTTACTGAACTGGGAGCCTACCCCTGCACTTGTGGAAGGGGGGTCCCTATGTACCCCAGGGAAAGAAAACCTCCCAACTGGCCTGTCCTCCCTAGGAATTGGAGGGACAAATTCATCATCAGATGGGGCCAAGTACAGATCCATGTCCCCCAACTACTCATCCATATCAACATCCCCTAATTATCCATCCTTCACTATAATACAATCATCCCCTCCCATATCGACCCCCAAGGATCCATGACTCCCTTGAACTTCCCTGGCTTCCTCACCCCCCACACCTTGTCCTCATCTATTTGGGCATCCCCCTCTGACACCTCCCTTTCAAATGGGCTCCCAATCACCCTATAATCCCCAGGCCCATCCGGACCGTCAAGCCCCTCTGGTCCCTAAAGACTTAAGGCTCCTCCTCTCTGATCAGCAGGCCCCTCCGGGCCGCCAAACTACTTCGGTCCCTGCTGCCTCATTGCACCTCCCCTTTTACTATCAGGCCCAACCGGGCCGTTGTATCTCTATGGTATCTGCAGCTGGAAAGCTCCTCCCCTCTGCTCATCAGGCCTAGCCGGGTCGTGTATCGCGACCTGCATCACTATCTTACCCCTCTCTGTTTTAACAGGTTCAGCCTGCACCTCAGGATTCCTGCTGCCCTCCAATTGGGACCGCCCTCTTCTCACTGCCTCCACTGTAACTGTTGTGGTCTCCGGAGCTCCACTCTTCTTCCTGCTGGAACTCCCACTTCTCCTTCCAGCACCTCTGGATCCACTGGGAACTTCAGGGCTCCATTTTCTAGGTGGCCTGTATTTCCACGACGGACGACTCCGCCCTGCAGGTGCCTCCCGGTCTTTCTCCACTGGCCGGTCATCCAGATGCAGATGAACCTTGTCCTCCAGCCAGGTAGGGTCTTTTGATACAGCTGCCTCCCTAAGCTTGGCTAGCAGCTCCTCAACAACCACAAAGAGATTTATTCACAGGATTCTATAATAACTTTTCTTCTACTTTTCCCGCTCAGTACCCTTATATTGTGGCCTGAATACTCCACCCCCTTTCAACCTTAAACCAACCATGGGGCTCTCTTCTCCCACAGGTCAAGCTCCCTTTCATCCAGCTCCACCTGCTTATATAATCTTGAAAAAGGCTTCCCAGCCGAAACGTGTAGAAACCTGATTGAATCGAGAACTAGGACCACGGCAAAGAAGCAGAACTAAGTGTGTCTCGATAGGACCTGAGATCTGCTGGTAAATACATATCTAAGAAAAATCTGGTGGCGAGCCAGTTCAAAAGGGGCTGAACATAAGAGCAACTAAGGAGAGACCGGGGCAAAGCCGAATACCCACTTACAGCCAAATCAACAAACAACTGTGACATATACGTAGGACTTCCACGTACCTGTTTTTCTTCACACATCATTTGAGCTGTACGCTGTGCTTATCAAGCTATTTTTCATCACATCTGAACTATTATATGACAAACTGCAGCTAATAGCACTTTGGAATGCCACGCTTTAACAAACACACACGGACCAAGTTTTTAAGCTATAAGCTTGTTGGATATTCTATTATTTATTTATTAGCCTACCTACATATATATTTTTTTATATCTTGGCCAAGACTTGTGCACAGGACATTGTATATGTATCTTAATTATTTCCTTTATAATTGCTACATTTTATTTTAGATTGTTAGCGTTGCAACGCTATATTGTCCAAATGTGAAATAGATAAAGCAGCACCAGCATTCTTTATGCAAATAAAACTGCTTTATTGACAGTTCAGGTTAACTTCCAATGGTAAGCAGGAAGCAAATAGTGACAAGTGGTGCCTAGGCAAACACACATAGAGAACAAACTGCTGACATGTTTCGGCCCTTCTGGCCGTAATCTTAGCTGTAGTTCTTCACCCGAATTAACCTTTTATACATCTGTGCTCAATTGTGATTGGTTAAAACATATATCTAGTGTGTCTGTCTGTTAAGGCACTTAAGCAACTAAACTTGTTTAACATACACGTCAGTATAAACATTGTTAATGACTGATGAACTTCCAACTTTCTTAATACTATAACATTAATATATTTCAAAACTCCCCTTATATTGTCATATAAATTGACATAAGGAAATCCTAACGTATATTTTAATTAGCTAAGTGGAAAAAATTACAAAAATGTATTAATTTAAAAATTAGCTGAATAATGAGGGTGAGAAATATTGTATAAAGTTAATAACAGTTACATATTAAAAATTAGAAGTTAGCATTTCTATACAAAGAGAGAGTGTGAGTGAGAGAGGTGTCCTAAGGATACAGAAACCAAGCTAACCTATTCCCAGAACTTTATCAAGTCAAATGCTGAGTTTAATCCTGTGGGAACCCTAGTCTTTAGTCTGTGTATCCAGAACACCTCTCTCTTAGCTAGTAGGCCTTCTCTGTCCCCTCCTCTCTTTTTACATTTCACTTGCTCAATAATAGTCCATCTCAGTGAGCTTACACTTTTATTGTGTTTAACCTTGAAATGTTGTACTAGGGGGGTCATGAGTTTTCCTGCTTTTATATTAGTAATGTGTTCTCGAATCCTGTCTCGAGCTTCCCTAGTGGTGATGCCTGTATATTGTATTCCGCATGATTCACAAGTCAACAGGTAGACCACATAGGTGGATCTACAGTTCAGACATGAATATAGTCTAAAATGTCCTCCTGTGACTGTGCTAACAAAGCCTTCTCCTAATTGTAAACACCCACATGCTATACAAGGACCATAATTACATCTGTAGACATTGAATCTTAGCCAAGATAAATTGGAAGCGTGGGGTGCACTCAATTGTGTGGGGGCAACCATGTTGCCAATTGTCATGCCCTTTTTATATGCAAATCTGCACCCTTTGGACACTACACTTGTAAGACCCTCATCTGCTGTTAGCATACGAAAATGCTTACGTATGATGTTGCATACTTGATGATATTGTGCACTGAATTTTGTTAAAAAAGTGATTTTTTCAAAATTCTTGTCTTTAGTGTGAGGATTTTTAAGAGTAAGGAATTCCTTCCTCTCTCTTTGATATTGTTTCTCTAACCCTTGCTACCTCAGGGTTCAGGCTTTGGTTCATATCAAGCCTGTTGTTAAATCAATCTCATTGGAGTCTTAATTTGGTTTTGAAGACTTTGCAGGCTCCTCCTTTTGAGCCTATGCATTCTTTGGATATTAAACTACTTTCTTGGAAAGTGTTGTTTCCTTTGGCTATCTCTTCAGCTAGAAGAGTTTCCGAATTGTCTGCTCTCTTTTGTGAGTCTGCTTTTCTGATTTTCCATCAGGATAAGGCTGTTTTCTGACTTTGTTTAAATTTCTTCCTAAGGTTGTGAATTCTAATAACATTAGTAGGGAGATTGTTGTTCCTTCCTTGTGTCATAATCCTAAGAAAACTCTTGAAAGATCTTTAAATTCCTTGGATGTTGTAAGAGCTTTGAAATATTATGTTGAAGCTACTAAAGATTTCAGGAAGACTTCTATTCTATTTGTTGGGTTTTTTTCTGGTCCTAGGAAAGGTCAGAAAGCCTCTGCCATCTCTTTGGCATCTTGGTTAAAGCTTTTGATTCACAAGGCTTATTTGGAGGCGAGACAGTCTCCGCCTCAGAGAATTACAGCTCATTCTACTAGATCAGTCGCCACTTCTTGGGCTTTTAAGAATGAAGCTTCGGTTGATCAGATTTGCAAAGCAGCAACTTGGTCTTCTTTGCATACATTTTTTACCATTTTGATGTATTTGCTTCTTCTGAAGCAGACTTTGGTAGAAAAGGTGTTCAGGCAGCTGTCTCAGTTTGATTCTTCTGCTTATGATTTAAGTTTTTTTCTTCAAATTTATGTGAAATTTATGAGAAAGACTTATTTTTTTGTGGATTTATTTTTTTCAGCGGAAATAGCTGTTTTTATTTTATCCCTCCCTTTCTAGTGACTCTTCTGTGGTCTCCCACATCTTGGGTATTTCTATCCCATACGTCACTAGCTCATGGACTCTTGCCAATTGTGTGGGGGCAACCATGTTGCCAATTGTCATGCCCTTTTTATATGCAAATCTGCACCCTTTGGACACTACACTTGTAAGACCCTCATCTGCTGTTAGCATACGAAAAAGCTTACGTATGATGTTGCATACTTGATGATATTGTGCACTGAATTTTGTTACAAAAGTGATTTTTTCAAAATTCTTGTCTTTAGTGTGAAGATTTTTAAGAGTAAGGAATTCTTTCATCTCTCTTTGATATTGTTTCTCTAACCCTTGCTACCTCATTTCTATCATAGCCCCTATTACAGAGGCGATTCTCTAAATCCAGCGATTGCTTCTCGAATTCTGACTGGGTTGAACAGTTTCTTTTCAGGCGTATAAACTGTCCTTTCATCACAGAAAAGAATACCCTCTTAGGGTGACTACTTTTCGTGTGTAAAAGTGTATTCCCAGAAATTGGTTTCCTGTACACCTTAGTCTGTATCTCTCCCTGTTCACCCATGAGTGTTATGTCCAAGAAATTTATTTGGGTTTTGCCATATTCATGGGTCAGTTTAATGCCTGCTGCATTGTTGTTTAAATCCTTTAGAAATTCCAATAACTCTGTTTCCTCCCCCTCCCAGATGATCAGAAGATCATCTATGTATCTTCTATAATATTTAATCCTAGCTTTCCAGGGACCATCACATCCATAGATGTGGGACAGCTCCCACCAACCCATAAATAGGTTGGCGTATGAGGGCGCAAATTACGCCCCCATGGCTGTCCCACATCTCTGGAGGTAATGGACTCCTTCAAACACAAAAAAATATGAGTTAGAAGAAACTCTGTGACTCTAAGGATATAGTGGCAAAATAGGGGATCATAGTTAGTAGCTCTTTTTAGAAAAAATGAAATTGCCTCCAAGCTTACGCTATGCAGAATGCTGGAGTACAAGGAAGTAACATCCAGAGACACCCAGCTGAAGCTGAGAGAGTCTACTTCAATTAGAAGTTGTTTCGTGTCTCTCAGGTAGCTTGACAGGTTCTGTACTAAAGGTTGCAATATGGCATCCAACCATTGTGACATTGGTTCCAAAATTGAGCCAATACCACTAATGATCGGATGACCCTTTACTTCTGAAATGGATTTGTGCACTTTCGGTAAGAAATTGAAGATAGGCTTAACTGGACAATCGACTATAAGATAGTCGCTAGTTTTTTCATCCACAAAGCCTGCTTCTTTCCCATCATCTATGAGATGGGATAGTTCACATTTGAATCTCTCTGTGGGATCTTTTGTTAAGCTCATATATTGGGAACAGTCTGATAGTTGTCGTGTTGCTTCCTTCAGGAAAAAGGCCTTATCCATGACAACCACAGACCCTCCCTTGTCAGATGCTCTAATGACCAAATTTGGATTTTCTTTGAGACCCCTAAGGGCTAGCTTCTCTTCTCTATTAAGATTTTTGTTTTTATCAGGATTTGCTGTATATGTCAGTCTTGTAAGATCTTTCTCCACCCTACATTGAAATTGTTCTAAAATGTCTCCTCTTGTTTGTATGGGATAGAATCTTGAAACACCAGAAAGAGAAGGACCTTTCTTTATAGACTTGTCATTCATTAAGTCCTGTGAGTAAACATTCTCACTGTCCAATCTTTCTAGGGTTTCCAGGTCACATACCTCTTGAAAAGTAAATGGTACTGATTCACTCAAATCAGCCCTACCAGGAGACATATGTTCCACACCGGTCATACCCTCAATATTGCGTGCAAAATGTTTTTTGATAGTTAAATTCCTGATCAACATGTTTACATCCACCAGAGTTTGGAATAAATCAAAACAGTACGCTGGTACAAAGCTGAGACCATAATTGAGGACTTTAATCTCCAAATCACTGAGTGGGTATGTTGACAGGTTAATCACTGAATTCACACATACTTTGTCCCTGATCTCCCTCGCCTCGGCGGCTGGGGGGGCTGTGGGGGCACTATAGGAGGGCCCTTCAAAATACCCTTTCCTATCTCCTCCCCCCCCCCCTCCTGACTCGCCTGGTAGACTGGGAAAAACCTGTGCCAATTCAGAATTTTCAGGTTCCTTAGCCACTGTCTCTGACCTGTTGGTATTATCTATTAGATATTTGGTGTTCCCTATTGGTGTATGTACCTTGTCTCCTATAATAGTGGCTGGGGCCCCCCTTTTAGTGGGGTCCTCCTCCTCTCCTGAGGTGGAACAGTCCCCAGAGGATTCAGCTTCACTCTCATTAAAAGAGACCTTTTTTGTTTTACCCTGATTCTTTTTTGTTTTCTTGCCTGATCTCTTTCCCTTTGGAAAACGCTTTTGGTCATTATCTCTCTTATTATTCGTTCTCTGTTTCCTATTCTATATATAGATTTTATTATTTTCATAATCTGATAAATCCCTCAAGTATTTGTCGTGTTTAATTTCCATTATTAGGGACTTGGATTCAGCTAGGGAAGCCTTCAATATAGAATCAAACTTTACAAACAATGCATCACTGCTACGTACATTTAATTCAATCTGTAACAAATCAATTTCTTTAGAAACAGAGGCTAACATTTTTGTTTTAAATTCAATAAGCATTCCCATGAGTTTGAGTGAGCAATCTGATAAAACACTGTTCCACACCCTGATAAAGTCCTCATCTTCTACAATAAATGTCGGGAATTTGTTAACCCTTAAGCCTCTGGGAATCATGCCATTAGTTATATACTTTTGAAGTGTCCAAATGTCCCACTTGAGCCTTATTTCTTTGTCCAAAAGAGTTTCCAATTGCTCAAATAGTTTGCTTAGTGTATAAGTGGAATATTCTGACGAAAACACATTCTCAATCTCTCTTGTATCAAATGTTCGTTCATCAGAAGATTGCAATGAATAAAAACTGACAACGTTAGTTAAAATGTCACTCTCCCTTGCTTCCATCCTGCTAGAACTGTCACTGTGTTATGCCTGATAGTCACGCTATATTGTACCACATTCAGTATCTCATTGTAGCTTATTATACAGCTGAGTCATCCTTTTAACATATGTTTTAGATTGTCTTTAGATTGACACCGGGGTCTTATTTAGTTCATTTTTACTGTTTATTCACCTAAAGATATTAGTTTTGTAATAAAATTTATGTCATAGTACATGGTTAGATTCTTATTTACCTTTTAGTAATTTAAATATTTATGAGTATCATGTATATAATTTGAAGGGGATTAGCATTCATTTACGCCACCACACTCTTGTATATATTTTCCAGGGTTATACCTTCCCTACTTATTCAGACTTAAAATAAGTATTTGACATGTAAGTAAAAAATGACTGTAGCAATTTTTTTACGAATGTGAATTATTTTATAAAAAGGAAAATATATGATTGTTGAGCTACCATAGTTATGCTCCCTACTTCCCTTTTGATTACAGTCACTCTGTTACCCTAATTAGTATTGTGCTTATATCATGAATGAATAGAGGTGCAGTTAACATCTAAAAGAAACATTGTCCTAACATTTTTGAGGACATTTAAAAAGTAAGGCAGCCTTTTCATTTTGAAAAAATGGGATTTCTTTCATGTAATTGGCAAGAATACATGAGCTAGTGATGTATGGGATATACAATCCTACCGGGAGGGGCAAAGTCTCCCAAATCTCAAAATGCCTATAAATACACCCCTCAAGATAAAAAGTCTAAGGGCAAATCTAAAGGTTTTGTTCCTTTCGTCAGAATAGAGAACAGAAAACCACTCCTTCCCCTAAGGACTCTGGCTCCAATTGGAAGCCATTCTTGAGTTGGAATAAATCCAAGCCTTATAAGAAACCAAAGCCTGCCCCAAAGACTGCATGAAGGTGCAGCCCTCAACCCAGTTCTGCTGGTGGGGGGCAGATTGAAATTATTTCAAGACGTTTGGGCAGGTTCCATTCAGAATCATTGGATTCAGAATATTGTCTCTCAGGGGTATCGAATAGGTTTCAGAATAAGATCTCCTGTGAGAAGATTTTTCTCTCTCCCACGTTCCAACAAATCCTGTGAAAGCTCAGGCCTTTCTGAAGTGTGTTTCAGATCTAGAGCTTTCAGGAGAAATTGTATCAGTTCCAATTCTGGAACAGGGTCTGGGTTTTTATTCAAATCTATTAATTGTCCCAAAGAAAGAAAATTCATTCAGACCAGTTCTGGATCTGAAGTTTTTGAATCGTTTTGTAAGGGTCCCAACTTTCAAGATGGTGACTATAAGGATTATTCTGCCTTTTGTTCAGCAAGGTCATTACACGTCCTCAATATACTTACAGGATGCGTATCTTCACATTCCAATTCATCTAGACCACGATCGGTTTCTGAGATTCTCTTTTCTAGACAAGCATTACCAATTTGTTGCACTTCCATTTGGTCTAGCAACAGCTCCAAAAATCTTTTTGAAGGTTCTCTGTGCCCTTCTATCTGTAATCAGAGAGCAGGGTATTGCGGTGTTTCCTTATTTGGACGATATCTTGGTATTAGCTCAGTCTTTACATTTAGCAGAATCTCACACAAATTGACTAGTTTGGAGGATTAATCTACTAAAGAGTTTCTTGATTCCACAGACAAGGGTCACCTTTATAGGTTTCCAGATAAATTCAGTGTCCATGACTCTGTCTTTAACAGACAAGAGATGAATGAAATTGGTTTCGAAACCTTCAGTCTTGATCATTCCCTTCAGTGGCTATGTGCATAGAAGTGTTAGGTCTCATGACTGCAGCATCGGACGCGATCCCCTTTGCTAGTTTTCATATGAGACCTCTGCAGTTTTGCATTCTGAATCAATGGTGCAGGGATTATACTCGGACATCCCAGTTGATATACTTAAATTCCAACATTCAACTCTTTCTGTCCTGGTAGTTGGACCATCATTGGATTATTCAAGGGGCCTCTTTTGTTTGTCCTTCCTGGACTGTAATTTCAACAGATGCAAGTCTCACAGGTTGGGGAGCTGTCTGGGGGTCTCTAACAGCACAAGGAGTTTGGAATCCTCAAGAGGTGAGATTACCAATCAATATTTTGCTAACTCTGTGCTATTTTCAGGGCTCTTCAGGCTTGGCCTCTGTTAAAGAGAGAATCATTTATTCATTTTCAGACAGACAATATCACAACTGTGGCATATGTCAATCATCAGGGGGGGACTCGCAGTCCTTTAGCGATTAAAGAAGTATCTTGAATACTTTCTTGGGCGAGAATCCAACTCCTGTCCAATTTCTGTGATACATATCCCAGGCATAGACAATTGGGAAGCGGATTATCTCAGTCATCAGTCTTTATATCCAGGGGAGTGGTTTCTCCATCCAGATGTATTTTGTCAGATTGTACAGATGTGTGGTCTCCCCAAAATAGATCTGATGGCTTCCCATCTAAACAAGAAGATTCCCAGGTACCTTTCCAGGTCCAGGGATCCTCAGGCGGAGATGGTGGATGCGTTAGCAGTTCCTTGGTTTTACCAACTTGCTAAAAATTTTCCGCCTCTAGTTCTTCTTCCAAGGGTGATCTCCAAGATCATATTGGAACAATCGCATGCTTTTCTAATAGCACGAGCATGGCCTCACAGGTTTTTTTATGCGGATCTTGTCTGGATATCCAGTTGCCAGCCTTGGCCACTTCCTTTAAGGCCAGACCTTCTGTCTCAAGGGCCGTTTTTCCATCAGGATATCAAATCACTAAGTTTGAAGTTATGGGAATTGAACGCTTAGTACTTAGTCATAGAGGTCTCTCTGACTCAGTGATTAATACTTTGCTACAAGCTCGTAAGTCTGTTTCAATGAAGGTTTATTATCAGGTTTGGAAAACCTATATTTCATGGTGTTTTTCTCATAAATTCTCTTGGCATTCTTTTAGGATTCCTAGAATTTTACGGTTTCTTCAAGATGGTTTGGATAAAGGTTTGTCTGCAAGTACCTTGAAGGGACAAATCTCTGCTCTTTCTGTTTTATTTCATAGAAAGATTGCTAAACTTCCTGATATTCACTATTTGTTCAGGCTTTGGTTCATATCAAGCCTGTTGTTAAATAAATCTCATTGGAGTCTTAATTTGGTTTTGTAGACTTTGCAGGCTCCTCCTTTTGAGCCTATGCATTCTTTGGATATTAAACTACTTTCTTGGAAAGTGTTGTTTCTTTTGGCTATCTCTTCAGCTAGAAGAGTTTCCGAATTGTCTGCTCTCTCTTGTGAGTCTGCTTTTCTGATTTTCCATCAGGATAAGGCTGTTTTGCTGACTTCGTTTAAATTTCTTCCTAAGGTTGTGAATTCCAATAACATTAGTAGGTAGATTGTTGTTCCTTCCTTGTGTCATAATCCTAAGAAAACTCTTGAAAGATCTTTAAATTCCTTGTATGTTGTAAGAGCTTTGAAATATTATGTTGAAGCTACTAAAGATTTCAGGAAGACTTCTATTCTATTTGTTGGTTTTTTTTTTCTGGTCCTAGGAAAGGTCAGAAAGCCTCTGCCATCTCTTTGGCATCTTGGTTAAAGCTTTTGATTCACAAGGCTTATTTGGAGGCGGGACAGTCTCCGCCTCAGAGAATTACAGCTCATTCTACTAGATCAGTCGCCACTTCTTGGGCTTTTAAGAATGAAGCTTCGGTTGATCAGATTTGCAAAGCAGCAACTTGGTCTTCTTTGCATACATTTACTAAATTTTACCATTTTGATGTATTTGCTTCTTCTGAAGCAGACTTTGGTAGAAAAGGTCTTCAGGCAGCTGTCTCAGTTTGATTCTTCTGCTTATGATTTAAGTTTTTTTCTTCAAATTTATGTGAAATTTATGAGAAAGACTTATTTTTTTGTGGATTTATTTTTTTTCAGCGGAAATAGCTGTTTTTATTTTATCCCTCCCTTTCTAGTGACTCTTCTGTGGTCTCCCACATCTTGGGTATTTTTATCCCATACGTCACTAGCTCATGGACTCTTGCCAATTACATGAAAGAAAACATAATTTATGTAAGAACTTACTTGATAAATTAATTTATTTCATATTGGCAAGAGTCCATGAGGCCCACCATTTTTCATGGGGTTTATGATTTTTGTATAGAAGCACAATTTTATTTCCAGTTACTTTTTTTTTGTATGCTTTTTTACTCCTTATTTTTTCACCCCACTACTTGGCTATTCGTTAAACTGAATTGTGGATGTGGTGAGTGGTGTATTTATAGGCATTTTGAGGTTTGGGAAACTTTGCCCCTGGTAGAATTGTATATCCCATACGTCACTATCTCATTGACTCTTGCCAATATGAAAGAAATGAATTTATTAGGTAAGTTCTTACATAAATTATGTTTTTCCAGTGCTGAATAAATAAACTTTTTTTCAGACCTCTGGAGTCTTTTTCCCTTTCCATCCATAGTGATGTAGATGGTGCTCCTATCATCAGATGATCTAAGACGTCTTGTCAGTACAGTGAGGCCCCACAAAGAATTTTAGAGTTGCATATTTTAGATTGAGAGATGTTTATCCAGCTATACATTGATCTAGATATGAATAAAAGACACCTACATTAAAATATAGGGTTTTAAAAAAAATCCCAAAGACTATTTGTAATTCTTCTCTGTGCCAGCGAGGTTTTAATAAAGAACTTTAAGTTAAAACACATTTTTCTTTGTAAATTTTTTTTAACAAGTTTAAAGCTTATTTCTTTTAGAATTTTTTATTTATGTATAGATCCTTTTTTAAAATTAACTTTTATAATGTTTTCAGTTTTTAATATTAAATAGACAGGCTTTGTCTTGTCCAAGGCTGGATTGGCCTATTAGGATACCAGGTATTTCCTGGTTGGCCGCAGCTGCTGGGGCTAATCAGCTTCAACTTAAGGGGGTACTGCCGCTGGTGAAGTGATGCAGTTGAATCATCTTTCTTTTTTCCTTTGTGCTATAAGTATTAAAGTCATAAAGTATTTCCTTGTACGTTTTATTTTCTAGACAATTAACCACTTTAGTAGATGATTTGTAGTGTCTAGTCAAGTCGTACTGTGAGATAGTGACTCACATGTTTTGAGTGTCTTCTCCATATCACACTATGGATAATAATTTTAACACTGAGGGAGTCATGGTTAAAACTGGGTTGTAGGGTGCCTATATAACAACAATCTGAAAAACTAATACAATTTAATTCGGAAAAAAACATTGAGGGAAGAAGTATCCTAGTAATGCCCTTGAGAAAAATGGGGTATGTGCATTCTACTGACGGAGTTGAAAATAGAGCTGGTCTTCAATTTTTTCCAGGGCTGCTTTTTATTTCCAGTCCAGCTCTGGCCTTGTTCTTTCCTGTATTCTGATTATATTTACAACTAGAAGTAAAAATAAATAACAATTTGGTTGCAATTTTCTCTACTGCATAATATTATCTTTTCCATCTTTTTCTTTATTAAATGGACATGAATATTAATGTTTTCACTAGGGTTGCACCAATACTAGTATCGGTGCCGATACCAAGTATTTGCATGAGTACTTGTACTCGTGCAAATGCACCGATACTTAAACCGATACCTCTATTCCTACCCATATGCCATCTTGTGGAGTTTTTCAAACTGTATGTTCCCATTTCATTTTAAGCTGGATTGGAGACTTAACTAAAAATTGTTCACTTCTGTTCTGCCAATACAAATTGCTGTTATTTGTATTATTTTACATCAGAGCAGTGCTTTAAAAGCTGCTACTTTACAGCTGGAAGCCTCTCATCTTGCACAATTATGCTCAAAATATACTGTACTCTGAGGAACACCCTTAGCCAGGGCTGGACTCGGAATAAAAAGCAGCCCTGGAAAAATATGAAGACCAGGCCGATTTTCTGTTGAGTCAGTAGAATACAAATGCCCCATTTTTCTCAAAGGAGATTACTGGGATACTCCTTCCTCAATATTATTTTCAGAATTAAATTATATGACTTTGTATTATGTACAAGTGTCAGATGTATCAGTTATATAGGCACCCTACAACCAATTGCATCCAGTAATCGCCCCTTTAAATTGTAGCTTTCCAATCCCAGCTGCTGCAGCTGTTATTTATTATTGTTATTATTAATATATGTTATTGTAATAATTTTATTTATAAACATGTTCTATAAACTTTGTGACAACAAGCACATAAAACTGTTATTTTGAGATACAGTTCATAATTATAAAGAAGCGATCTTAAATCATTAGTCTGTATTGTGCTTGGTAAACTGTCATGACATTAAAAAAGTATCGGTAATTGGTATCGGTGAGTATTTGAAAAAAAGTATCGGCACTTGTTCTCGGTCTTAAAAAAATGGTATCGGTGCAACCCTAGTTTTCATTCATATGATTTTGCCTTTTCCATTTCTTTTGTACTTAAAGTGAAAGTCAACTCTAGCGTTTGTGAAAAGCTAGAATTGACTATTGAAACAAATAAAGGGGGCTTTCATTCATGAAGTATAAAATACTTCATGCAGAAAGCTCCTTTATTTGTTTCAAGCAATTGCTGCTCTGAGCTTCTAAGGCAGCCTACGGCAGATCGCTGTTTTGCTATGAGGTGACGTTTTCACCTCTTAGCCAATAGCTGTACAGTGAATCCGGCTTGGCGCCCTTGTGAGCCTGATTTCCCGCACGCAGGTGGAAAAGTCACCTCTTAGCAAAACAGTGATCTGCCGTAGGCGCTTTCTGCATGAAGTATATTATACTTCATGAATGAATGTCCCCTTTATTTGTTTTAATATTCAATCCTAGCGTTTCACAAACAATAGGGTTCACTTTCACTTTTAAGGGATTTGAAACCCAAAGTTTCAGAGCATACAATTTAAAAAAGTTTCCAATTTACTTTGGTTGTAAAATGTGTTTAATTCTCATGTTATAGTTTGTTGAAGAGATATCTAGATCGGTGGTACGCCTATGTCAGGAGTACTACCTAGCAGGACAACGTGCTGAAATCTAGTGCTCTTGCAAAACTACTGCCATATATAGATTACAACTGGAGCTCTTACAGTTACACACAAGCAAAAAGGGGTTTATCGCAGGCGTTTGGAGCGCATCAGGTTTTTTGTTCTTATTACAAGTTGAAAGTAAATGCAATCACTTGAGCGCAATTCAAGTTAACACTTGAGATACCACATCCTCAGAGATCTGGTTAACTGTTTCACAAAACAAAAATGTTGCACTAAACACATCAATAATAAATTACAAAGTATAATTACACTCATAATAACACCATCTAATAGAAATTATTAACAATATTACACAAAAAAGGTTATAAGGGCAAGATGTGAGGTCTCAGGTGTTAGGGGGGGAAGGGGGGAAACAGGCAGGCAAAAGGCTTTAACATAGAGATACATAAATGTATATGTCTAAAGATGTATATGTATTTATATGTTTATATGTGTGTACATATGTATTTATATATGTATATATGTTTTAACAGACATATATACACATAAAAACATATGTACACACACACATTATATATATATATATATATATATATATATATAGAGATATAGATAGAGATATACAGTATAGATAGATATATAGATATTGTCAAGAGATGCAGGACACATGCAGGACACAGCAAAGATGGTACAACTCTATTTTATTGTAGAATATGGAAATATACATCTGGTAGCATTGATCTCACTAACTAACTGACCTAAGCCCCACCCCCAATCTGGGGACGTCACTTCCTACTCTCATCACATCTTCCCCCTTTTCAAAGGACAACGCATACATTTTTTTTCTTTTGAATATAACAAATAACAAGGTATACAACAACAGTTTTGTATAGTATAGAACACATAACAAGTTACAGAAAATATGAACAACATGAATTACATACTGACTTGAACATTGGGGTAGACTACCCTAGTCCACAGTGACCATGGGATTATTCTACCCATACTTCCGGTCACTGTTCTAACTAAAGTTAATCCCGATATCGGGCCGGAAGTTTCACCACTCGTCCGCTTGATGTAACTCTACATGAACTGTCCTCTGATACAGAAGAAGGTGATTGAGAGTCTGCTGGAGGCAAAGACATAACCCCACTGTGATCTTGCTGAGGGGAAGGCACCCCTCTTAAAACAGGGGTTCCCACCGGTGGTGGTACTGAGGCATCCAGTTCCAAACTCTCAGGTAAAGGCCTACATAAGGTCTACATAAGACCATGGTTCTGGAGAGCGTCCAATTAAAATAGCAGGCATCTTCCATTTCTTCTCATCATCCAGTTTAATTCTGACACTTTGCCCCGCATTCAGCTCCTGCAAGGGCCTCACAGAATGTCTCCTGTCATAGAAGAATCAATAGCCCCTTTTTGCCTCTTCATCTCTCCTAAGGACTTCGTCCTGAGGAATAGAGCTAGTTGGCTGGAAGACACCCACAGAGGATAAGGTGGTGCGAATCTGGCGTCCTAGCATCAGCTGTGCCGGGCTAAACCCCGTGGCTTGAATGGGAGTCGCCCTATAGGACAAGAGGGCCAGGTACGGCTCAGATTGCTTCTAAATGAATTTTGTTGTTTGAACTGCCCTTTCAGCCATTCCATTGGCCTGCGGGTAATGTGGACTTGAAGTGGAATGTATAAAATCATATTCCCTGCTGAAAGAACTGAACTCTGTGGGAGCGAACTGCATTCTGTTATCACTCACCAACTCCATTGGTATGCCCCACCGGGCGAACAAGCTCTTGAGATGTGTGATAACGGTTTGACTTGTAATTTCATTCAAAGGTGCAATTTCCAAATACCTGGAATAGTAGTCGATCACAACTAGGAACTTTTTCCTGTGCAGTTCGCACAAATCAGCAGCTATTTTCTGCCATGGGCCTGCAGGCAGCGGAGTAGAAATCAAGGGCTCCCTTCTCTGAGTAGTCCGGCATTCCCGGCAAAAGGCACATTTAGACACATGGTTTGCAATGTCGGAACTGATCCCAGGCCACCATACAGCCATAGCTGCCCTTTCTCTGCACTTTGTAATGCCTAAGTGACCATTGTGAATCCTAACATCTCCTGCCGCATACTGACAGGAATAACAATGCAGTCCTGGAACAGCACCAACCCATCCAGCTCCGTGAAATGCGACCTTTCTGACTGGTAAGAATTTAAAGACATCTAGGCTGCCCAACTCTCGGGGAAACCTTCTTTTATGTACTTTATAACTTCTTGAAGGTCTGTATCTAAATATGTCTCTATCTTTATTTGTTCTAGCTTCCCTGAAGAGATGGACTTGGAGGTCAGAACTCAATCTACATACACTTTCACATCCGATTCCGTTGAAGACTCTTCAGCAGCAGCCAGGGGGATCCTGGATAGTGAATCTTCCACAACCAGTTGTTTCCCCAGCACATGCACTGCATGAACGTTGAATCTGAGCAGCCTCATTAGAAGTCTCTGGCATCTTAGGGGTGTTTTGTCAATATCATAGGAGTTGATTAGAGGGACTAGCGGTTTATGATCAGTCTCCAGACTAAATTTCTCTAAACCCACTAGGTAACGCTGAAAGCTCTCACAGGCCCAAACTGCAGCCAGGCACTCTTTCTCAATTTGGGCGTATTTTGACTCAGCAGCCATCAGTGTACGGGAACAGTAGGCGATGGGCTGTAGTTTGTTTTCATTCAGCTGCAGGAGGGCGCTCCCTAACCCATAACTGCTTGCATTAGCACTAACCACAGTCTTTTTGGAAGGGTCGTAGAACCCCAACACTGGGGCAGACCCCAGCAGGGACTTGACCTGCATAAAATATTCTTCCTGTGAAGGTCCCTAGACCCAGGCAACATCTTTCTTTAGAAACTCTGTGATAGAGTGTAGTATTGTGGATAAATCTGGAAGGAACCTGCCCACATAATTTACAAGGCCCAATATTTGTCTCAGCTCATGTACATCAGAAGGATTTTTCATCTGTTCAATAGCACAAATTTTCTTGGGGTCTGGCTTGATGCCATCCCCCATTGATGATATGCCCAAAGTAACATAACTCAGCTTTCCCAAAATGGCATTTCTCTTTGTTTAGCTTCAGCCTGGACTCTCTGATAGTCTGCAGCACACAGCTTAATCGCTGATCATGTTCCTCCAATGTAGACCCATACACTAGATGTCATCCATAACGACTGCCGTGCCCACGTGGTCTCTTAGGAGAGAACTCATTTCTCTTTGGAAGATTTCAGGAGCAAAGGATATCCCGAAGGGAAGTCTGCAAAAACAAAACCGACCTACTGGTGTTATGAAGGTAGTCAGTTTGCGGCACTTTGGATCTAGAGCTATCTGCCAGAAGCCACTAGAAGCATCCAATGTAGAGAAGAACTTCGCACCCGCCAATTTCGGAGCTATGTCTTCAAGTGTCAGCAGCACATATCTCTCTCTCTTCACTGCCTCATTCAGCCTTTTCAAGTCTATGCAGATGCGTACCTTGCTGTTTTTCTTTGCAGCAGGCACAATGGGGGCACACCAGTCAGTTGCTTCAACAACCTCTTTAATAACCCCCTTATTCTTCATACACAGAAGCTCCTTCTCCACTTGATGCATGAGTGGGAACGGAATTCTACGGGGAGTGGTAATTCTGTATGGGACTGCGTTACCTTTAAGTGATATACGGACTGGGTTGCAATTCAATAGGCCCAATTCACCAAACATATCTTCTGAGATTTCATTCACTCTGGCTACTAGGCCCAAACCACAGGCTGCTTTTCTGCTCAATAAATTGTTAACACACTGACCTCTAATTACATGCACCCACATGGTAAATTTCCTTTGCTTGTACTCGCAGCTGGCAAGAAATTTCCTCGCACAATCAATGCGGCCACCAGGACTATGGACTTTTGTTGTAACTTTCGCCAGCTGGGGCTGTCGAGGCAGTTTTATAAACGCTGCAAGAGACATTACAGTGATGTCTGCTCCTGTGTCAATCTTAAAGGCAACTTTGGCTCCCATTACAGTAAGAGTAACCCTCCAATCATCTTCTGAACCCGGCCATTCAACAACAGACCCCACAAAGAACACTTCTTGACCCTCCTGGTCGCTATCCACCTGCATCTCCTTAATATATTCAGTCTTACACACCACTTCAAAATGGCCCATCCTGTTACATTTTCTACATCTTTTGTCTTTAGCAGGGCATATGACACTCTGATCATGGGCACGGTTGCACCGTGTGCATCGGGCATGCTGCGCCCCTCCACTTCTTGGCCTATCTGTTATCTTAGATCTACCGCTCACACTGTGCCTTTCACTAGCAGCTCTCCTGAACTGCTGCACTTCATCCACAATACTATCAGACCTCAGATCAGCACTTTGCTTTTTCACCAGTTCACTCTGGCGGGCACCCCTAATAGCTCCATCTAATGTTAAATCAGACTCTAACTGTAGCTTCAGTGAGACTTCAGCATCTGCAATTCCAATAACTATTCTGTCTCTGATTTGCTCTTCTTTAGCAACACCAAACTCAGAATTCAGCTAGTTCATACAGGCTGCCCACAAATGACTCCACAGATTCTCCCACACGCTGATTACGTTTGTGAAAACAAGCCCTCTCATGAATCACATTTCTTCTGGGCACAAAGTGGGCACTGAGTTTATTCATAACTATTTCAAAGTCAAATTCTTCCACTTCTTGGAAAATAAAAGTATTGAACACTGGCTCCACATATATCCCCATAACATAGAGTATAAAAGATAATTAACTTGTACTTCCCCACTCTCCTTGTCCAGCTTGGAAGCAATCCTGAAGCGCTGAAACCGCTGACGCCATGTGGGCCAAGCTGCAGGCTGAGAGAAATCAAAAGGCTCAGGTGGGATAAACTTTGACATTGTCATCGATCAGGAAACAGAAGCGCAGGCAAGAACTTCTGACACCATGTCATGAGATGCAGGACACATGCAGGACACAGCAAAAATGGTACAACTCTATTTTATTGTAGAGCATGGAAATATACATCTGGTAGCATTGATCTCACTAACTAACTGCGACACAGACAAACGGACCTAAGCCCCGCCCCCAATCTGGTGACGTCACGTCCTACTCTCATCACAGATATATATGTGTATTAGAGCCCTTTGTCATTAAATAGATGAAAACAAGCAAAATCATATTTTTCAATTTTCAGATTTAATAAAGTGTTATACTGTGTATTTACTGTAAATATTTCACATTCCAGTGTTCTGCACATAGGGGAATATGTTCTAAGTATATATATATATATATATATATATATATATATAGTGTATTAGGAAGAAGATAAACAAGGTACTGCAAACTCTGGTTCCAAAGTGGTTATTTTAATGAACAGTTAGGTGAGATACACAGTCACAGTGTGCAGGGTTGGGTCTGACGCGTTTCCCGCATGCTCACATGCGCTTCATCAGAGATCTCACTATATATATATATACATCCTATGACCCTGCAACATGCACAGCCCTGGGTGCAAACCAGCACTCTCAGGAAGCTGCACTGTCACCAGAGCCACAGGCAGTTAACCCCAGGCAGGCCTGGGTGCAAGGCCCAAACAGGGAAAATTACAAAAAAATAATACTTTAATATAACACGCAGAAAAAGTCCAGCACTCACTCACAAGCTCTCAACTAAGATAAAAAACCTGTGTTTTGTATATGTTTGGGGAGATTTCATAAGCCTGTGCACCCTCCATTTTTTCACAGTTGCTTTTTTTCACAGTTGTTGGATTGTGAGCCTGCATTGTGTGGCTGTTTAGGGACCCAGGTTTTTGGAAGAGACCTTGACGAGGTACCTGGGCTTTTCCCATTTGGCCAGATGCGGTAACTAATTCTTCCATTGCTGCTTTTTATCTTAGTTGAGAGCTTATGAGTGAGTGCTGGACTTTTTATATGTGTTTATATTAATGATTTTTTTTTTGTAATTTTCCCTGTTTGGGCCTTGCACCCAGGCCTGTCTGGGGTTAACTGCCTGTGGCTCTGGTGACAGTGCAGCTTCCTGAGAGTGCTGGTTTGCACCCAGGGCTGTGCATGTTGCAGGGTCATAGGATGTGTACCCGGTCCGGCCTGAGAGTGCTGACCCCACCCGTGTTTAGTATATGTTTGGGGAGATTACATAAGCCTGTGCACTCTCCATTTTTTCACAGTTGCTTTTTTTCACAGTTGTTTGATTGTGAGCCTGCATTGTGTGGCTGTTTAGGGACCTAGGTTTTTTGGAAGAGACCTTGACGAGGTACCTGGGCTTTTCCCATTTGGCCAGATGCGGTAAATAACTCTTCCATTGCTGCTTTTTATCTTAGTTGAGAGCTTGTGAGTGAGTGCTGGACTTTTTCTGCGTGTTATATTAAAGTATTATTTTTTTTGTAATTAAATATGTCCTTGCTGGCAAGTAACAAAGCCATTTAGGGTAATGATGTAGCCAGCCGAATAACAAGATATGATCACCAAAATCATTACAAATCCACCTCCATATTTGACAGTTGGAACCAGCCAGTCTGAGTTGTACTCTTCCTTGGGAATAATGATGCTGGGAATAATGTAAATGATAATTTATCAGAACATATCACTTATTTTCAGTATTTAGCTGTCCAGGTTTTATGATCATGAAACCATCTTTTTTTTATATTTTAGTATTAGTGTCTGTAATTAAAGGGATATAAAACCCAAAACTTTCATGATTCAGATAGATCATGCAATTTTAAACAACTTTCTATTTACTTCTATTATAAATATCTATGTATTCTCTTGATATCTTTTGTTGAAAAGCAGGGACGTATGATTAGGAGCTGGCCCATTTCTGGATCACTATATGGCAGCAGTTTTGCCAGAATGCTATCCATTTGCAAGAGCACTAGATGGCAGCACTATTTCCTGCCATGTAGTCCTCCAGATGCCTACCTAGGTAAAGCAAGTTTGATAATAGAAGTAAATTAGAAATAAAATAAAATAAAATGGTATACCCTGTTTGAATCACAAAATAAAATCTTTGGGTTTCATATCTCTTTAAATATTTAGCAATTGCAGCTCTTCCATGGATATTGGCTTTGCCAAGTTCTCTGTGGACTGTTTTTGTGGAAGCAGAGTCTACATGGTGGATAGTAAGTTCTACCGTTACATTTGCTAAAGAAGTTCTGTGTTGTTTGGTCACAATCCTTGTTAGTGTTTGACGGTTCCTATCATTCCCCGTTGGTTTTTACCCACTATTCTTCTTTGACGGTGAAGTCTCGGCATGCTTTCTGTATGCAGTCATAAGTGTGGACGTTATTGCCTTTGCTAAATGTGCTATCATGATTTGTGTTCTTTGCAAGTCTGACAAGTCACTCATTTCACTGACCACTTGTACTAACTGCTTCTGAACAAAACTTGTTGTCAGGTTAGGAAAAGTCCAGAAGAAGACCCAAATGCTAGGGCGAACTTAAACAACACCCTTGCACTCTGAGTTTAATCCAGGATGTGACCCCACGACAACCTCTAAAAAACAACATACTCACGATATGGAGCAGGGTTAGCCTGAGACCAAAGTAATTCAAGATATCAGCCAAATAGACTTCTGAGTAAGGAACTGGTTACAGGAAAAGTCTTCCACAGAATCTGGAGAGCAGGGATAGTCACTTATACTCAGACAGAGGAAGGGTAAACAAGAAACAATTAATAATGCAGGAGTTGGTAACTTGTTATCAGGCAGTTTGAGGGTTAATACTGTGTAGTCAGTCCTTGAAGAGTTTGGCAACAGGTTATCAGGCAGTTTGTAGGTTTATACTGAATAGTCAGTACATGCAGAGTTAGATAACAGGATATCAGGTAGTTAGAGGGTTAATACAGATTAATCAGTACTTGCAGGGATTGGCAACAGGTTGTCATGCAGTTTGAGAGTTTCACAGAATAGACAGTCTTTGCAATGTTTGGCAACAGGATATCAAGCAGTTTGAAGGTTTACACTGAATTAACAGTATTTGCAGAGTTTTGGCAACAGGTAAACATGCAGTTTGAGAGTTTCACAGTATAAACAGTCTTTGCAATGTTTTGCAACAGGATATCAAGCAGTTTGAAGGTTTACACTGAGTAAACAGTATTTGCAGAGTTTTGGCAACAGGTAACAAGCAGATTGAGAGATTCACAGAATAAATAGTACTTGCAATGTTCGGCAACAGGTTATCAGGAAGTTAGAGGATTAACCCAGGAAAGTCAGTCTTTGCAGAGTTTGACAGTTAGAGTGATTCCACAGCGAAGTCCTCACAGGAGCCACAAAGAGTAACAAACAAACGGGCACTGAAGAAACAGGAAGCCCGGAATAAAAAGCCTGGTAGTGACATCATCAGGAAGGGGCGGCTCAGACTACCTGTCAATCAAGCACACAGAGAGGACAGCTGGAGCTTCCCAGCGGCCGCGCGTGACACTTGTTCTACTCTGGCATATAACCTAGAGAATATAGACTAAGAAAAGATAAACAAAAGATAATTGTAACATTTGTTTTTTCTCACTGTAACTATAATATTATTTACTAACCCCTATAATAATGGTGTTCACATTATTTTTGCCACCCCCTGTATATAGATATATATTTACATCTATCTATCTACATCTTTCTATGTATTGTTTATTAATAAAATTGTGTTAACAGTGATATAACGAGATATGATGTATGACAAGGTTTTTGACTGGAAAGGGCTAAAAGGTGTATGTATATATGTGTGTATTTGTATGTGTGTGTGTGTATATATATATATATATATATATATATATATATATATATATATATATATATATATATAAATGTAGACAAGGGGAAGGCACTCAGCATTTTAAACAATAACTATTTATTCACAGATTAACGTGTGACGGGCAACCTCGAAAACGTTAATCTGTGAATAAATAGTTATTGTTTAAAACGGTGAGTGCCTTCCCCTTGTCTACATTTCTACATTATTGATTTGAAGTGCACCCCGGCTGCTGAAAGTGGACAAAAGTGTGCTGGAACCCTCCCTACATTTTATACACACACACACACACACATATATATATATATATCAGCATGGATGCACTCACTGGGTCTTAATGCAAATGGGAAATTTATTCCATAAGTAACTTTTCAGGGTTACCCCTGTCTTCAGACAGGAACTATAAACAAATAAAACCTGCTTACCTTTACTTATACCCCACCATCTTTGTGTATTTTCCATGGTGCTGCCAATGGCGTTCCGAGAACCTGTGACATCACTGAGTGCCCACAATCACTTGATCAGCAACTCATGTCCATACCCATGGCAGCCTGACATTGCCTCACAGCGTGCATAGGAAATACTGTATACACATAGCATCTGTGTGATCAAAACCAAAACAATGTGCATAGTGTATACCCTGATCTAAAAACATCTAAAAACAACCCACATGATCTATATTTATTAGCTGTTACTTCATCCTATACCTAATTATCCCTCTTCACTTTGATATATGCTATAATGTCTAATCTTATGTTCACTAGCATATGACATATATAGTCCCATATGCTACTAGTTATCTTGGACATACCTATGTCATTGTTTCATTCATACTGAGACCAATAGGCTTTGATTTTTTAGTTAAATATCAATAATATTATTATAAATTCTCATTTATATAAGAATTTAATTATTTTAGATTCGAAAAGGACTTCTACTTGCAAATCTCAGGAACAGCCATGGGGTGGAATGTGGCCCCTACATATGGAAATTTATTCATGGCCGAATTTGAGACGAGGGACAACATGGCCATTTTGGATGATAAAATAACCTTCTATAAAAGGTATATTCTTCTATGGAGATGCACTGAGGAGGAATTGATGCAGTGGTATGCTTAGATTAATACAATACATCCCACGATCAAATTTAAAATGGTCTATTATACAGATATGATTGACTTCCTGGACCTGAGGGTGCACAAGAAAGAAGGGAGATTAATGACCACTCTGTATAGGAAAGATACAGATAAAAACCTCATCCTGCACGCTACTAGTTGCCACCCTCCGGCACTGAAGAAAGCACTCCCTACCTCACAAATTAAAGAATTATCAGGAACAACATGGAAGAAGTTAATAGGAATGTACAGTTACAAGAACTGGAAAAAAAAGTTGAGAAAAGAGGTTACAAAACAAAAATACTGAGAGAATGTAGGGAGAAAACAAAGAAGGACACACAGGATTCTTTTTTGACGACTAGAGTGATGAAGGATGATGCTGATCAATTAACAATGGCACTTACCTATACCAGGGAAGATGAGAGAACAGCTTCAACTATCAATAAGTATTGGCCAATTATAGAATCGGACACCTCATTACTTTTCAGTGGTGAAAAGTCACCTAGAGTAGGATTCCACAGGGCAAGATCATTAAGAGATCACTTGATCCAATCAGATCCCAGGGACTGTTATACACCTACAACCTGGCTACAACAAGCCAAGGGTTGCTACAGATGCCTGGGATGTGTGACCTGTAATGGTTTAACAACTGGTAAATTCTTTTGTCACCCCTATACAAAAAAGAAGTTCTTCTTGAAACATCAAGTAACATGTGCCACTATGCATATAGTTTTTCTCCTACATTGGGAAATTCTATGTTGGGCAAATGGTGAACACTTTAAGAACACACATGGCAGAATGGCGATCAGGACAGCCATAGAAAAGAAGGAATCAGAACAAGCAGTGGCCAGACACTTTGCAAAGGCAGGGCACAGAGTTTCTGACTTAATATATACTATCATCGATCATATACCACTACCTATGAGAGGGGTGCGATAGGGCAAGGACCCTACTTCAGTGTGAGTCAAGATGGATATATACCTTGGGTACTGTCATGAGATGCAGGACATATGCAGGACACAGCAATGATGGTACAACTCTATTTTATTACAGAGCATAGCAATACACATCCAGACAGGTTGATTGTACTAAACTAACTGCGACACAGACACCGGACCTAAGCCCCGCCCACCAGCTAGTGACATCACATCCTGCTATCATCACATCTTCCCCTTTTTCAAAGGCAAAGCATACATTCACATATATTAAACAACAAGGTACACCAACAGGGTATACACAACATTTTGTTTTAGAACATTATAAAAAAAACAGATAGATTAGAAAACATGAACAAACAAATTACATCCTGACTTGGACATCGGGGTAGACTACCCTAGTCCACAGTGACCATGGGATTATTCTGCCCATACTTCCGGTCACTGTTCTAGCTAAAGTCAGTCCCTGTATCGGGCCGGAAGCCTCACCACTCTTCCGCTTGATGTAACTTTGCATGAATTGTCCTCTGATACAGAAGATGGTGAACAAGAGTCTGCTGGAGGCAAAGATATATCCCCGCTATGATCTTGCTGAGGGGAAGGCACCTCTCTTAGAACAGGAGATCCCACCGGCGGTGGTACTGAGGTATCCGGTTCCAGACTCTCAGGTACAGGCTGAAGATGTCTTCGGTTACGGCGTGTAACCGTCCCTCCCTCTGTAAGGACTGTGTAAGACCTTGGTTCTGGAGAGCGGCACACTACCGTAGCAGGCGTCTTCCATTTCTTCTCATCATCCAGTTTAATTCTGACACTTTGGCCCGCTTTCAGTTCCTGTAAAGGCCTGACAGAATGTCTCCTGTCGTAGAAGAAACGATAACCCTTTTTGGCCTCTTCATCCCTCCTAAGGACTTCGTCCCGAGGAACAGGGCCAGGCGGCTTGAAGACACCCACTGAGGGTAAAGTGGTGCGAATATGGCGTCCTAGCATCAGCTGTGCCGGGCTAAACCCGGTGGCTTGAATGGGCGTCGCCCTGTATGACAAGAGGGCTAGGTACGGTTCAGATTGCTTTAGGATGAATTTTGTTGTTTGAACTGCCCTTTCAGCCATTCCGTTGGCCTGCGGATAATGTGGACTTGACGTGGAATGTACAAAATCATATTCCCTGCTGAAGGCACTGAACTCTGTAGAAGCGAACTGCATGCCATTATCACTCACCAGCTCCATTGGAATGCCCCAGCGAGCGAACAAGCTCTTCAGGCGAATGATAACGGCCTGACTTGTGATATCATTCAGGGGTGCTATTTCCAAATACCTGGAATAGTAGTCGATAACAACAAGAAACTTTTTCCCGTGCAGTTCGCACAAATCAGCAGCTATTTTCTGCCACGGCCCCGCAGGCAGCGGAGTAGACATTAAGGGCTCCCTTCTCTGAGTAGGCCGGCGTTCCCGGCAAAAGGCACATTTAGACACGTGATTTGCAATGTCGGAGCTGATCCCAGGCCACCACACAGCTGTAGCTGCTCTTTCTCTGCACTTTGTAATGCCTAAGTGGCCATCATGAATCCTGTTTAACATCTCCTTCCTCATGCTGACAGGAATTACAATACGGTCTTGGAACAGCACCAACCCCTCCAGCTCCGTGAGCTGCGACCTCTCTGGCTGGTAAGCATTTAAAGACATCCAGGCTGCCCGGCTCTCGGGCCAGCCATCTCTTATGTACCTTATAACTTCTTGCAGATCTGTGTCCAAATATGTCTCTTTCTTTATCTCTTCCAGTTTCCTTGAAGAAATGGACTTAGAGGCCAGAACTGAATCAACATACACTTTTACATCCGATTCTGTAGAGGATTCTTCAGCAGCAGCCAGCGGGAGCCTGGACAGTGTATCTGCCACAACCAGCTGCTTCCCCGGCACATGCACTGCCTGAACATTGAACCTGAGCAGTCTCATTAAAAGTCTCTGGCATCTCAAGGGTGTTTTGTCGATGTCATAAGAATTGATAAGAGGGACTAGCGGTTTGTGGTCAGTTTCCAGACTAAATTTCTCCAAACCCACTAGATAACGCTGAAAGCGATCACAGGCCCAAACTGCAGCCAGGCACTCTTTCTCAATTTGAGCGTATTTTGACTCCGCAGCCGTCAGTGTGCGGGAACAGTAGGCGATGGGCTGTAGTTTGTTGTCATTCAGCTGCAGGAGTGCAGCCCCCAACCCATAACTGCTTGCATCAGCACTAACCACAGTCTTTTTTGAAGGGTCGTAGAACCCCAGCACTGGGGCAGACCCCAGCAGGGACTTAGCATGCAGGAACGCTTTTTCTTGTGAGGGTCCCCAGACCCAGGCAACATCTTTCTTAAGCAACTCTGTGATAGGGTGCAAAACTGTAGATAAATCTGGAAGAAACTTGCCCACGTAATTTACTAGGCCCAATATCTGTCTCAGCTCATGTACATCAGAAGGGCTTTTCATCTGTTCGATAGCCCGAATTTTCTCGGGGTCCGGCTTGATGCCATCCCCGTTGATGATATGCCCAAAGTAGCATAATTCAGTTTTCCTAAAATGACATTTTTCTTTATTCAGCTTCAGCCCAGACTCTTTGATAGCCTGCAGCACACAACTCAAACGCTGATCATGCTCCTCCACTGTAGACCCATACACTAGAATGTCGTCCATGACGACTGCTGTGCCCACGTGGCCACTCAGGAGAGAACTCATTTCCCTCTGAAAGATCTCAGGAGCGGAGGATATCCCAAAGGGAAGTCTGCAGAAACAGAACCGACCTACCGGAGTGATAAAGGTAGTCAGTTTGCGGCACTTTGGATCCAGGGGGATCTGCCAAAAGCCGCTAGAAGCGTCTAATGTGGAAAAGAACTTCGCCCCAGCCAACTTCGGGGCTATATCTTCCAGTGTCGGCAGCACAAATCTCTCCCTCTTCACTGCCTCATTCAACCTTTTCAGGTCCACACAGATGCGCACCTTTCCGTTTTTCTTTGCAACTGGAACAATGGGGGCACACCAATCAGTTGCCTCAACAACCTCTTCAATAACCCCCATAGACTTCATGCGCATGAGCTCTTTCTCCACTTGAGGCATGAGCGGGAACGGAATTCTACGAGGAGTAGAAATACTGTACGGGACTGCGTCACTTTTAAGTGCTATACGGACAGGTTTGCAGCTCAGTAGGCCCAACTCGCCAAACATATCTTCAGAGATCTCATTCACTCTGGCCACGAGGCCCAAGTCACAGGCTGCTTTTCTGCTCAATAAACTGTTAACACACTGACCTCGGATCACATGCACCCACATGGTGAACTTCCTTTGTTTGTACTCACAGCTGGCAAGAAATTTCCCCACACAATCAATGCGGCCACCAGGACTATGAACATTTGTAGTAACCTTCGCCAGCTGGGGCTGTCGAGGCAGTCTCATAAATTCAGCAAAAGACATTACAGTGATATCTGCTCCTGTGTCAATCTTAAAATCAACATTGGCTCCCATTACAGTAAAGGTAACTTTCCAATCTTCCTCTGAGCTTGTCCGTTCCACAACAGACCCCACAAAAGACACTTCCTGACCCTCCTGGTCACTGTCCACCTGCATCTCCTTAATGTATTCAGTTTTACACACCACTTCAAAATGGCCTATTCTGTTACATTTTCTGCATCTTTTATCTCTGGCCGGGCATATAGCACTCTGATCATGAGCCCGGTAGCACCGTGTGCATCGGCCATGTTGCGCCCATCCACTTCTAGGCCTTTCCAGTACTTTAGATCTACCGCTCACACTGTGCCTTTCACTAGCAATTTTCCTAGACTGTTGTACTTCATCCACAATACTCTCAGACCTCAGATCAGCACTTTGCTGTTTCACCAGTTCACTCTGGCGGGCCATCCTAATAGCCCCGTCTAATGTTAAATCAGGCTCTAACTGCAGCTTCAGGGAGACTTCAGCATCTGCAATTCCAATAACTATTCTGTCTCTGATTTGCTCTTCTTTAGCAACACCAAACTCACAGAATTCAGCTAATTCATACAGGCTGCGCAAAAATGACTCCACAGATTCTCCCACACGCTGATTACGTTTGTGAAAACAAGCTCTCTCATGAATCACATTTCTTTTGGGCACAAAGTGGGCACTGAGTTTATCCATAACTATATCAAAGTTAACTTCTTCCCCTTCTTGGAAAGTAAAAGCATTGAACACTGGCTCTACATCTTTCCCCATAGAGTATAAAAGAGAATTAACTTGTACTTCACCACTCTCCTTGTTCAGTTTGGATGCAATCCTGAAGCGCTGAAACCGCTGACGCCATGTGGGCCAAGCTGCAGGCTGAGAAAAGTCAAAAGGCTCAGGTGGGGTAAACTTTGACATCGTCATCATCAGAAACAGAAGCGTAGTCCAGAACTTCTGACACCATGTCATGAGATGCAGGACATATGCAGGACACAGCAATGATGGTACAACTCTATTTTATTACAGAGCATAGCAATACACATCCAGACAGGTTGATTGTACTAAACTAACTGCGACACAGACACCGGACCTAAGCCCCGCCCACCAGCTAGTGACATCACATCCTGCTATCATCACAGGTACATTGACCTCAAGAGGATTGAATACCAACTTGGACTGGCACTGATTAATATAAATGAGAAGTCCACATCCAATGATTTGGACTGAATTGATAAACTAGATGTAGAGGGTAGTATAGTTATACTAGTATTATCGATATTTACCTAAAATATCAAAGCCTATTGGTCTCAGTATGAATGAAACTGACGTAGGTATGTCCAGGATAACTAGTAGAATATAGGACTGTATATGTCATATGCTATGAACATAAAATTAGACATTAAAGCATATATCATAGTGAAGTGGGATAATTATGTATAGAATAAGATAGATAATTTGTTTTTAGATGTTTTTAGATCAGGGTTCACATTGTTTTGGTTTTGATCACACAGATGCTATGTGTATACAGTATTTCCTATGCATGCTGTGAGGCGTTGTCGGGTTGCCATGGGTAAGGTCACGAGTGCCGGATCATGTGATTGCGGGTGCTCAGTGACATCACGGGTCTCCAAAACGACACCAGCAGCCACATGGAGAATACATGGTGATGGTGAGGTATAAGTAAAAGGGCTTTATTTGTTTATTGTTCATGTCTGAAGACGGGGGTAATGCTGAAACACTACTTATGGAATACATTTCCTATTTACATTAAGACCCAGTGAGTGCATCCATGATTACTGATTCTTATGCACATTGTTAGGAATGCACCCTGGGCATACAGCGTGATAAGGAATTGTGTTACATGAGTGCTTGACCCTGTTTGGTATTACTTATTTATATATATATATATATATATATATATATATATATATATATATATATATATATATATATATATATAAAAACAAAGTGGAGAGTCAACAACCAGATCCAAAAAAAAATGTTTATAATATAAACCACTGAATTTGCAAAGAAAATGCAAAGCAACTTTTAATCTATAATAACACTGGTGATATTTCAGGGTGCACAACCCCTTCCTCAGACCAAACAAGGATGACCCAAAAAGTCAGGTTTAAATAGACCCCAGAGCCCCACCCCATCCTCAAGCACACAATTGCACCAAAAACCATTGCCTTTGGTTACAGAGTGACAACAAAAACATTAACCCCAAGTGTACTGACACTCATGCGTATAATCAAATAAAAGTCAAATCCTCCTACTCCCACACAGATTAGATGTTCAATAAATAGTAATATATACCATTATCGTAATGTCCTTAGTGTGTATATACTAAAATAAAACGGCATGTAATGAGCTATAACTCCGGATTGCAAATCATGTTTGTAAGCCTAGTCAGTCATTCAATAAATAATATGCAAATCAGGGACAATTTTTAGAATATGGCTCTTTCGATTGCAAGCAATTAATTCTGCCTCTTTATGTCTTGTATAATCACTACTCTGAAGTAGAAATAAATTTACTCAGCATAACCAGTAATCAGACAGTGACCCCTACCAACACGGCTCCACCCACAAAATAGTGACAGGCCCCATCAACTTCCTGAGTCCCTGATACCCAGCCACAATTGTTGTGACGTATGATTAATTCCTTTCTTTGCTACAAGAAAATGACTGTCCCATAGGCAAGGTGAAGAGGATATGCCATCAATTTGAGCTGATATTTCTCAGATTGTGGGTCTGAAGTGGAAATTGTATCACATTTCTCTTCAGATATACAATTCATTATAATAAGCTTAGAGAAAATGACAGAATATGGTCAAAGGTGTTTTTTCGATTGCTTCAGATTGCTTGAACTGAACTGCATTTCTCCTTCATTACAACATAAAATATTTAGATATAACAAAGGTAATGTTGCCCACAAAATAACTAAACCCATTTGCCTGTTTCCATAAGTCTATCATGCTTAAGTTCAGCTTATCCATTACTTTTCCCCACTTGGAATATTATCCTAGCTTGTGTGTGTTCATTGTGAGTGGCTCAAGTGTTTATTATCTGGTGAAGGGCTGCGTGGGATGATTCAGTTTTGCTGTAACACATTTATAAAAAAACAGCTTAGAAGGAAGGTTTGCAGCAGGAAAGCTGTGGTGGTGGATTCAAAAATTTTCATTCTCCATTTAGTTTTGTCTGATGAATGATAAAATTGTTTTATTAAGTAGCATATTTAGTGAATCACTAAATCACTATTTATTACTTAATTTGTTATATGCTCTCTTTTTTGAATGAAGGGTTGAAATTGTCTCTAAAATGAGTCTAGAGTGAGACTTCAGGAGAACTGTCTGCAATAATAGATATTTCAATATTTAATTGTTTAGTTTTAGCTAGACATGGCCTAGTTGACTAATGTAGAACATTGAGCACCTTGTAGTTACAAGATTCAAATTAAAATACCAGTCAAGTCTCAAAACATAGTTTTCTAATTGTTAGAATAAATTATATTGTTTTGCATTGTAATCTTATCACCATTGCTGAGAGCAGTTAGGAACTGATATGTAGCAGGGTTAGGCTTATGAAGGCTGCAGTGTGCACTTCCAATTCTCAGAATAAAAACATTTATTTTCCAACTACATTACAGGACTTCTAGTTTCTATTGTGCCTACAAAGTTCATATAAATTGAAATATGAAAAGCACCTGCATATGCCCCATACAGTATAAACAGTAATTACAGTATACTGTAGTCTATTAAGTGTGTAATAGCATTATGTCTAAAAAAACAATATACATACCTTAATAAAAAATGCTAACCATCATCTGAGCTTTCACTAAGCCATAATCTGTTTGCTGGTGGTTTGTACATATAGATGTGTATTCATGTGTATTCAGGGCCACCATCAGGGGGTGATAGGGGTGACTCCTGTCAGGGGCCCAATGGGCCCAATGGGCAGCCACCAGAGGGTACTACAGCAGAGTGCTATTGAGTGTAGGAAATGTTATAAAGTAAAGCATTAGCATTTGAGAGGATTTCTGAGTGTGCACTAAACCACTATGCACAGTGTGAGACAGACTTTGCACTTAAGTTTGTACAGTGTGTGCCTGAGTCAGATGGAAGATCACTTTCATTTGCAGAGGAGGTAGGACTTACTTAGTAAATGTTTTTTATTTCTTTGTGCAATTTTGGATTACAAATTCAGTGTGGGAGTAATGGTATGGTGGGGCCAGGGGTCCATAAAAACCCATTTAAAAAAAAAATATGCAGCAGTGTATTTATGATTATTTGACAATGCTGTAGAAATTCTATATTTAAGCCATGCAGACATGTTTCCTCCTCAATACACAAATGGAAGGTGCCCTTTTGGCAGATATTAATATATATATTTTAATTACATTCCAGTTTACTGTCCTTTTATGCAAGGACTTTCCAGATGCAAGGAGGCATTTTATCTAAGATTTTTACATCTGCATAAAATGTCATACTCCCAGACTAAGATTGCTCAGTGTTTGAAATGAGACAGGTTAATTGAAATACACACAAACAAGCCTTAATACTGCATTTAACCAGATCTAATAATATGAGACTGAGTACCACAGCTTATGGTTCCACCAAGACCATATAGAGTACTGCATTTTCAAAATCCATAAGTACAGATGACAGATGGGAACATTTGTACACCATGTTTGAAGTGGTGCTCTTGGTTGGGGAAAATGGGGGAAAACAACAAACATATGTCAACCTTTCAAAAGTACTTTTCTTCATCTAGCCATCTACCCAGATCATTAATGTACAATTTTGAATTTACAGAATTATTTTTATTTGCACATTTACAAATATGATTCTTTAAAAAGTGATCTCTTAATTGTTGCATTTTTTTTTATCATGCATGTCACACACTGTTGATTTAGAGGATGCAATGTGCAGAAATGTTACCTCCTGTGAGTGTTTCTGTGGGTGGCTGTGTTTATGTCTTTGTGCTTTTGTTTGTGTTTCTATGAGTGTGTATGTATTTTTTTTTCTGTGGGTCTCTCTGTGAGGGTGGGTGTGTAATGTCTTTGTGCATTTTCTGTGGATGTCTGTGAGGGTGTATGCGTATGTCTGTGCTTTTTCTATGGGTGTCTCTGTGAGAGTGTGTGTATGTACAGTATCTCACAAAAGTGAGTACACCCCTCACATTTTTGTAAATATCTTATATCTTTTCATGTGACAACACTGAAGAAATGACACTTTGCTACAATGTAAAGTAGTGAGTGTACAGCCTGTATAACAGTGTACATTTGCTGTCCCCTTTAAATAACTCAACACACAGACATTAATGTCTAAACCGTTGGCAACAAAAGTGAATACACCCCTAAGTGGAAATTTCCAAAATGGGCCCAATTAGCCATTTTCCCTCCCCGGTGTCATGTGACTCGTTAGTGTTACAAGGTCTGAGATGTGAATGGGGAGCAGGTATGTTAAATTTGATGTTATTGCTCTCACACTCTCTCATATTGGTCAATGGGGGGTCAGCCTGTCAGTGCTCAGACCATACGCCGCACACTTGCTGAAGACAAGCAAACTAAGGACATGGATTACTGGAACCATGTCCTGTGGTCTATTGAGACCAAGATACACTTATTTGGTTCAGATGGTGTCAAGTGTGTGGCAACCAGGTGAGGAGTACAAAGACAAGTGTGTCTTGCCTACAGTCAAGCATGGTGGTGGGAGTGTCATAGTCTTGGCCTGTATGAGTGCTGCTGGCACTGGGGAACTACAGTTCATTGAGGGAACCATGAAAGCCAACATATACTGTGACATACTGAAGCAGAGCATGATCCCCTCCCTTCGAAGACTGGACCTCAGGGCAGTATTCCAACATAATAATGACCCCAAACACAGCTCCAAGATAACCACTGCCTTGCTAAAAAAAAGTTGAGGGTAAAGGTGATGGACTGGCCAAGCATGTCTCCAGACCTAAACCCTATTGAGCATCTGTGAGGCATTCTCAAACGGAAGGTGGGGGATCGCAAGGTCTCTAACATCCACCAGCTCTGTGATTTCGTCATGAAGGAGTGGAAGAGGACTTCAATGGCAACCTGTGAAGCTCTGGTGAACTCCATACCCAAGAGGGTTAAGACAGTGCTGGAAAATAATGATGGGCACACACAATTTGGACATTTCCACTTAGGGGTGTACTCACTTTTGTTGCCAACGGTTTAGATATTAATGGCTGTGTGTTGAGTTAGTTTGAGGGGACAGCAAATTAACACTGTTATACAGGCTGTACACTCAATACTTAATATTGTAGCAAAGTGTATTTTCTTCAGTGTTGTCACATGAAAAGATAAAATAAAATATTTACTAAAATGTGAAGGGTGTACTCACTTTTGTAAGATACTGTATGTCTGTGTATTTTCTATGGATGCCTCTGTGAGGGTGGGTGTGTATGTCTTTGTGTGTTTTCTGTGGATGTTTCTGTTAGGGTGGGTATGTGTATGTATGCATGTCTGTGTTTTCTGTTGATGTCTCTGTTAGGGTGTGTACGTATGACTGTGTATTTTCTGTGGGTGTCTCTGTGAGGGTGTGTGTATGTGTCTGCATTTTCTGTGGGTGTCTCTTTGAGAGTGTGTTTATGTCTTTGTGTGTTTTATGTGGTTGTCTCTCTCTGTGTGTATGTCTTTGTGTGTTTTCTGTGGGTGTCCCTGTGTGTTTGTTTATGTCTGTGTTTTTTCTGAGGCTTTCTCTGTCTGTGTTTCCTTGGGTGTATGTGCAAGTTTGTGTTTGAGTTTTTGTGTGTGTCCATTCTCTGTTACTTTTTAGGACATTTTGATCTTACTACTGATTATTCACATCTTTCTACAGACTTAGAGACTGAGACCTTTCCGGAAGTCACCAATCCCCCATTTAACCTTTCAATTATTGTTTAGACAGTTCAGGGCTCTTCCTCTCAGCCACTGCATGCTGTTGTCATCATTTAGTTGGCATCTTCCTTGACAAAAAGATAATCAGAACTCCATATTTTGTTTTGTAAATCTCCTTATTTGACAAAACTGTAGTCTACCTCATTACTTGTCAGGTCAATGTAAACAAGTACTGAGTGTCTGTTTGGGTGTCTGTGTCTAAGTATGTTTGTGTGTTTCTTTGCATGTCTGCTAAAGTGTCTATATGTGAATCCTTATGTGTGAGTGTGTGTTTCAGTGTATGAGTGTGTCTGTGTATTTCTGTGTTTGTGTGTTACTACCTTTACAACATTTCAAAGTTTGACTACACTTAAGAATAAAGTGCATATACATTTTAGTCATTTGTTTAAAAATTGCACATGTCAAAGAGTGTGGGGCCTGATCAATGGTTAAGTCAGGGGTCCAAAAATTTCTAGTGGCGGCCCTGTGTGTATTTATGTGTTTATATGTGTATATACAGTTTGTTGGCTCCGATAGACTTGCTAGACACAGAGTTGCCACAAACCTTCAACTTGGGAAAAGAGCAATATCTGCAAAGCAAAATAAAACTAGGCATGCCTGTATGTTCAAACATGTAGGAAATTCAAGTTTAACAGATGAATATACTGAAAAATGGAATGGAGAATTCATTAGCAAACCAGGAGTCAGTAATAAGCAGTCACATTCTGTTTTAGAAGCCAGACTCGGGTGTTTGCACATAGACTTAAGTAAAATAATCTTAAAAATGTTACTAGTCATCAGTAAAACTGTAATTGATATGGATCCTTGTCTCCAGTAAATTGTCAATGACTTCTTAAAGGGACAGTCTAGTCAAAATTAAACTTTTATAATTAAGATAGGGCATGCAATTTTAAACAACTTTCCTATTAAAATTTATCATTAAATTTGCTTTGTTCTTTTGGTATTCTTTGTTGAAAGCTAAACCTAGGTAGGCTCATTTACCTTAGTGGATTTTGACAGTTTTTTACAGCTAGACACACTAGTTCATGTGTGCCATATAGATAACATTGTGCTCACGCCCCGTGGGGTTACCTAGGAGTAAAAATGATTGGTTAAAATGCAAGTCTGTGATAAGAATTCAAATATGGAGGCAGTCTGCCGAGGTTTAGATACAAGGTAATCACAGAAGTATATTGATATATCCATGCTGGTTATGCAAACGTGGAGAATGGGTAATAAAGGGATTATCTATCTTTTTAAACAATAAACATACTGGAGTAGTCTGTCCCTTAATGATGTATTTTGCATTAGAATCTTAGGACAAAAAAAAAAGATGTTAGAGATCAATAAAGCAAGACTCTCTCAAAGGTACATTAAACACTAAGGGGGATATTTATCAAAGGTCTGTCGAACCTGATCCTACAGTGCAGATCAGGTCCGACAGACCTTGCTGAATGCGGAGAGCAATACGCTCTCCGTATTCAGCATTGCACCAGCAGCTCTTGTGAACTAAGTTTAAACTATAAATTAACCTTAACATAACTATTCTAATAAAATAAAATAAACTACCAATTAAAAATCCTAAATTACATGATTAAAAAAACCTAACACTATGAAAAAATAAAAACCCTAAATTACAAATTTAACCCCTTAATGACAACTGACGTACCAGGTACGTCAAGCAAAAACCAACTGTTAATGACAATAGACGTACCTGGTACGTCAGTTGTCTTACAGAGTGCTGGAAGCGATCGCAATCGCTTCCAGCAGCTCTCAGGGTATTGCAGTGATGCCTCGATATGGAGGCATCCTGCAATACCTTTTAACAAGCCTCCGATGCAGAGAGAGCCACTCTGTGGCCCTCTCTGCACCGGTAACAATGGTGCTGTTTTCCGGGGGGAGTGTAGCAAGGAGGCGGCAGCGTGCGCGCGCGCGCGTGTGCACGGGGGTGCGCGCGTGTGCACGAGGGGCGCGCGTGCGCACATTAGCCACTGACACCAATGGAAAAAAGTTAAAAAATAAAAAGTTCAAAATAAAAAGTTAAAAACATTAAAAAAAAAAATATATATAAAAGGATCTGGGGGGGGGGGGGGGTTGGGGGTATTGAGGGGGGGCTGCTACACTACAGAAAAGTTTGAAAATACTGTTTTTGGGGGCAAATTGGGTACTGGCAGACAGCTGCCAGTACCCAAGATGGCGGCAATTAAGTAGCAGGGAGGGTTATAGAGCTGTTTGGTGGGGGATCAGGGAGGTTGGGGGCTAAGGCAGGGCTCCATTACAGCTGAATAAATTTTTTTTAAAACTAAAATAAAAAAAACTCCTTTTATTTAGTACTGGCAGACTTTCTGCCAGTACTTAAGATTGCGGGGACAATTGTGGGGTGGGGGAGGGAAGAGAGCTGTTTGGGAGGGATCAGGGGGTGGGATGTGTCAGGTGGGAGGCTGATCTCTACACTAATGCTAAAATTAACCCTGCCAGCGCCCTACAAGCTACCTAATTAACTCCTTCACTGCTGGGCATAATTCACGTGTTGTGCGCAGCAGCATTTAGCGGCCTTCTAATTAACAAAAAGCAACGCCAAAGCCATATATGTCTGCTATTTCTGAACAAAGGGGATCCCAGAGAAGCTTTTACAAGTTTTTTTTTATTTGCTCACATTTGGCGGTGAAATGGTGGCATGAAATATACCAAAATTGGCCTAGATCAATACTTGGGGTTGTCTACTACACTAAACTAAAGCTAAAATTAACCCTACAAGCTCCCTACATGCTCCCTAATTAACCCCTTCACTGCTGGGCATAAAACACGTGTGGTGTGCAGCGGCATTTAGCGGCCTTCTAATTACCAAAAAGCAACCCCAAAGCCATATAAGTCTGCTATTTCTGAACAAAGGCGATCCCAAAGAAGCATTTACAACCATTTGTGCCATAATTGCAGAAGCTGTTTGTAAATAATTTCAGTGGAAAACCTAAAGTTTGTGACAAAATGTGTGAAAATTTTAATTTTTTTTTTAATTTGATCGCATTTGGCGGTGAAACGGTGGCATGAAATATACCAAAATGGGCCTAGATCAATACTTTGGAATGTCTTCTAAAAAAAAATATATACATGTCAATGGATATTCAGGTATTCCTGACAGATATCAGTGTTCCAATGTAACTAGCGCTAATTTTGAAAAAAAAGTGGTTTAGAAATAGCAAAGTGCTACTTGTATTTATTGCCCTATAACTTGCAAAAAAGCAAAAGAACATGTAAACATTGTGTATTTCTAAACTCAGGACAAAATTTAGAAACTATTTAGCATGGGTGTTTTTTGGTGGTTGTAGATGTGTAACAGATTTTGGGGGTCAAAGTTAGAAAAAGTGTGTTTTTTTCCATTTTTTCCTCATATTTTATAATTTTTTTAATAGTAAATTATAAGATATAATGAAAATAATGGTATATTTAGAAAGTCCATTTAATGGCGAGAAAAACGGTATATAATATGTGTGGGTACAGTAAATGAGTAAGAGGAAAATTACAGCTTAACACAAACACCACAGAAATGTAAAAATAGCCATTGTCATTAAGGGTAAGAAAATTGAAAAATGTTCCGGTCATTAAGGGGTTAAATAAACCTAATACTTCGAAAAAATTAAAAAAATCTAACATTACAAAAAAACCCCGCTAAAATTACGAAAAATAAAAAACACTAAGATTACAAAAATAAAAAAGAAATTATACAAAATAATAAAATTACACCAATTCTAATATCCCTATAAAAACAAAAAAGCCCCCCAAAATAAAAACACCCCTAACCTAACAATAAACTACCAATAGCCCTTAAAAGAGCCTTTTGTAGGGCATTGCCCTAAGTTAAACAGCTCTTTTACCTTACAAAATGACAAAGTCCCCCCTAAAAGTAAAAACCCCACCCAACCAACCCCCAAAATAAAGAACCTAAGTCTAAAAAAATCCTTAGTTACCCATTGCCCCTAAAGGGGCATTTATATGGGCATTGCTCTTAAAAGGGCATTCAGCTCTTTTACTGCCCTTAAAAGGGCATTCAACTCTTTTACTGCCCATCAAAACCATAATCTAAAATAAAAACCCACCCAAAAAAGTTAAAAAAAAAAACTAACACTAATCCCAGGAAATCTACTCACAGTTCCTGAAATCTGGACATCCATCATGATCCAGGCGGCGAGAAGTCTTCATCCGGGCGGCGACATCTTCATCCATCACGGGGGCATCTTCTTTCTTCATCCCGGTGTCACGGAGCTGTGGAGGCGTGGAGCATCTTTGCCAGCGGCACTGACATCCAGCGTGGAGAATCCTCTTCATATGGTCATTGCTGTACACTGAAGCTTAAATGCAAGGTACCCATTTAAATATGGGGTACCTTGTATTCCTATTGGCTGACATTTTTAAATCAGCCAATAGGATGAGAGCTACTGAAATCCTATTGACTGATTTGAACAGCCAATTGGATTTCAGTAGCTCTCATGATTTGAAAATGTCAGCCAATAGGAATGCAAGGGACCCCATATTTAAATGGGTACCTTGCATTCAAGCTTCAGTGTACGACGGTGACCGTATAAAGAGGATCCTCCACGCTGAATGTCCACGCCACCGGCAAAGATGCTAAACGCCACAGCTCCACGCCTCCACAGCTCTGTGACACCGGGATGAAGAAAGAAGATGCCCTGCGATGGATAAAGATGTCGCCACCTGGATAAAGACTTCTCGCCGCCTGGATGAAGATGGATGTCCGGTCTTCAAGAATTGTGAGTAGATTTCCTGGGGTTAGTGTTAAATTTTTTGGGTGGGCTTTTGTTTTAGATTAGGTTTTTGATGGGCAGTAAAAGAGCTGAATGTCCTTTTAAGGGCAATACCCATACAAATGATCCTTTAGGGGCAATGGGTAGCTTAGGATTTATTTAGAAACATAGAAACATAGATATTGACGGCAGATAAGAGCCATAGGCCCAGCAAGTCTGCCCGACCTTACCTAACAGTATAAACTTATCTAGTTCGTAGGATAACCCTATGCTTGTTCCATGCATTTTTAAAGTCCCCCACAGTGTTTGTTGCTACTACCTCTTGAGGAAGTTTATTCCATAAATCAATCACTCTTTCTGTAAAGAAGTGCTTCCTCAAATTACTCCTGAATCTACTACCCTTTAGCTTGAGCTCATGACCCCTTGTTCTTGAATTTTCCATTTTATGTAAAATACCCACAGCCTCAGTTTTACTAAACCCTTTAATGTACTTGAAAGTTGCTATCATATCACCTCTTTCCCTTCTCTCCTCTAAGCTATACATATTTAGGTCATTGAGCCTATCCTGGTAAGTTTTATTTTTTAGACCATGTACCATTTTGGTAGCCCTCCTTTGCACAGATTCAAGTTTGTTAATATCCTTCTGAAGATATGGCCTCCAGAACTGCACACAATACTCAAGATGAGGCCTAACTATTGATCTATAAAGTGGGATAAGAACCTTACTATTTCTGCTGCAAATACCTCTACCAATACATCCAAGCATTCTGCTAGCCTTACTCGCTGCATTACTACATTGTTTACTAAGTTTTAAATCATCTGAAATAATAATTCCCAAGTCCTGTTCCTCGTCTTTTTTTTGCTCCATTGACTTCTATGGGGGAGATACATTTTTTTTTTGTGTTTGTCGTGTGAAAGCGAAAACAGTTTACTTTCAACTCATAATACGAGCGCAACCCGGCGCGCGCAAAAAGTTTACTTCTAGCGCAGTTAACACTCGAGCAGGAGCGTTAATTAGCTCTCCACTTGTAATCTGGTACAAAGTGTTTAATGTCCCGTTAAGCCTTTCTATCAGCAGAAGTGGTAGCGAAATGTTAGCATCCTGTTCCACATTTTTATGAGGTGTTAAGTATACATTCCCCTCTGGTTATAAATATCAAGTAAGTGGTATTTATTTTTATGTGCTGTTCAATATTTAACAAAAAGGACGTAGCCAGCTATTTTGAGACTGTTTATTTTGACGTTTCACATATTGACAGAATGATAGTTTAACACCGTCCCTTTTAAAATTCACAATGTTGCATTGTGTTATTAATCACTTTACCTTTGAAAAGCGTAATTAGAAATTAATTTAGTGATGGAATATATAGAGCAGAGGGAATAACTTCAATCTAGTCTAGCAGATGACAAAATAAAGCACTGCCAGGGGACGTGCATAAGGATAGCAACTGATCTGTACAGAGGCACATCAGCACTGCTATGTATTATGTAGCTTTTGTGTTTGTGACTTTATATCTGTAATCATTATTGACATGTGATGCTGATAACTAATATCAGGACATTTAAGCTAGGAGAGCAGTTTATAGTAACAGTTTAAAAAAGAAGAGATAGAATGAACAATGAGATAACGTAATCCAGTGCAATAACTATTAGGTGATTTACAATTACATGCAGGATCAGTGTTTAAATAATGAGTAACATTATATAAATCTATAGCAAATAATCCTTTTTGATTCTGTTATTTTCCACATGCACTCAGAATTTTAATGTCTACTTAGGAAAAAAAAATCAATATTATTATGAATGGGTCCTGGGTTACAGTAAGTAGTTACAGGAGAGAGCAGGCTGTGCTAATGGAAGCATCAATAGAACAATGCAGCCCGTTCCTGTGACATCTGAGCCCATCGCTGTGCATATGTGAGCAGTGAAATGAGCTACTAACACTCTGATCATTACAGCGCAGATATTCGTTTCATACACAGGGAAATGCACCAGTGACATGGTTTGTGTTTATTTGTGTTCATGGTTGCACAGGGGACACAAAACACTTTGGAAGAGCAGTAGGAAAATGAATCAATTAAAGAAAATTTAAGGGGAAAATATGGATTATTAAAATGTATTTATTTACTTTCTAAGTGGCAATATTGGACTGGCACACATTACATGAGCAGCACTAAGATGCTTAGTGCTGAAACCCAGGGGTGTATTTTGGCCTAGGTCTGTATGGAGCAGATAGAGATGGTTTATTACTAGTCTAAAGATGGATTACAGAAGGGGACTTTTTCATGCTTGTTGTGTGTCTGTCAGAAATTAGCGAATAATTAACTTTTTAGGACATTTGTGAAAAACATATATGAAGCAAATATGAGATAAAATGTGTGAAAGGGTGACATTTCACGCTTTAGCAGACTTTTCAGTGCCTAGGGCAGCACAAAACCTAAATACCACCACCCCCCTTTGCTTTGCAATGCTCATATCAATAATGATCTGTCTAACACAGTGCATCACAATATAAGCATTACCTTCTCAGTTTACTGATGACATTCCATAGGAATACGACAAACATCGTTATTTTCCCAGGACAGTCTCTATTTTTGGCTTCCTGTCCCTGTGTATTAAGTCTGTTTCATGTTCAGTTCAGCCTGTATTTAGTTTAAAGGGACAGTAAAGTCAAAATTAAACGTTCATTTTTCAGGTAGAGTGTGCAATTTTTAAAACTTTCCAATTTACTTCTATTATCAAAGTTGCTTTATTCTTTTGAAGACTAAATCTGGGTAGGCTGATAAAAGCTTAGGAGCTTGCACTTTTCTTGACCCCATACTAGGCACTTACGTTCCGCTTAAATAAATCCATGACACAATAAGGTGGGGTTATAAAGGCCGCAGCTTGTTTTATTGAACACCATAAATAATATATCAATAACATTCCCAAATAGTCAATTAATCATATCCATAAAACCCTGGGGGGCTTGCCCATCCACCACACGTGCCGATCCTACCACTAAGAAGGGCACGCCCCATTTTATCAAATTCTCCCCTGCCAATCAAACAGGAGGTACCAACAATCCACTCTGATCAAAACCACCACAAAATAGGCAAACACCCCCCGCCACCCCCAAGCTGCGACATGCCGCTAAAACACATAGAAAAAAGGGGAGGGAGGGAGCTTCTCCTCACCCGTTCTGTTCCTCATATGATGCTCCCGGTCATCCGCCCTGGCCGCTCTGACCGTCCCTGAAACCGTTCCTGGATAGTAGCCACCATAAGTCAGGTAAAACACCTGCTGTACACCGGGTCCCGCCATTCCGTTGCGCGCAGGAAAGCGTCAGCTTCTCCTCGCGCGTTATGCTCCTGAACTGCCTCACATCCTCTACGTCACACCACCTACTTTCAAGAGGCCCAGCCTACTGGCCCCTGTACGACTCCTCCACTTGGCCTCCATGGGGGTCACAGAACCCTTCCTCAATTTTTTCTTCCGGGTTCTTCTTGACCCCATACTAGGCACTTACGTTCCGCTTAAATAAATCCATGACACAATAAGGTGGGGTTATAAAGGCCGCAGCTTGTTTTATTGAACACCATAAATAATATATCAATAACATTCCCAAATAGTCAATTAATCATATCCATAAAACCCTGGGGGGCTTGCCCATCCACCACACGTGCCGATCCTACCACTAAGAAGGGCACGCCCCATTTTATCAAATTCTCCCCTGCCAATCAAACAGGAGGTACCAACAATCCACTCTGATCAAAACCACCACAAAATAGGCAAACACCCCCCGCCACAGCTCGACACCACGTCGAGCCCCGCCACCAACGGCCTTTATAACCCCGCTATGGTACGAAAACTTACTATCAACAATCCAGGGTAACTACCCCAGAACCCAACACTTGGAACTTAATCAACATAACGGGCCCCGAGACCACATATTCAAACAAACATCTACCGCTGCTTTTTGAACCCTCACACTCCTGCTTAAGCGTCAGCAGCGCTAACGCATAAGGACCCCAAACCTGACTATGAAACTCGTCCGACTTATCGGACCATTACATCAAATCAAGTAACCACATGCCACCAGATGCAAAAATGACACTGCTTTGCGGATGCCAAAGAGGCCGCCCACTCAAACATTCTCTTTCCTCATTACCACTACCCCAATTCACCTAACCCGCTGAAGAGTATCAAATTGTCCACATGTATTGGAATTAAAAGCCGGACCCATACGCAAATCAAACATGACAATTTAGATTCGAACCCACAACCTTCCAATCCACCAACATCCGTGCACAATAACCCTATATTGGCTTTTGGTTAATCAGCCTGATCTCCCGTCCCACCCTAGAAGTTCTCAGCCCTGAGGCCAAAACGGCATTAACACCGCCAACAGGAGAAATACACTGCCCTTGGGTCAAAGCAGGGATCAGGAATAAAATGATAATATCCCACTGATCGCCCAAGGAAGGGGCGTGCTTTTTTGGCCGATATAATATAACAGAGCATGCCAATCACACTATGCGATAAAGTGATGGGATTTGCTATACTTACAAGCTCAATCCCATTTATTAGGATGAACTCACGGGATCCTCCCCAAACATAAAACCTGGCAAAATTGCCTATTAAAGCAAAGAAATACTTCCTTTGCAACCTCATGCGTTATAATCCAATAATTGCAAAAATTGATACACCTACAAATAGGACCAACCCACCCTCCATATTAACAGAGCTGTCAAAAACGGGGTGGGAAACAAGACCCCAGGCTCCCCCACCAACACCCTTGCCAGAGTATACGCCATGCCTCACAAAACCCCTGCGTGAAGCGAAAGCTTCACAGCCAAATTAACCAACCCACTGGAGGTCCCTATGGCCCCCCAAACCAAGATCCCCCTGGAGGATCACCACAGACTCCCTTAATCCCCAGCGTATAATACTGACAAATTCAGCAATCCCACACAAACGGCCAAAGATCACATGTAATGAACAGATCGCTATCAACAGGACCACCCAATTAATTACTCATGAATGCTTCCTCCTGAATAGCGTTGCATACTCACACTGCAGCTAAAGATTCCAGAAGCCTCAACCAGACCAAACACCCACTATGCAACCTCCCCTGCTCCTCCGCTTACCAATGAAAGCCTAGGGAAAATTACTGCAATGACCTGCTACTATTGACAACCCTAAATCATAACCGCAAAATCATTATGGATGGACGAGAGCTGAACGCATAAAAACTTCAGAATAAAACCTATACAATGAGAGGAGGGACAGGATACACAGATCGGAAAACCGCCTTCAACAAACATGACTGAAAATGGGTTCCACATAACTGAAAAATGCCAAAAGGACAACAGAGGCCTGACCCTAGTTGAGTAAAGCCAGGATAATCTAATATGGACCTTAAAACGAACGACCCCCCCCCCTGACAATTGGAGTACTCGACACCAACTGGGGAACCACAGGATGTCAAAGCCCTCTCAGACTCTCCATTTCCTACTTACCATTACGTAAGTACACCCATGAGACCACCGAGGAACACCGAATCATCAGCACCCGGGGAAGAATCAACTCCAGGCCATCTATTTACGATCCAGGCATGCTAACCACTAAGGTATATCCGGATAATGCCGACAAACCAAACAAAAAACAAATAAAAGACTAGCCCCTTACAAACACAAATCATAACAATCTGGACCTTGTCCCAGCGGAGAGAAAGACCAGAAAGGCGCCTAGAACATCATAAACCCTGACGATGCCAGATTCCACCAAAGAACCCTAGAAAATAAGACACGCGAACCTCCTTCTACAATGGAAGCAGTAGCCCACCAAGCCACAACATCAGAACTACCAACACATAAGGACATATATAACCAGGAGACTGCCCCACACCCATGAACCTATATACAAATCTACATATGACAACCTATATACACATATAAACACCAAATACAAATAAAAACACCGGACCACATGCAACTGGCATCGGGAAGCCCACGCACACCCCCCCCCCCCCCCCCAAAATTTTTTTTTTTTTTTTTTTTTTTAAAAAAAAACCCAGGAGAATCTGGAAGGAAACAATAAGAAACCATGGAATGAGGGGGGGGGGGGGGGCTCCACAATTGCCTAACCCACCCACACAATTGATACTCCAACCCTCAACTGAAGGGGTCGGATAATCATGGCACAAATACCATTAAAGGGACAGTTCACCCAAAAACTTTCTCCCCTTTAAATTATTCCCAATGATCCTTTTTACCTGCTAGGGTGTATTAAATTGGTTGCAAGTAACTCCTTTACTCCTATTTCAGCATTTGAAATAGCTGATTTAGCTTGTGGTTTCCCGACCTATCCAGAAAGTTTTGATACTGGCGAATACGCTATTGACGAGCCTAAGAAAACACAGACAGCAGAAGAGATTACACCCTCAGTGGGGGCATGATAGTTAAGTAATAAAATGATAATTTTCCATTGTTCTCCCTATGTATTGAGCTTTGGTGTTCCAGACAAATATAAGATAAGGAAGCAAGTCTGTGTATATGAAAGTGATAACATAAAGGAATCTGATATTACCTGAAGCTCAACCCATTGTAATAGGATGTGGTTTCAAAGCACAAAACCAGCTACTTCAGATACACAAATAAATCCGAAAATGCAATTTCTCAAATATTTTAGACTCTGCAGGTGATATAACAAGAAATTTAAAATACATATATGGAAAACAATTTTACCGTGTACTGTTCCTTTAACTAAGGCAACAAGCCCAGGCCCAACTTAGATAACTGAGGAAATCAAGAAACAATTGTGCTTACCGCTAGAGAATCCACAACTGAACTTATGTATAGGGTACTTGGAAAGCGAAGCTAATCACCCATAAGGGTCTCGAGGTGCTTCTCATTTTATCAACCTCGGAAGGATGCAAGGCTGAGAGGACCTCGCCGGTGATCAAACCTGCAACCCTTGGGTAGCTAGAGAGCACCGCCAGCAATGCCTTAGCATGCTGAGCTATCTAACCAACTGATACTATATGATTACTATATACATATATATATATATATATATAATTATTCTTTTTTTTTTTTTTTTTTTAACTACTTGAATTACCATGGGACAGTGACCTAATGAGGAGCTCTACCATAAAGGTTCTGACATGAGATGAAAAGGCTGGACGGCTATACCTGCAGTCCACACAATCTGAACCCAATCATAAACGCAAAGCCCACCTACACCCCTAAGGGCCATATACACACAGCAGCTATAACCCTACCTCAGCAAAACACACCTCTATATCACAAATTTAGAGTGCCCCATTCCAGGAGAAAGTAGCAGTAGCTGGGATCAAATCCCAAACCTTCTGCTTGAACGATAGATAAGCTGACCCATATGCTACAACACTGGCACAGGTACCCACGACACAACAACCAAACGCCTACTAACCCGAGCCACTAGAGTTTAAAAGAGGGGGGGGGCTAAAAGGGACCCAGCGGCACCGCTGGATTCGAACTACAAACCTCTTGCGTACAAGGCAACAACCAGTATAGAAGCACTATGCCCCAGGAAACCTTTTTTTTTTTTTTTTTTTTTTTAAAAACTAACGAACCGGACCAAACAGGATGCTCCCAACAAAAACCCCAAAACCCTAAATCAAACTCCCTTGATCTTTCTAACCACCATCCACTGCAAACCCAGCTCTTCCAAATAGCCCGCAACAAGGGCCCCCTGAAAATACCCCAATCTCCCACCATCCGCAACGTGCTGCTCCAGTTGACCTTTTACCTCTTCAACCCTCCTGCACTTGTCCAATGCCATCTGTGAAATACTGCCTGATGCTTATTAACCTCCTCTGTGATAGCTGGGACTTCTTCCATGCCCACCAGCCGTATACTTCCAGGACAGCTGCCCATGCCCCCCCCCATTTGCCATTACACCCTCCTGCACTCTCCCCTGAAGTAATAACACCCCTTGCCCCTACCCTGACCCCTTTAACCACCCTTTACCAACTCCTCCCCGTTCCACCCTACCAGTACCCCCACCTGATAGCTCTGATCTTGCCCCACAACCTCAGCTCAGCCCTCCAAATGCTCCTGGACCCCGGGAAATTCCCCGCCCCCCACCTGGAAATCTAGACAGGTATCTAAGTGGGGACAAACCCCTCCCACAGGAACAGCTTGTGCCTTTAAGCAACCAGCTCATCTGTCCTTTCACAAGGGCTACCAACTGCCACTCCCATTCCCCTCTACGGCACCCCTGCCCCAGAACACCTCCCACCCCTAACCCGACCCATACTTTCTACCAGCCAACTCCCATGTACCCACCCGCAGAAACCCCACTAACTAGACAATTACCGGGCTCCAGGAGAGGTAAACACTGCGGCTCCCCACCCTAAACCCCCCTTCCCGCTAAAATACCTATTTTCACCACTGCCCGCTAACAGCCATCTAGCCCTCTATCCCTGTGGCCCTTCCTTTATTCCACTCGGACCCACACTGTGAAGCCTGCAAAGCCCTCACCCATGCCACCTTTTACATCCCGCTCCTCCCAGTCAGGCATACAGGGCCCATGCTCCCTTACTGCCACCATTGCCGTTATCCGGCTCTTCCGATAGAACCCCACTCTATTCCCCCCTGGGCTGGCTAGTACCCCCCAAAAATAGCTGACACGCCAAAACTGCCCGTCACTGCTCCTGAAACTGCAGGGGGAGGCCGTACCCAGCCAATGATACTCCCCGTCCGCTAAACCACTTGTTGACACCGGCTCCCAGAACCGTGCCGATCAGCTCCCCCCATGAGGTAATCCACTTAGCCACCCACTCAGGGCCAATATACCCCTGCCGTGTACCCCTGTCCCAGCTCCCAATGCCGCACCTATCTGCTAGCCAGGCCCGCCCGATACTCTCCGGACAATGGGACCAACCACCTACCCGCCCCCATACCTTTACAGGGCCTTGCTGCCCTACTCCCGCAGCGTCTACACCATCACACCCCAGCCAGCCAAATGCCTGCCGTAAGCTCCGGAACTTCTCCATATCGTCCCTTTTGCATGCACACCTTCCACTACTTACTTGCATCTGCTGTAAGCTCGTCTCATCCGGATCACCTCTGCTGCCGTAAACCTTCCTGAACCTCCTGACAGAATCCACCAGCCCTTATCACCACTGTGTTACTGCTCCTGCAAAATGCCGCCAAAGCAGGGAGAGGCCCCCCCGCTGTACACTGCTCCTGACGTGTCCGCTGTGCAACGAGAAACCACAGCTTCTCCTCACCCGTTCTGTTCCTCATATGATGCTCCCGGTCATCCGCCCTGGCCGCTCTGACCGTCCCTGAAACCGTTCCTGGATAGTAGCCACCATAAGTCAGGTAAAACACCTGCTGTACACCGGGTCCCGCCATTCCGTTGCGCGCAGGAAAGCGTCAGCTTCTCCTCGCGCGTTATGCTCCTGAACTGCCTCACATCCTCTACGTCACACCACCTACTTTCAAGAGGCCCAGCCTACTGGCCCCTGTACGACTCCTCCACTTGGCCTCCATGGGGGTCACAGAACCCTTCCTCAATTTTTTCTTCCGGGTTCTTCTTTAGCAGTGTATGGCTGCAGTGTTTGGAACTATGTATTACAGTACTGTAAACAATGTTGCAAATGGCTAAAGACACATGCACGCTCCTGAGCTCACCTAAGATTACTCTTTAAAAAAAGGATACCAAGAGAACTAAGAAAAATTGATAATAGAAGTAAACTGGAGAGTTGTTTAAAACATCATGATCTATCCAATACATTTGTTTAATTTTGACTTTACTGTCCCTTTAATAATATTGTGTGCAGTGCAGTACTCCCACCACAGATGTCACTATAGCTTTTCGATTTTACTCTATTATTAATTATTGCTTACTGTATGTAAGTTTTTTTTCTAAAACCTTATCTGTGATCTTCCGTTATGTTGAAGTGTGTAGACAGGTGTCATGTAAGCTACGTAATATATAATACCAACAAGTGTAGGAGCAAGGGGTGATTAAGTAAGGTATCTCAATAGTGCTGCACAGTTTGGAACATGTGTAATACCTCCCCATTTATACACTGAGGCTTTGCTTAGCAAGGGCTTAAGATATCAAACTCTTTATGTGCTTGGACTGAAATTCAGAGAACATATACAGATGCTGAAGTGTTAATAATTTAACCCTTGCTTGCTTATTTTGGTACTTGCTGTAAAGGAGTAAGGGAGGTGATGAGGATCTTAATGATTTAATCTGCATGCCATTAACCTCTTAAAGACCAGTGACGTATCCTGTGCGTCACTTGTCTTTCTATGGGGCTTGATTTTTTGATAGGACAGTCTTGCCACGCTATTTCCGGGGGCCATCAGGAGGGAGGGAGGTCACAAAAGGACGGCCTTGCTGCTGGCGAAGAGACCTGTGCTATTACGCCCAAAAAACCTTTAACGACCAGCGATGTACAGGGTACGTCATGGTTGTTAAAGGGGTTAAAGGCTATAACAGTGAAAAAGAGAATCATCTAATATATTAGAGCAATTTTATTATTGTACTTTTGCTTGCATATAACCATCTGTTTAACCTCTGCAAATGGATTAAACACATAGTTAAAGTCACGTCCAGTGCAGCAATTCACTACTGGGAGCTAGTTGAGCGCAGTTGGTGGAGCTATGCAAACCATAAATGGGAGTGGCTCTGCTGCAAAGTGTCCCTGGAATTTTTTTTTAAATATTGGCAACTACATAGTACATAGGGAAAAAAAGCATTAGACTCCATGATTTCTCCTTTACTGAAGAGACCAGACTGTTTTTTCTCAATGTCCTTTATACTTGCCCAATATATTTTTTTCTTGCACTTTTTGTTAATCCACTCAAGTGTTCATAGTGTAACCTTAACTTATTCATGTTAGTGTCTCTCCTAGCATTTAAGAGGTTTTTCTTTTTCTTATTTAAATCCTATGAAACGTCATGCTGGCTTTTTTATGAGATGTCTTCTCCAGTATATCATGGAATTAGTCTATAACTGTTGAAACACGGTGAATGGAAGGATTATGTAAATGTGAGTAGGTGTTGCATGTATTATTTACTATTGTTTTATAATAGCCACATACATAATATGTATCATCACATTCCATAAAACCATTGTATATAAACACCAGCTTGCATAAAGATCATCTCTTCTTCACAGGATGACACAAGGAAACCAGTTGCCTGTCATTGTCACTGATTGATTTGAGCGTCTTAGGGATTATGTGACCCTGTAGTCTGTCCAGGTGATGTTTGTATCCCTCAGAATGTGTCTCTGGGCTCGCTCATACTGACAGTTCATGGCTAGTCTGCCTCTTTTATCTATTTTTTTTTTTTGCCTGATCTTGTCCATATTTGGAAGTTTTTTACATGCTGCAGGATCAGTTGAAAAATCCTAGCAGGACAAATGAAAGAAGGAATCTGACAGATACCTGGGGAATATTAACTTTTTTTTCCCCTGGAATGGAAATATGTGTATGTTGCATTGCTATAAGCACATAATATATCTGGCTGTCCATCAATGCTACTAGTATATTTACAAAAGACTGAAGCAAGCCTTTGACATGTTTCCCTTTGGAGAAACAATAGCTGCTTCTTTCAAATGTGATTCCAGAAATTGTATTTTGCAAATGTTTATTGCTTTGTGACATTTATGGTCACATATATCCACTAATATTCAGTAAGTTGTGGAGAGGTCTCACTCTCTAACTTTTGAATTAAACTGTTTAAGAGAATGACATACAAATTAAAGAGATCAGATGAAATTTGAAGTGACTTTAGCCCAATATTATTTTTACATGGTAATAATTAGTGACTACAATTGAAGACCGTAGTGCCACACAGAGACAAGACTATGGGGTCGATTTATGAAGCAGCGGATGCTGCTTCCGACCCACTCCTCTTCAGTTCCGCCTGAAGCGGAAGTCAAGAAGCAGCGATCCTAAAACCGCTGCTCCTTAACTCGTCCGCCACCTCTGAGGTTGTCGGACAGCAATCAGCCCAATCAAATATGATTGGGCTGATTGACACCCCCTGCTAGCGGCCGATTGGTGCAATGATAAATGCCGACAGCGCATGCTGTCGGCATTTATCGATGTGCAGCGGACATGATACGCTACATCGTATCATGTCCATCTGCACAATAATAAATTGACCCCCTTGGGCTCCATTTATCAAGCTGTGTAAGCAGATTTGGAGGCCCTTTGCTGAAGGCTCTCATAGGCATCAGACCATTGCACCCAAAACTGTACGCTAGCTCTTAGCTGGCGGATTAAAATCACCCCGGACATGTTCACCCTGGGTGATTGACAGCCCCTACTCATGCCCCATTGGGCTATCGTGAGCAGGGGGAAAATGTGGGCAGTGTAATGCTGCCCGCTTTCTACGATCTCGGGGGGACAGGTTCGCAGAAGAGAACCTTATCTGCCTGGGCTTTGATAAATGGGGCTCTAATAGTCTAACTGCACTCTTAAAAATGCTATTAAGTGGATTACCTTTTTTAATCAGTGCTATACATTTATACTTTTTTATAATAAATAGCAAGCACCTATCAACATGATATTTCTTGTGTACAATATATAAAAGGTCATAGAACTGATACAATTCCATGGTAATTTATGTATGCAGAACCAGGGAATACTTATTTATTTCACAGCATTACAGAAATGGTTAACTAAATGGACAGAAATGTTTAAATAAATAAAATATCAAAAGGATATCTAACTATGAGTTTTATCACCGTCTCACTCTTGTTTAAAGAAGATAACAATTTCGAAAGTTGGCTTGTATTGTTAGTTTGTTTTGTTCTAAGTAAACTATTTCTGTCTTTAATACCCCTCAAATTCAGAATTGTTACTTAATGAAACAACATGAAATTATAATCTGCATCATAATCTACTGATTTTTTAAATCCAAAAATCAAATGTGCACGATTAATGATAAACAAAATTGTGATTCCAGAGGTTTAGCAATCACACCACAGATTGATGGGCCTATGGGGCCTAGTTATCAAGTCGTCAACCTCAAATACGCTGGAATTCCGCAGCGTATTTGTGGGAGGCTGATACGCCTTAGTTATCAAAGGCTCGAGACTGGCAAAAGTAGAATTTTGTGACGTAAGCTTCGATCCGCCGGACTCAGTCCGACACAGATCGATTCTTACGTCACTCCAGATGTTCCGCACACAAGTGCGGCACATTCTCACTACTTTTGCTAGTTATCAAAAAACTAGCAGGTACGCTCGGCACTTTTACGGCCCAGCGTACCTGGTTTTCAAACCGCCACCCCTGGAGGCGGCGGATCCCATTGGAATCAATGGGAGTCTGACCATAGCGAAAGTACAAGTTCGCTGCTGACAGACATCCCATTGATTCCTATGGGAAACGTCTGCACCTAACACCCTAACATGTACCCCGAGTCTAAACACCACTAATCTGTCCCCCCCTACACCGCCGCAACTAAATAAAGTTATTACCCCCTAAACCGCCGCTCCCGGAGCCCACCGCAACTATAATAAATGTATTAACCCCTAAACCGCCGCTCCCTGAACCCGCCGCAACCTATATTAAATGTTGCTCCTTATCTATTAAAGAGACACACAAATCTCTTTGGTGTTGGAGCACAGTAGGTTAATTGCACATGTCACCGGTTACCAACACTACACACTATTAAAATGGATTAATCAACATATAGGGGGGTAGTTATAAAGCCGTCTACTTTTCTGGCTTCGCCGGCCCAATACGCCCGCCTAAGCTCGCCTACCTTCGCCGCCGCGGACCTGAAAAAATACGCCTAAGTTATCAAATAAAGCTGTCAAAAAGCCGCGGGGCGATGAGCAGCGGACTGTGAGAGTTATCACTCATCCGATCTCGCTGCTCTTCGGCTTTTCCCCAGCTTTCTTGCTAGCCTGTCACTAAGCACTCACACTAAACTACACTGTTCTATCCCTATACCGGCGCCCCCGGAGCCACCCGCAACTCAATAAAGTTACTAACCCCTAAACCGCCGCTCCTAGACCCCGCCGCAACTCTTATAAATGTATTAACCCCTAAACCGCCGCTCCCAGACACCGCCGCAACTCTTATAAATGTATTAACCCCTAAACCGCCGCTCCCGGACACCGCTGCCACCTACAGTATACCTAGTAACCCCTATCCTGCCCCCCCCTACACCGTCGCCCTCTATTATAAAGTTATTAACCCCTATCCTGCTGATCCCGCACCTCTCCGCAACTAAATAAATAGTTTAACCCCTAAACCGCCGCTCCCTGAACCCGCCCCAACCTATATTAAACCTATTAACCCCTATCCTGCCCCCCTACACCGTCGCCACCTATAATACATTTATTAACCCCTATCCTGCCCCCCACTACGTCGCCGCCACTGTAATAAAATTATTAACCCCTAAACCTAAGTCTAACCCTAACCCTTACGCCCCCCTAACTTAAATATTAATTAAATAAATCTAAATAAATTAACTCTTATTAACTAAATGAATCCTATTTAAAACTAAATACTTACCTTTAAAATAAACCCTAATATAGCTACAATATAAATAATAATTATATTCTAGCTATCTTAGGATTTATTTTTATTTTACAGGTACCTTTCAATTTATTTTAACTAGGTACAATAGCTATTAAATAGTTATTAACTATTTAATAGCTTACCTAGCTAAAATAAACTGAAATTTACCTGTAAAATAAATCCTAACCTAAGTTACAATTACACCTAACACTACACTATACTTTAATAAATTATTCCTATTTAAAAATAAATACTTACCTGTAAAATAAACACTAAGATAGCTACAATATAATTAATAATTATATTCTAGCTATCTTAGGATTTATATTTATTTTACAGGTAACTTTGTATTTATTTTAGCTAGTTAGAATAGTTATTAAATAGTTATTAACTATTTAATAACTACCTAGCTAAAAGAAATACAAAATTACCTGTAAAATAAATCCTAACCTAAGTTACAATTAAACCTAATACTACACTATCATTAAATTAATTAAATAAACTACCTACAAATAACTACAATTAAATACAATTACATAAACTAACTAAAGTACAAAAAATAAAAAAAGCTAAGTTACAAAAAATAAAAAAAATAAGTTACAAACATGTTAAAAATATTACAACAATTTTAAGCTGCTTACACCTAATCTAAGCCCCCTAATAAAATAACAAACCCCCCCAAAATAAAAAAATGCCCTACCCTATTCTAAATTAAATAAAGTTCAAAGCTCTTTTACCTTACCAGCCCTTAAAAGGGCCATTTGTGGGGGCATGCCCCAAAGAAAACAGCTCTTTTGCCTGTAAAAGAAAAATACAACCCCCCCCCCAACATTAAAACCCACCACCCACATACCCCTAATCTAACCCAAACCCCCCTTACAAAAACCTAACACTAATCCCCTGAAGATCATCCTACCTTTAGTCGTCTTCACTCAGCCGAGCCACCGATGGAACCGAAGTGGACATCCAGAGCGGAAGAAGTTAATCCTCCAAGCGGCGCTGAAGAAATCTTCCATCCGATGAAGTCATCATCCAGGCGGCGCTGAAGAAAAGTCTTCGATCCGGCCGATGTCATCTTCAAAGAGGCGCTGAAGAGGTCTTCTATCCGGGCGAAGTCATCTTCCAAGCCGGGTCTTGAATCTTCCTTCCGCCGACGCGGAACCTCCTTCTTCACCGACAGACTACGACGAATGAAGGCTCCTTTAAGGGACGTCATCCAAGATGGCGTCCCCTCAATTCCGATTGGCTGATAGGATTCTATCAGCCAATCGGAATTAAGGTAGGAAAATTCTGATTGGCTGATGGAATCAGCCAATCAGATTCAAGTTCAATCTGATTCAAGTTCAATCTGATCGGAACAGCCAATAGAATGCGAGCTCAATCTGATTGGCTGATTCCATCAGCCAATCAGATTTTTCCTACCTTAATTCCGATTGGCTGATAGAATCCTATCAGCCAATCGGAATTGAGGGGACGCCATCTTGGATGACATCCCTTAAAGGAGCCTTCATTCGTCGTAGTCCGTTGGTGAAGAAGGAGGTTCCGCGTTGGCGGAAGGAAGATTCAAGACCCGGCTTGGAAGATAGAAGACCTCTTTAGCGCCTCTTTGAAGATAACATCGGCCGGATCGAAGACTTTTCTTCAGCGCCGCCTGGATGATGACTTCATCGGATGGAAGATTTCTTCAGCGCCGCTTGGAGGCCCCACAAATGGCCCTTTTAAGGGCTGGTAAGGTAAAAGAGCTTTGAACTTTATTTAATTTAAAATAGGGTAGGGCATTTTTTTATTTTGGGGGGGTTTGTTATTTTATTAGGGGGCTTAGATTAGGTGTAAGTAGCTTAAAATTGTTGTAATATTTTTAACATGTTTGTAACTTATTTTTTTATTTTTTGTAACTTAGCTTTTTTATTTTTTGTACTTTAGTTAGTTTATGTAATTGTATTTAATTGTAGTTATTTGTAGGTAGTTTATTTAATTAATGTAATGATAGTGTAGTGTTAGGTTTAATTGTAACTTAGGTTAGGATTTATTTTACAGGTAATTTTGTATTTCTTTTAGCTAGGTAGTTATTAAATAGTTAATAACTATTTAATAACTATTCTAACTAGCTAAAATAAATACAAAGTTACCTGTAAAATAAATATAAATCCTAAAATAGCTAGAATATAATTATTAATTATATTGTAGCTATCTTAGTGTTTATTTTACAGGTAAGTATTTATTTTTAAATAGGAATAATTTATTAAAGTGTAGTGTTAGGTGTAATTGTAACTTAGGTTAGGATTTATTTTACAGGTAAATGTAATGATAGTGTAGTGTTAGGTTTAATTGTAACTTAGGTTAGGATTTATTTTACAGGTAATTTTGTATTTCTTTTAGCTAGGTAGTTATTAAATAGTTAATAACTATTTAATAACTATTCTAACTAGCTAAAATAAATTGAAAGGTACCTGTAAAATAAAAATAAATCCTAAGATAGCTACAATGTAATTATTATTTATATTGTAGCTATATTAGGGTTTATTTTATAGGTAAGTATTTAGTTTTAAATAGGATTAACTTAGTTAATAAGAGAAATATTATTTAGATTTATTTAATTAATGTTTAAGTTAGGGGGGTGTTAGGGTTAGGGTTAGACTTAGGTTTAGGGGTTAATAATTTTATTACAGTGGCGGTGGCGTAGTGGGGGGCAGATTAGGGGTTAATAAATTTATTATAGGTGACGACGGTGTAGGGGGGGCAGGATAGGGGTTAATAGGTTTAATATAGGTTGTGGCGGGTTCAGGGGTTAAACTATTTATTTAGTTGCGGAGAGGTGCGGGATCAGCAGGATAGGGGTTAATAACTTTATAATAGAGGGTGACGGTGTAGGGGGGGCAGGATAGGGGTTACTAGGTATACTGTAGGTGGCAGCGGTGTCCGGGAGTGGCGGTTTAGGGGTTAATACATTTATAAGAGTTGCGGCAGTGTCTGGGAGCGGCGGTTTAGGGGTTAATACATTTATAAGAGTTGCGGCGGGGTCTAGGAGCGGCGGTTTAGGGGTTAGTAACTTTATTGAGTTGCGGGTGGCTCCGGGGGCGCCGGTATAGGGATAGAACAGTGTAGTTTAGTGTGAGTGCTTAGTGACAGGCTAGCAAGAAAGCTGGGAAAAAGCCGAAGAGCAGCGAGATCGGATGAGTGATAACTCTCACAGTCTGCTGCTCATCGCCCCGCGGCTTTTTGACAGCTTTATTTGATAACTTAGGCGTATTTTTTCAGGTCCGCGGCGGCGAAGGTAGGCGAGCTTAGGCGGGCGTATTGGGCCGGCGAAGCCAGAAAAGTAGACGGCTTGATAACTACCCCCCTATATGTTGATTAATCCATTTTAATAGTGTGTAGTGTTGGTAACCGGTGACATGTGCAATTAACCTACTGTGCTCCAACACCAAAGAGATTTGTGTGTCTCTTTAATAGATAAGGATCATTATCAATATAGTGGGCATGTGTGTTTGTTGGGTTATGGACCTGGCTAATTTTTATTAGTGTAAAGGTGATTATTAATATTTTTTAATTTGAGTAGGTATCATTTGTATCTGTTTGTTGATGTTGCTTCCTATTGTTATCCAATATGGCGGATGTAATGTCAATGTGTTTTACACATATGCTAAACCAATGCCACATTCTCATACTTTTTGAAGTACTCACTAATAAGTGGAAAATTGTTGTCTGGACTTATAAATGTGTCAATAAGTATTGAGAATTTGCAATGGCATCAGCCAAACAGGACTGGCACATGCCAATTATAGTAGGGCCATTGCTCATGGAACCGATCATGAAAAAAGTCTGATAAACAGTGATAAAAAAAATGGCTGAATGTGATTGCATTAACATCGGAAAGGGCTCATCTGCAGCGGTTAACATGCAGATAATTATCAAACTATAGATTGTGATAACCACCTTTTTAATAAATGAAAGTATAGATCAGAAATTAATAAATTAGGACCAGATTAAAAGGGGAGTGCTATTTAAAGGGATAGGAAATTCAAAATTAAACTTGCATGATTCACATAGAGCATGTCATTTTAAGACACTTTTAAATTCACTTCTATTTTCAAATGTGCTTTGTTCTCTTGGTATCCCTTGTTGAAAAAGAATATGCACATATCCTACACTAGTTGGAACTAGCTGCTGATTGGTGCCTGCACACTTTTGTCTCTTGTAACTGGCTAATTAGATGTGTTTAGCTAGAATCCAGTAGTGCAATGTTGTTCCTTCAGCAAATGATAACAAGAGAATGAAGCAAATGTGATAACAGAAGTAAATTATAAAGTTGTTAAAATTGTATGTTCTATCCAAATCATGACTTTCTGTCCCTTTAACAGGCGTTAACTAAAAGTAAGCTTTTTGTGTGCGCCGGGTTGCACTCGTATTACAAGTTGAAAGTAAACAGTTTTCACTACAATAACCCAATGGGCTTAAAAAGCTAAACTGGTGGGCCGGGTCCAGTGGTCTTGAGCTAGTATTAATATTTGTGCTTGACGGAGAGCCAACCACTGGACAGGAGTGTAACTACAGTACAGCGATCTCAGAGGTCTCAAAGGGATGTAAAACCCCAAAATGTCCTTTCGTGATACAGACAAAGCAAACACGTTAAATATTCTCCAATTTACTTCTATTATCACATTTGCTTTGTTCCCATGGTATTCTTTGTTGTAGAGATACCTAGGTAGGTGTCTGAAGCCCTACATGGCAGGAAATAGTGCTGCCACCTAGTGCTCTTGCAAATGGATAAGATTCTTGCAAAACTACTGCCATATAGTGCTCCAGACATAAGCAGGCTATCGATATCAGACGTAACATTTAGGAGCCCCTTCTGGCCCTTCAGTTAGGCTCTACCTGCATCATGTTTGGCCCCTCTTTGTGCCCCCCCTGGCAAAAGAGGGATCACAGTATACATAAAGTGTATGCAGGGCCGGATTGGCCTACCAGGATACCAGGAGATTTTCTGGTGGGCTGCAGCAGTTGGGGCTGGAAAGCTACAATTTAAAGGGGAGATTAATGGCTGCAATTGGGTTGTAGGGTGCTTATATAACAACAATTTGGCATTTTTATTTAATGCAAAGTAATATAATTTAATTCTGAAAAAAATATTAGGGAAGGAGTATCCCAGTAATCATCTTTAAGAAAAATCGGGCCTGTGAATTCTACCGACTCAACGGAAAATAGGGCTGGTCTTCATATTTTTCCAGGGCTGCTTTTTATTCCCAGTCCGGCCCTGAGTGTATGGCTTTGCCTTTATGGTGGCAAGGTTCCCAAGGTTGCTGTCGCAGTTTTATCGTATCGTATCGTTTCTTTGTGTGTTATTTTTCTCTGATAGTGCGGCTTACTTGTGATGACAAGTGCTCAAGTGCCTGTTAGTGTGAGTGATTGTGACACAGTATGATGAGCAATAAGCGATTAGCATTTTTTTAAAATGCTTCAACAGCTCTTTTTCATGTTTACATTTCACATTTTTTACTATTTATCAAAAGTTATTTACAAAATACAAGGACAGTAGAGTGTTACAATCTTGTTTTTGCAAAGTAGTCTTGGAGTGTAGTTAATGGGACGTAAAACCTATTTTTTTTTTTCATGATTTAGATAGAACATAAAATTTTAAACAACTTTCTAATTTACTTCTATTATAATATTTTCTTTTTTTTTCTTGTTATCCTTATTTGAAAAGCAGAAATGTAAGCTCAAGAGTGTGCACGTGTCTGCAGCACTATATAGCAGCAGTTTTGCTACAATGTTATACATTAGCAGTAGCACTAGATGGCAGCACTATTTCCTGTCCTGTAGTGCTTCAGGCATGTGCACGCTACCTACCTAGGTATCTCTTTAACAAAGAATAACATGAGAATGAAACATTTTTAATAATAGAAGTAAATTGGAAACTTTTTAAAAATTGTATTCTCTATCTGAATCAATAAAGTCAAAATTAAACTTTCATGATTCAGCTAGAGCATGTCATTTTAAACAAATTTCCAATTTACTTTTGTTATCAAATTTGCTTTGTTTCTTGGTATCTTTTATTGGCAGCAGTGTTTTGCAGAATTGTATAACAAAGCTACAAATAATGTTGCAAAACACTGCTGCCATAGAGTACTAAAGACACGTGCACACTCCTGAGCTCTTATGAGCCTACCTAGATTTACTCTTCAATAAAAGATACCAAGAGAGTGAAGCAAATTTGATAATAAATGTGAATAGGAAAGTTGTTTAATATTACATACTCTATCTGAATCATAAAAGTTACATTTTGACTGTACTGTCCCTTTAAATAACAAAAGGGGAAGAAGAGGTTTGCTCTACCTTAAAACGCCCAGACCCTGTCCCCCATAGAAGTCAATGGAGCAAAAAAAGTGTAAAAAAAAATACCCTCCTCGCGCTCAAACGTAATCCCATATTCTCAAGTGCGCTAACCTGACATGAAAAGATGAAAATGTTGTTATTAGAATAATATGTTATGTTTGTTTATATATATATATATATGATTTTTTTGCACAAATATATATTTATACATATATATATATATATATATATATATATATATATATATATATATATATATAAATATATATATATGATTATATATAGATATAGGTATATACAGTATATAGGAATATAAATTTAGGAATACTTAGAAAATATTATGCTATTCGCAGAACATTGGATTGGGAATTATTTACAGTAAATACATAGTAAATACATAGTTAAAACCTTTATGAAATAGGAATATTGCAAAAATATGTTTTTTCATATTTTCATCTACTTAACTGCAAAGGGGTCCAATGCACTTATATACATATTTACACATATAAATACATATGTACACACATATATATATATATATATATATATATATATTTAGATTCAAAATAAGGTGCACTCCATCAGTCACAGTCCAATTGCCGTGGTGCTGCATACACAATACATATAGTTTCCAGTATTCACTCCATGTGAGTAAAATAATGCTGCACTCACCGGTCTTGTAGAAAATGTTTCTTTATTGTACACAAATGACAGTGTTCATAGCACAAATACCCCCAGACGTTTCGGTGCGCCTCTGGCACCTTTCTCAATAGGTCTGCTTCCAATCCTCCAACAAACAATCTAACTACCCGCCACCCTTATCCCTCTATTTAAACCCCTAAGCATGCTCTTCATTTCCGGTATTGCCAGACCAGTGCGGGTACGTTACATCACTACCGCCGACCAGGATGAGCGAGGGGAACTGCCGCATGGCTAATTTACATATCCCCACCTCCTGTGATGTATAAACACATCATCACGGCGGTGTAGAGTAGTGGAAACATAGCGCCGCAAAAGTGCTGGTAATAACTGATACCAGCAGTGTCAAATCAAACCTAATAAATAGTGAAAAAATAAAATATAAAAATGGCTAAACTTAGCACTAACTCAGCTATGTTACTGGAAAAGCATGTGTAAATATCCATGATGATATCTTCATCACATATTTTATATTAATGTTACATTAATCAACAATTAGGGTAAATATAGTCCCCAGATACATTCAATAAAATATGATGAAGCAGAGAAAGGCTTTGATTTGCTCAGTGGAAGTTGACAAACTTATTATCTGCAAACCAGATATCAAAACTGGTGAATAATAATAATCAAAGAACACAAACCCCTCTTCGTGTCTCTCAAGGTATGGTAGATATAACTAATTAACAACACACTCACACCAGAGTCCTTGGTCCCATATATAATGAAACCCTCTAGGAGAGAAGAAATGTCCATATGATAGAAAGAATAATAATGATATATATCCAGAAAAAGACCTAGACAGTCCAATCATAGCCTGATCCAGTTAGATAAACACATTATAATCTAGTTGGGCATTTAATCCTCTAGGTGTGACTGTGTCCAAGCGGTATATCCAGGATGCTTTAACCTGTAATAACCTAGTATGTCTATCTCCACCCCTCTTCATAGGTGGTACATGGTCAATGACCATTGTTCTTAAGCTTGCAGCCGTGTGTCCTGCTTGCATAAAGTGTCTGGCGACAGGTTGATCCGATTCCTTCTTTTCAATCGCTGTTCTTATTGCATGGCGATGGTTGGCCATGCTCTCCCGGAACGTAGTGGAGGTTTTTCTGACATACACCAAAGAACATGGGCATGTCAGGATATATATCACAAAGCTGCTGGTGCAGGTCAATCTGTGATAGATTTTGTATTTCTTCCCCGTGCGTGGGTGATGAAATATAGATCCAGTGAGCATGCTGTAGCATGTAGTACAATCCCCGCATTTGAAACAACTAGGTTTTCTAGTGGTATCCATCCAAGTGCCTTTTTGATAGCAATGTATAGGGTCATTATGGACCAGAATGTCTTTCAAGGTAGAAGATTTCTTGTAAACCAACCGTGGTGGTTTTGTTGTAGTGAAGGGGAGAGACTTGTCTGTCTTCACTATCTCCCAATTCTCTCGCACTGATTTCTCTAGTACTTGATCTAAGGGGGTAAATGTGGTAATCAGGTTGATTTCCTTGTCATTTGTCTTCTCCATTTTTGTCTTATGGAGGAGTGCACCTTGATCCAGTTGGGCCAATCTCAGTGAAGAATTCTCTATGTCACTCGGTCTATATCCTCTCTCTTTCAGTTTTTCTTTCATGACTTTTTCTTGAAGGACCCTGGTCTCAGTGAGTGTGTTATTCCGGGCAACTCGCATGAGTTGAGATTTAATCACGCCTTTCTTTTGGTGTGTTGGATGAAAACTTGTGGATAATAAGAGGGAATTTCTATCAGTGGGTTTTGTATATAATGATGTACTGAATCTAGTAAGCACATCTGCCCTATGTTTAGAAATCTTTAAATCCAGGAAAGAAATGGTCACGCTATTAACCTCATATTTAAATCGGATTGGAGATTCCAACCCATTAAGTTTCCCTACCCACTCCTGTAAGGATTCAACTGTGCCCCTCCACACCAGGAGCACGTCATCTATATAGCGGCCATACAGGTTAATCTCAGGGATCGAGATAGTTTTCATTATGAACGTCTCATACCATAGCATGTATAGGTTGGCATATGCGGGAGCCATACTGGAACCCATAGCAGTCCCCGCTATTTGTAAAAAATAATCTTTCTCAAACCTAAAGAAATTTTTCTCTAGGCAAAAAGTTAATAATTCTAGCAAGAACTCTATGGGTGGTCCCGCATATGTTAACGAGAGACTTAACATGGTTTTGACAGCCTGTACACCCCCAACATGGGGAATAACGGTGTACAGGCTGTCAACATCCATTGTCACAAGAAGATCATCATCCTCCAACCAGTCTATGTCAAGAAGTTTTTTAATAAATGACGGCGAGTCTAATATGAAAGAAAAAGATTCTTTCACTACTGGCTGTAGGTGGTGATCAATAAATTCTGCCACTTTAGAACATAATGAATCCCTGGCAAACACAATAGGTCTGCCAGGTGGATTTGTCAAAGTTTAATGAATTTTGGGGAGCAGGTATAATACCGGTACTATTGTAAAAGGAATATTCATAAAGTCACATTCATTTTCGGTTATCATACCTGCCTCAACCCCACATTTTAATATATGATCAAGTGATTTCTTGAAAGCAGTTGTAAGATTGCCCCTCAACTTAAGGTAGGTATTGGCATTCAATAGTTGTCTATACGCCTCTTGGCGATAATCAGAGTAGTTTTGGATTACTATTGATCCACCCTTGTCCGCTGTATGTATGATGATGCTATTGTCAGACTTTAGATTTTTAAGGCTATTTTTTCATCTTTGGTGAGATTTGATGCATAGCCCTTAAGTTCTGACTGTTCAATAGCATTAGTGACCATTCTTGTGAAACTTTTTATAGAGGGATTGTGGTTTGCTGGATCAAATTTACTTGGGGCTTTAAATTTGCCGACAGTGGTCTGCTCTTTGTCCTTAAAAAAATCCCTGATCCATAATTGCCTCTGCAATTTATACATGTCAATATTTAATTGAAATTTATCAATCTTGGGCGTAGGGGCGAAGGACAGACCCTTGTTCAGCAAACTCCTTTTACTGTCACTTAAGGGCCGATCACTTAAATTGTAAACTATGTCTATTTCTTTTTCTGGGGCTTTTTCCTTATACCCTCCCCTTCTGACAGCTCTCCTGCCTCGTTTCTTTTTGGTAGGGGTAAAGGGGGTTTGTTGGCTGACCTCGTAGTAATCACCCCTAAAGGGAGTTCCATATTACTTGTACCACTTGGTGTGACGATCTCTCGTTCTGTGTCAAGATTACTTTTGGCTTTTATCTGTCTCCTACGTCTAAATTGGAAGTTTGATTCATCATGGATATTTACACATGCTTTTCCAGTAACATAGCTGAGTTAGTGCTAAGTTTAGCCGTTTTTATATTTTATTTTTTCACTATTTATTAGGTTCGATTTGACACTGCTGGTATCAGTGATTACCAGCATTTTTGCGGCGCTAAGTTTCCACTACTCTACGCCGCTGTGATGATGTGTTCATACATCATAGGAGGTGGGGATATGTAAATTAGCCATGCGGCAGTTCCCCTCGCTCATCCTGGTCGGCGGTAGTGACGTAACGTACCCGCACTGGTCTGGCAATACCGGAAATGAAGAGCATGCTTAGGGGTTTAAATAAAGGGATAAGGGTGGCGGGTAGTTAGATTGTTTGTTGGAGGATTGGAAGCAGATCCATTGAGAAAGGTGCCAGAGGCGCACCGAAACGTCTGGGGGTATTTGTGCTATGAACACTGTCATTTGTGTACAATAAAGAAACATTTTCTACAAGACCGGTGAGTGCAGCATTATTTTACTCACATGGAGTGAATACTGGAAACTATATGTATTGTGTATGCAGCACCACGGCAATTGGACTGTGACTGATGGAGTGCACCTTATTTTGAATCTAAATATGTATGTGAAGGTTGGTACCCTGCAAAATCAACAAATTGTTTTACATTGATTGTTATTTGCAAAATTGTTTTGATCTACTACATTGAATCTTTACCTTCAATTTTTCTCCTTACAAGCTCTATTTTTTCGGTCTATTGGGATGGACTGTATTGTTTTTAAGTGGCTAAACTGCAAGTAACTGGATGATACTGGATGTGTCCTACAACCCCCTTTTTTAATTATTAAAATCAATTGTTAAATTTGTTTATTGTTGATTTAAATTACCAAAATGGAGACAGCTAGTTCTTCACAGGGTAATTTTTTCAAACTAGCAGAGGACTCTGTGAACAAAGAATCCTTTATGTTCACGGAGGAGGATGCTGAGAGGATATGCGTTGTAACAGATTTGCATGAGTTGAGAGGTGATGTGCCTTTGGAAATTTATCACAAATTACTTAATTTACAAAAAAGGGAAATTGACCATCACTTACATTGTGTCTATCTTTCTAACTCTCATAAAAATAAATGTATACCAAGGGGTTTCAGGATTAAGAATATACCCACTATAGGGAGGTCTAACCCAGAGTTTTGCAAGAAATGGTGCTCTATCTTAAATAAATGTTCATATGACCTCATCCTATTAGTTGTTGAAGAATCAAACAGATTGTATAACCTGATTAAAGTTGAGATCAGTGACCTTAAGCAGCAGAGTTATCAGGTATTAATCAATGACACTAGTGAGAACTGGATTAAAAATTTAGAGACACAAGTAAATAAGTACCGAAATTATTTATTATCTTTTAAAAATAATAAATTAACAGCTGTTGAAACTGACTACTGTGAGAAAAAAATCTACAGATGGCTGTATGGTAGGGATGAATCAAACTTCCAATTTAGACGTAGGAGACAGATAAAAGCCAAAAGTAATCTTGACACTGTTGATAGTAGTGGGGCTGAGTCCTCAGAACGAGAGATCGTCACACCAAGTGGTACAAGTAATATGGAACTCCCTTTAGGGGTGATTACTACGAGGTCAGCCAACAAACCCCCTACCAAAAAGAAACGAGGCAGGAGAGCTGTCAGAAGGGGAGGGTATAAGGAAAAAGCCCCAGAAAAAGAAATAGACATAGTTTACAATTTAAGTGATCGTCCCTTAAGTGACAGTGAAAGGAGTTTGCTGAACAAGGGTCTGTCCTTTGCCCCTACGCCCAAGATTGATAAATTTCAATTAAATATTGACATGTATAAATTGCAGAGGCAATTATGGATCAGGGATTTTTTTAAGGACAAAGAGCAGACCACTGTCGGCAAATTTAAAGCCCCAAGTAAATTTGATCCAGCAAACCACAATCCCTCTATAAAAAGTTTCACAAGAATGGTCACTAATGCTATTGAACAGTCAGAACTTAAAGGATTACTTTCTGTTATAATTTTTAAGCTAAACAACTAACATATTAAAGTTTATAAATTATAAGAATGTGTGCACTCTATCTAGACTACAAACAAAACAATTTTGGTGCTAGCAGTCACAAAACAATAGTAACTAGATAAATAAAAGAGTAGTCACAGCTACAAAATACTTGCTGTGAAAAAGAATGACAAGGCAGCACTCAAATTGCATAAATAACAAGTGGTTTATTTGGTAAACCAATCCCTTTACAATACCTAGGTTTCAAAATGGCGCTTAAACACAAAGTTATTGGTTTAAGTATTTTGAACATGCAGTGCTGAAAATAGTGGGCAGGATAACGTGACATCATCGGCGAATAAAAGATATAACTTTTAGAACGTTATGAAACTTCGTTTTGGAGAAAATATAGGTAAGTAGGTTTTAATTAATGTTTATTAACTTTAATATGTTAGTAACTAGATAAATAAAAGAGTGGTCACAGCTACAAAATACTTGCTGTGAAAAAGAATGACAAGGCAGCACTCAAATTGCATAAATAACAAGTGGTTTATTTGGTAAACCTGCACATGTCAAAAACAATTCCCAAAACCCTTAATTAAACTAAAAAGGAGTAACTAATAAACCCAGGCCTGGTTTGTACTTTATCTAACACACTACCGTAAAGCTACGGTTAATACAAATGATTGTTCGAAGTATATGACATATTTGAACTATGCACTGTTACAAACAAACAAAAAATGTGTGAAAGATACACTGTTGCAACAATATCCAAAGGAGACACAGATAAACAAATGTCCGTTTAACAGAGCACTTAGTGTGAATCACACGCTCTGCAATTGAAATATGTTACAAAGAAGCAGTTCATGCGTTACTGATTGGAAGGTCAACTGTTATAGATTACTGAGCAAACAGTCTCACCACATTCGCGGTACAAAGTTCCAGTATTCGCTTCAACACTAGCTTGTATAGTTACCACTTGATCACTCCAGACTCTGCATTTTTCTCATGCCGGATCCTGGTAATTCTCCAAACAAAGCAATGTGTGTTGAAAGCTCCATAACGGTTTCAGTACCTCCTTGTATTATAAACCGGAACTCCTCTTCAAGACTGCTGCATGCTTTTCAGTTGTCAGAACCACATAAAGGTAACACAGTATGCTTTTAATCAGCTGCCAGGGATTTAGGGATTTAGTACTCCACTTCAAACAGTTGCCGCTTCACAAAACGTCAGACATGACGCGTTTCGCCCCTCCCCTTAGTGGGCTGACTTTAGGGCCTCATCGGATGCTTACTTGTGGTGAAAACACCCCTTTTATAGCACTATAGCTAATTTAAATATTTGATTGACAGTTTTAGTACCATATTGCAACCTTATATTCGAAGATAAACAAAAACTTATTATTGCACAAACATCATATTTGTTAAATAGTTACATGTTATGCAACATATACTTGGGTTTTACTTTTTCATTCTGGGATGGCAAAATCGACGCTACACCATTTTTCTACCTTTGCAATTTATTACATCTCAAAACCTTTACTTATCATTAAGGCTAAACAAATGACTATTATATACACAACCAAAATAATGTATGTATGAAGAGTCCAACAGGTTCTTTTACAGTTGTCCCCTACAAGGGTTAATTCTACAGAAAGCATGAGAAATCTATTTTTTCATTAAGGCCATTTGGAGCCAGAGTGTTTAATCGATAAATCCATCGAGATTCATTCCTTAATAACATATTATCCACATCACCCCCTCGGCGGTGCTGTTTTATGTGCTGGATGCCAGTTACTTTCATTATGGTAAAATCAGAATTATGATATAATTCAAAGTGTCTAGCCACTGGGCTATCCTGCTCTTTATTCTTAATGTCATCCCTATGCTCTCTGACTCGATCTTTTAGATCACGTTTAGTTTTCCCTATATAGAATAGGGGGCATGAGCAGTGCAAGAGGTAAATGACACCTGTAGTGTTGCAGGTTATCCATTGTTTTATATTATATTGTTTGCCTGTTAAAGTTTCAAATTTACATGTTTTTTGTATAAACCTGCAATACACACAATGCCCACAAGGACTACAACCTTGCCATTTGCCTCTTGTGCTTAACCAATTGGTTTTCGGTTCTCTTGTATATTCACTTCTAACAAGCTTATCCTTAAGACTGTCAGCTCTGCGTGCTGTCAACAATGGAAAGTCTCCTACATAGTCTTTTAGTTCAGTATCAATAGTCAGCATGTGCCAATATTTATTCATGATGTCTCTAAGTTTGCCCCAGTGTGCGTTATATTTAGTTATGAGGCGTACTTTATCACCATTCCTTTTAACTACATTCTGTTTATAGAGCAGTTCATTTCTTGTACTGTTCCTAGCCCTTGTCCAGGCCCTTTTTACCTGTCTTTTAGAATATCCCCTTTCAAGGAACCTAGACGACATGTCTTTGGCCTGTGATTCAAACTCCTCTAAGTCGGAACAATTCCTTCTCAACCGAAGGAATTGGCCAACTGGAATGCCAGTTTTTAGGCATTCAGGATGGTGGCTAGTAGCATGTAAAAGGCTATTAGTGGCCGTTGATTTACGATGGACCCTAGTGGTTAAGTGTCTACCTTCTTTCCTAATTGATAGATCTAAGAAAGTTGCTTCATCTTTACTCATTTCACATGTAAGAAAGATGTTGTACCCATTGTCAGAGTTTAGTATACTCAAGAAATTTTCAAACAACTCTTTACTGCCCCGCCACAGGAGTAAAATATCATCCACATAGCGGAGCCAGAGTGCCACATGTGCCTCCACTAGGGACTCAAAACACGAAAAAACCTCTCGTGCCTCCCATAAGCCTAGATGTAGACAGGCATATGTGGGTGCACATGTGGCACCCATGGCTGTGCCTTGAAGCTGTCTATAATATCTTCCATCAAATTGGAATATATTATTATTCAAAATGAGTTGTAACAAAGAGATTACAAAATCAGTATGCTTTTGAAAATCATGCCCTCTCTGTTCTAGAAAATATCTAGTTGCTCTGATTCCCACATTATGGGGGATCGAGGAGTATAACGACTCGACATCGAGGGTCACTAACCATGTGTCTTCATCAACCTCAATGCCATCTAATTTCCTGAGGACATCTGAAGTATCTTGGACATAGGAGGGCAGTGAACTTAGAAACGGTCTCATAAAGTAGTCTATATATCTACTCGCTCCTTCCATAGGCCCCCCTATGCCCGAGATAATTGGTCGTCCCGGCGGTTTGCTCATGCTTTTATGCAGCTTGGGGATGCAGTAAAAGGTTGGCACAATAGGAAACTTTTTGAACATGAATGCATGTTCTTTGGTTGTTATTAGCCCTTCTCTCAAAGCATCATTGAGAATGAACAAAAGCTCATTACAAGATGTATCAAATGCAAATCTGTTTGTCAATTCATACTGTGTAGTGTTGGATAACTGCCTCGGGATTTCTGTCACATAGTCATTATCATTCATGACCACCAAGTTACCACCCTTATCGGATGATTTAAAAATGAGTCCCTTCCTACTGAGTAATTCTTTGAGAGACTGAGAGACTTTCTCTCATCTAAACTCAAATTATCCTGAACGACTTCACATCCTTGTAAATCCCCAATCTCTCTTTCAACGCATCTTACAAAGTTTTGAATCTCTGGAGCTGTTGAGAGTGGGGGCATATATTTGGAAGTCGGTCTTAGATTGGATTTTTTAGGGTGTTGAGTAATGTCAACATCCTCATTTTGCTCCTCTAAAAGTGACAGTAAGTCATCCAGAGCAGGTTTGTCACTTCTGTCCAGAGGCACATCCGGACCCATTTTTCTATTCATAACTTTTTTAAGTACCAGTTTCCTGGCAAATAAATTTAGGTCTTTTATGAATTCAAATTTGTCCAGATGTGCCGATGGGCAGAACGACAAACCTTTACTTAGCAGTGACATTTGTGTGAGGGACAGGGGGACGGAAGACAAGTTCACAACCCTGAGGGTGTCAACACCCCCAGATCCATGTGAGCCAAGAATAGAGCTCATACCCTCTGATTCCTGGTTAACATCCGTGTGCCTCTGTTGTTCTTGTACCTCCCACCACCTCTTCTCTTGTTTGAAGAGCGTCCACCTCCCTCTCTTTCTCCTGCCCCCCCTCCTTGTTTTCCGCCTAAAGGGAGCAGGTCTGAAGAAGAGCCAGCCACAATTTCATTTTGTTCATTATCTGAGTTGTCAGTCCCTGAGTCATATGAAAACCTACTGTTATTACTATTTCTGTAGATGTAGATCTTATTTTTCCTTTCATCATCCTGATCTCTCATTAATTTTTTCCTCTTTCTAAATTTCACTTCATTTTGTAATTTATCTAGATTCCTTTGAATCTCTTTGTTTAGTTTTTCGAAAGCTGGATCTACAGAAAAAATATTCACAGCTAGATATGCCTTTTCTACTTCAATCTTACTTTCTTCTAACTTAATTTTATCCTCTGATATAATTAATTCCATCAGTTCAATTGTGCATTTTGTTAGAATTGCATTCCATTTTGCAATAAATTCATTATCAGCATTAGGTCCTCTTAAACTAATACCAGGGTCCAGTTTAATCCTTAGACCTCTTGGTATTAGTTTTTCTCTAACATAGTTCTCAAGACTAGCAATCTCCCATTTAAGTTTCAATTCTTTAATGGCTTTGGCTTTATATAATTTGAACGCTGTGAACACATCCTCACTTTTTTCATCAATATTTTGCTCATCAATGATAATTGTGGCTTTAAAAGCTTCGCTCACATCACTCTGCCATCTCTCATCAGTAATTTTAAATGCCATTTTTCCACCCCAGAACGAAAAACAAAATAGTTCCTGACAATATGAAGGATACCAAACAATAAATAAGCTCCACTCGGTTCGTAATCAAGGATAGGTGCTCAACTGAAACAGCATTAAATCAGCTGTGTATGTCAAAATTTATAAATTATAAGAATGTGTGCACTCTATCTAGACTACAAACAAAACAATTTTGGTGCTAGCAGTCACAATACAATAGTAACTAGATAAATAAAAGAGTAGTCACAGCTACAAAATACTTGCTGTGAAAAAGAATGACAAGGCAGCACTCAAATTGCATAAATAACAAGTGGTTTATTTGGTAAACCTGCACATGTCAAAAACAATTCCCAAAACCCTTAATTAAACTAAAAAGGAGTAACTAATAAACCCAGGCCTGGTTTGTACTTTATCTAACACACTACCGTAAAGCTACGGTTAATACAAATGATTGTTCGAAGTATATGACATATTTGAACTATGCACTGTTACAAACAAACAAAAAATGTGTGAAAGATACACTGTTGCAACAATATCCAAAGGAGACACAGATAAACAAATGTCCGTTTAACAGAGCACTTAGTGTGAATCACACGCTCTGCAATTGTAATATGTTACAAAGAAGCAGTTCATGCGTTACTGATTGGAAGGTCAACTGTTATAGATTACTGAGCAAACAGTCTCACCACATTCGCGGTACAAAGTTCCAGTATTCGCTTCAACACTAGCTTGTATAGTTACCACTTGATCACTCCAGACTCTGCATTTTTCTCATGCCGGATCCTGGTAATTCTCCAAACAAAGCAATGTGTGTTGAAAGCTCCATAACGGTTTCAGTACCTCCTTGTATTATAAACCGGAACTCCTCTTCAAGACTGCTGCATGCTTTTCAGTTGTCAGAACCACATAAAGGTAACACAGTATGCTTTTAATCAGCTGCCAGGGATTTAGGGATTTAGTACTCCACTTCAAACAGTTGCCGCTTCACAAAACGTCAGACATGACGCGTTTCGCCCCTCCCCTTAGTGGGCTGACTTTAGGGCCTCATCGGATGCTTACTTGTGGTGAAAACACCCCTTTTATAGCACTATAGCTAATTTAAATATTTGATTGACAGTTTTAGCACCATATTGCAACCTTATATTCGAAGATAAACAAAAACTTATTATTGCACAAACATCATATTTGTTAAATAGTTACATGTATTGCAACATATACTTGGGTTTTACTTTTTCATTCTGGGATGGCAAAATCGACGCTACACCATTTTTCTACCTTTGCAATTTATTACATCTCAAAACCTTTACTTATCATTAAGGCTAAACAAATGACTATTATATACACAACCAAAATAATGTATGTATGAAGAGTCCAACAGGTTCTTTTACAGTTGTCCCCTACTAGGGTTAATTCTACAGAAAGCATGAGAAATCTATTTTTTCATTAAGGCCATTTGGAGCCAGAGTGTTTAATCGATAAATCCATCGAGATTCATTCCTTAATAACATATTATCCACATCACCCCCTCGGCGGTGCTGTTTTATGTGCTGGATGCCAGTTACTTTCATTATGGTAAAATCAGAATTATGATATAATTCAAAGTGTCTAGCCACTGGGCTATCCTGCTCTTTATTCTTAATGTCATCCCTATGCTCTCTGACTCGATCTTTTAGATCACGTTTAGTTTTCCCTATATAGAATAGGGGGCATGAGCAGTGCAAGAGGTAAATGACACCTGTAGTGTTGCAGGTTATCCATTGTTTTATATTATATTGTTTGCCTGTTAAAGTTTCAAATTTACATGTTTTTTGTATAAACCTGCAATACACACAATGCCCACAAGGACTACAACCTTGCCATTTGCCTCTTGTGCTTAACCAATTGGTTTTCGGTTCTCTTGTATATTCACTTCTAACAAGCTTATCCTTAAGACTGTCAGCTCTGCGTGCTGTCAACAATGGAAAGTCTCCTACATAGTCTTTTAGTTCAGTATCAATAGTCAGCATGTGCCAATATTTATTCATGATGTCTCTAAGCTAATAACAACCAAAGAACATGCATTCATGTTCAAAAAGTTTCCTATTGTGCCAACCTTTTACTGCATCCCCAAGCTGCATAAAAGCATGAGCAAACCGCCGGGACGACCAATTATCTCGGGCATAGGGGGGCCTATGGAAGGAGCGAGTAGATATATAGACTACTTTATGAGACCGTTTCTAAGTTCACTGCCCTCCTATGTCCAAGATACTTCAGATGTCCTCAGGAAATTAGATGGCATTGAGGTTGATGAAGACACATGGTTAGTGACCCTCGATGTCGAGTCGTTATACTCCTCGATCCCCCATAATGTGGGAATCAGAGCAACTAGATATTTTCTAGAACAGAGAGGGCATGATTTTCAAAAGCATACTGATTTTGTAATCTCTTTGTTACAACTCATTTTGAATAATAATATATTCCAATTTGATGGAAGATATTATAGACAGCTTCAAGGCACAGCCATGGGTGCCACATGTGCACCCACATATGCCTGTCTACATCTAGGCTTATGGGAGGCACGAGAGGTTTTTTCGTGTTTTGAGTCCCTAGTGGAGGCATATGTGGCACTCTGGCTCCGCTATGTGGATGATATTTTACTCCTGTGGCGGGGCAGTAAAGAGTTGTTTGAAAATTTCTTGAGTATACTAAACTCTGACAATGGGTACAACATCTTTCTTACATGTGAAATGAGTAAAGATGAAGCAACTTTCTTAGATCTATCAATTAGGAAAGAAGGTAGACACTTAACCACTAGGGTCCATCGTAAATCAACGGCCACTAATAGCCTTTTACATGCTACTAGCCACCATCCTGAATGCCTAAAAACTGGCATTCCAGTTGGCCAATTCCTTCGGTTGAGAAGGAATTGTTCCGACTTAGAGGAGTTTGAATCACAGGCCAAAGACATGTCGTCTAGGTTCCTTGAAAGGGGATATTCTAAAAGACAGGTAAAAAGGGCCTGGACAAGGGCTAGGAACAGTACAAGAAATGAACTGCTCTATAAACAGAATGTAGTTAAAAGGAATGGTGATAAAGTACGCCTCATAACTAAATATAACGCACACTGGGGCAAACTTAGAGACATCATGAATAAATATTGGCACATGCTGACTATTGATACTGAACTAAAAGACTATGTAGGAGACTTTCCATTGTTGACAGCACGCAGAGCTGACAGTCTTAAGGATAAGCTTGTTAGAAGTGAATATACAAGAGAACCGAAAACCAATTGGTTAAGCACAAGAGGCAAATGGCAAGGTTGTAGTCCTTGTGGGCATTGTGTGTATTGCAGGTTTATACAAAAAAACATGTAAATTTGAAACTTTAACAGGCAAACAATATAATATAAAACAATGGATAACCTGCAACACTACAGGTGTCATTTACCTCTTGCACTGCTCATGCCCCCTATTCTATATAGGGAAAACTAAACGTGATCTAAAAGATCGAGTCAGAGAGCATAGGGATGACATTAAGAATAAAGAGCAGGATAGCCCAGTGGCTAGACACTTTGAATTATATCATAATTCTGATTTTACCATAATGAAAGTAACTGGCATCCAGCACATAAAACAGCACCGCCGAGGGGGTGATGTGGATAATATGTTATTAAGGAATGAATCTCGATGGATTTATCGATTAAACTCTCTGGCTCCAAATGGCCTTAATGGAAAAATAGATTTCTCATGCTTTCTGTAGAATTAACCCTAGTAGGGGACAACTGTAAAAGAACCTGTTGGACTCTTCATACATACATTATTTTGGTTGTGTATATAATAGTCATTTGTTTAGCCTTAATGATAAGTAAAGGTTTTGAGATGTAATAAATTGCAAAGGTAGAAAAATGGTGTAGCGTCGATTTTGCCATCCCAGAATGAAAAAGTAAAACCCAAGTATATGTTGCATAACATGTAACTATTTAACAAATATGATGTTTGTGCAATAATAAGTTTTTGTTTATCTTCGAATATAAGGTTGCAATATGGTGCTAAAACTGTCAATCAAATATTTAAATTAGCTATAGTGCTATAAAAGGGGTGTTTTCACCACAAGTAAGCATCCGATGAGGCCCTAAAGTCAGCCCACTAAGGGGAGGGGCGAAACGCGTCATGTCTGACGTTTTGTGAAGCGGCAACTGTTTGAAGTGGAGTACTAAATCCCTAAATCCCTGGCAGCTGATTAAAAGCATACTGTGTTACCTTTATGTGGTTCTGACAACTGAAAAGCATGCAGCAGTCTTGAAGAGGAGTTCCGGTTTATAATACAAGGAGGTACTGAAACCGTTATGGAGCTTTCAACACACATTGCTTTGTTTGGAGAATTACCAGGATCCGGCATGAGAAAAATGCAGAGTCTGGAGTGATCAAGTGGTAACTATACAAGCTAGTGTTGAAGCGAATACTGGAACTTTGTACCGCGAATGTGGTGAGACTGTTTGCTCAGTAATCTATAACAGTTGACCTTCCAATCAGTAACGCATGAACTGCTTCTTTGTAACATATTTCAATTGCAGAGCGTGTGATTCACACTAAGTGCTCTGTTAAACGGACATTTGTTTATCTGTGTCTCCTTTGGATATTGTTGCAACAGTGTATCTTTCACACATTTTTTGTTTGTTTGTAACAGTGCATAGTTCAAATATGTCATATACTTCGAACAATCATTTGTATTAACCGTAGCTTTACGGTAGTGTGTTAGATAAAGTACAAACCAGGCCTGGGTTTATTAGTTACTCCTTTTTAGTTTAATTAAGGGTTTTGGGAATTGTTTTTGACATGTGCAGGTTTACCAAATAAACCACTTGTTATTTATGCAATTTGAGTGCTGCCTTGTCATTCTTTTTCACAGCAAGTATTTTGTAGCTGTGACCACTCTTTTATTTATCTAGTTACTAACATATTAAAGTTAATAAACATTAATTAAAACCTACTTACCTATATTTTCTCCAAAACGAAGTTTCATAACGTTCTAAAAGTTATATCTTTTATTCGCCGATGATGTCACGTTATCCTGCCCACTATTTTCAGCACTGCATGTTCAAAATACTTAAACCAATAACTTTGTGTTTAAGCGCCATTTTGAAACCTAGGTATTGTAAAGGGATTGGTACAGAGCAAAGGATACCCTCGGAGTGGGTTTGGAAAACAATTAAATTTGCAGACAAGATTTCTGATATACGGTAGAGATATGTTAATGAAATGCCATTGATAAAAAGCGTATTTGGGGTAGTTAGTTAGTAACAGGCATAGAAAATATTTACTTACAGTGGCCCTTTAAGGGCTATGCATCAAATCTCACCAAAGATGAAAAAATAGCCTTAAAAAATCTAAAGTCTGACAATAGCATCATCATACATGCGGAGGACAAGGGTGGATCAATAGTAATCCAAAACTACTCTGATTATCGCCAAGAGGCGTATAGACAACTATTGAATGCCAATACCTACCTTAAGTTGAGGGGCAATCCTACAACTGCTTTCAAGAAATCACTTGATCATATATTAAAATGTGAGGTTGAGGCAGGTATGATAACCGAAAATGAATGTGACTTTATGAATATTCCTTTTACAATAGTACCGGTATTATACCTGCTCCCCAAAATTCATAAAACTTTGACAAATCCACCTGCAGACCTATCGTGTCGGCCAGGGATTCATTATGTTCTAAAGTGGCAGAATTTATTGATCACCACCTACAGCCAGTAGTGAAAGAATCTTTTTCTTTCATATTAGACTCGCCGTCATTAATTAAAAAACTTCTTGACATAGACTGGTTGGAGGATGATGATCTTCTTGTGACAATGGATGTTGACAGCCTGTACACCGTTATCCACCATGTTGGGGGTGTACAGGTTTTTTAAAACCATGTTAAGTCTCTTGTTGGCATATGCGGGACCACCCATAGAGTTCTTGCTAGAATTATTAACTTTTTGCGTAGAGAAAAAGTTCTTTAGGTTTGAGAAAGATTATTTTTTACAAATAGCGGGGACTGCTATGGGTTCCAGTATGGCTCCCGCATATGCCAACCTATACATGCTATGGTATGAGACGTTCATAATGAAAACTATCTCGATCCCTGAGATTAAGCTGTATGGCCACTATATAGATGACGTGCTCCTGGTGTGGAGGGGCACAGTTGAATCCTTACAGGAGTGGGTAGGGAAACTTAATGGGTTGGAATCTCCAATCCGATTTAAATATGAGGTTAATAGCGAGACCATTTCTTTCCTGGATTTAAAGATTTCTAAATATAGGGCAGATGGGCTTACTAGATTCAGTACATCATTATATACAAAACCCACTGATAGAAATTCCCTCTTATTATCCACAAGTTTTCATCCAACACACCAAAAGAAAGGCGTGATTAAATCTCAACTCATGCGAGTCGCCCGGAATAACACACTCACTGAGACCAGGGTCCTTCAAGAAAAAGTCATGAAATAAAAACTGAAAGAGAGAGGATATAGACCGAGTGACATAGAGAATTCTTCACTGAGATTGGCCCAACTGGATCAAGGTGCACTCCTCCATAAGACAAAAATGGAGAAGACAAATGACAAGGAAATCAACCTGATTACCACATTTACCCCCCTACATCAAGTACTAGAGAAATCAGTGCGAGAGAATTGGGAGATAGTGAAGACAGACAAGTCTCTCCCCTTCACTACAACAAAACTACCACGGTTGGTTTACAAGAAATCTTCTACCTTGAAAGACATTCTGGTCCATAATGACCCTATACATTGCTATAAAAAAGGCACTCTGATGGATACCACTAGAAAACCTGGTTGTTTCAAATGCGGGGATTGTACTACATGCAACAGCATGCTCACTGGATCTATATTTCATCACCCACGCACGGGGAAGAAATACAAAATCTATCACAGATTGACCTGCACCAGCAGCTTTGTGATATATATCCTGACATGCCCATGTTCTTTGGTGTATGTCGGAAAAACCTCCACTACATACCGGGAGAGGATGGCCAACCATCGCCATGCAATAAGAACTGCGATTGAAAAGAAGGAATCGGATCAACCTGTCGCCAGACACTTTATGCAAGCAGGACACACGGCTGCAAGCTTAAGAACAATGGTCATTGACCATGTACCACCTATGAAGAGGGGTGGAGATAGACATACTAGGTTATTACAGGTTGAAGCATCCTGGATATACCACTTGGACACGGTCACACCTAGAGGATTAAATGCCCAACTAGATTATAATGTGTTTATCTAACTGGATCAGGCTATGATTGGACTGTCTAGGTCTTTTTCTGGATATATATCATTATTATTCTTTCTATCATATGGACATTTCTTCTCTCCTAGAGGGTTTCATTATATATGGGACCAAGGACTCTGGTGTGAGTGTGTTGTTAATTAGTTATATCTACCATACCTTGAGAGACACGAAGAGGGGTTTGTGTTCTTTGATTATTATTATTCACCAGTTTTGATATCTGGTTTGCAGATAATAAGTTTGTCAACTTCCACTGAGCAAATCAAAGCATTTCTCTGCTTCATCATATTTTATTGAATGTATCTGGGGACTATATTTACCCCAATTGTTGATTAATGTAACATTAATATAAAATATGTGATGAAGATATCATCATGGATATTTACACATGCTTTTCCAGTAACATAGCTGAGTTAGTGCTAAGTTTAGCCGTTTTTATATTTTATTTTTTCACTATTTATTAGGTTTGATTTGACACTGCTGGTATCAGTGATTACCAGCACTTTTGCGGTGCTATGTTTCCACTACTCTACACCGCCGTGATGATGTGTTCATACATCACAGGAGGTGGGGATATGTAAATTAGCCATGCAGCAGTTCCCCTCGCTCATCCTGGTCGGCGGTAGTGACGTAACGAACCCGCACTGGTCTGGCAATACCGGAAATGAAGAGCACGCTTAGGGGTTTAAATAGAGGGATAAGGGTGGCTGGTAGTTAGATTGTTTGTTGGAGGATTGGAAGCAGACCCATTGATAAAGGTGCCAGAGGCGCACCGAAACGTCTGGGGGTATTTGTGCTATGAACACTGTCATTTGTGTACAATAAAGAAACATTTTCTACAAGACCGGTGAGTGCAGCATTATTTTACTCACATGGAGTGAATACTGGAAACTATATATATATATATATATATATATATATATATATATATATATATATACACACATACATATTTAGACACCAGAGACCTCATACCTTTGAGCCCTTATAACATTTGTGCGCAATTATTATGAGTGTAACTATACTTTGTAATGTTTTTTTGATGTGTTTTGTGTCACTTTTTTGTTTTGTGAAACAGTGAACCAGAGCTCTGAGTTTGCGCTAACCCAACGCATGTTAACTCCAACTGCGCTCAAGCGATCTCGTTTACTTTCAACTTGTAATACGAGCGAAAAACCTGATGTGCGCAAACTGCAGTGACAAACCCCTTCATAAAAAAATAAATATTTAAATAACATTTTAAAGCAAAATGTTTCCTGCTTAGCAGACCAGGGAAATACCTTTTGAAAGGTCATCTGAGTGTTGATTATCTTATCTCCTTTGCCGTAACCAGACACATATAAATGAGCTACTACAAACAATAATTAGGCAATCACTATGTTTTACAATGATGCTTTTAAAGTCTTAAGAAGGCACTTTGGCCTCTCTGGGGAGTGGAAAACTCAAAATTTTGAGAGTTTGATTTAAGAGAAAATGGAGAAAACTAATAATTAAAGTGCATTGTACATCTTCTTACAACATTTAACAAAATAGTTTATGGGAAATTCAGTTTTGAGTTTTGTTTCCCTTTAAGGAACATGGAAGGTTATTTTACTCCTATTATCAATCGTACCTCTTTTTTGTTGGTATCTTTGGTCCGATTTTAAATATAAAAACACCCCATTCTAAAAGCTTTGGCGGTCTGGCTGTTAGTGTCTTAATTATGGTAGGGGAGCTGTTGGTTTAAAGGTTAATAGCAGTTAGGTGGTTTTGGCAGAGGGGATAAGTGTATTGGGGTCTGACAGTAAGGGGATTAATAATGGTGGGGCATCAGGCCATATGGGGTTAATTGAAGGGGAGTTTTGGTGGTTAGAGGTCTTTGGTAGTTAAGTGGGGGGATCTGGAGATTAGATGGTTAATAGTGGTGAAGTGATTTAATGATGTAGACTTAAAGCAGTGGGGTCTAACTGTTAGGGGTTCATTTTCGTAGAGGAGATGATGGTTAGGAGGTTTATTGCAATGGGGGACTGGTAGTTTTAATAGTACTGGGGAATCTAGCAGATAAGGAGTTAATAAAGGTTGAGGTTTCCCTGTTTAGAGATTTTTATTGTGATGGGGGAGATGCTATGGACTGCACATTTTAGCATTAAGCACATAGTGCTCAAGACACATGCATGCTCCTGAGCATACATCAGTATCCTTTAATGGAATAGAGCCAAGAGAAAGTGGTAAATTTGATAAAAGAAGCAAACTTGAATTTTTTTTCCCTGGACATTTATAATTCACACAAGCTGCAGGGTGCCCAGAGAGAAATGTGTATTTGTGCCACTTAACAGCACTATTCAATTCCCCTCCCTGCACACCCTATACTATGTGTAGAACTTTCCAGGAAAACATGACCAAGGTGGCAACCCTAGATACAGTAGATACCATTTCTATTCATGAGATTGGAAATGCATTCAAAATTATGTAGGAAAAATCGTGATTTGGGATTTTTTTTAAATTGTTCACTCTACTTGAATCATGAAACTTTACTGCTGACTTGTGTTTTTACACCAGACCATTTGTTTTCAATAAAGTAAAACAAATATATAATGTTTAAGATATTATTTATTAATTCATGGGATAGAAAGTTTGAATATTACATATTATTAAGTTGCATAACCCTTTAATGCTTTTGTATTTTTTGCCTGCAGTTATTCTTGTGGTGGTATTTGGAATCTGCTGGGCTCCTTTCCACACCGATCGTCTAATGTGGAGCTTCATTGACCACTGGACTAGGGAGAAGCACCAGATATTCGCCTTTGTTCATGTATTCTCCGGGGTGTTCTTCTACCTCAGCTCAGCCATTAACCCTGTGCTTTACAACCTGTTATCCACTCGCTTTCGTGAGATGTTCAAGGAGGTCATGTGCCGTGGAAGGATAAAGAGGCTGAATTCCCGGAGGTCATCACCTAGTGTCACTCGTGTGACCACGCGGAGCACGGTGTGTGAGCACATACCCGGGAATGGTGCAATGCCAATGTCTGATATGGAAGAGTTTGAAGTGTATCTTGAAAGTGATAATGTAAAAAATGAAACATTTTTATCCTGAACTTCTTATCTATCCTCTCTTGTGGTGTGATCCAAACTCCAGGTTGTGTTTGCACAATTTCCTGCACCATCCAGTGTTTTTTTATTTATTTATTTTTTTGAATGCATAGTCTGAATTGGATTTCTATCACACCTGGAGCTATTGTACAGCTGCACATGAGACATGAAGCGTCTTCACTACCAGCGAGATGTGCAAAATATTGCAAAGCAATACAAATATACAGCCAGCATTAAGCAGGGAATTGAAAAAGGCAGCTAAATATGACCCAATTTATTGTTAACGATTAAAGCATGTTTTTTTTGTGGTAAGGTAAAAAGTCTTCTGAGGATCACACAACAATATTGGCTCATTCACAGATAGCAATCAAAGGATTAACCTGTTACAGTGCCGTGAAATTATCGACTAATGTTTCAAACCTCTGATTTGTGTTGAACACTTTAGTTTCATGCTAAATTGTTAGCTAAGAAGGTAGTTTACACCAGAGAACTGACCATGTAATGTTACTTCTCTCTGATTGCCATGTAACTTAAAACCTTAAATAGCACAGACAGCGCTGCTAGTCAATAAAATGGAAATGTGGATATCTTATTCAGCTCCCACTGGCTCACACAGAATTGTTAACAGCTTGGAATCTCTTTTTATTAAAACAATGGAAATGTACAGTGTATTATGGTCTGTTACTATTTTTGATTATATATTCTATTGGGGCTTTATTTTGATTATTGATCCTAATTATTTTACTACTTTTTTACTGGCACATTTTTCCTCAAAATATAGGATGTGGAAACCAGTTGTAAGTTTATGGGGCCCATTTATCAAGCTCTGGATGGAGCTTGAAGGCCCGTGTTTCTGGCGAGCCTGCACGCTCGCCAAAACCGCCAGTTATGAATAGACATGTGCGGTTCGTTTCGGATTTATTCGGAAATTCGGAAAATTCAGTAAATTCGGAGATTTGGATCGATTCGGATTTCCGAATTAAAATACTTCCGAATCTACCGAATGAATCCGAAATAGCTGCCGTATCTCCGAATAAATACGAATTAGCTCGGTAAAATTCTGCATTCCCCATAGGAAACAATGGGGCAGTTTCGGCTGAAAAAAAACCTAACACCGCAGCCCCATTGTTTCCTATGGGGAAACACTAAGGCCTAGATTTGGAGTTTGGCGGTAAAAGGGCTGTTAACGCTCCGCGGGCTTTTTTCTGGCCGCACCATAAATTTAACTCTGGTATCGAGAGTTTAAACAAATGCTGCGTTAGGCTCCAAAAAAGGAGCGTAGAGCATTTTTACCGCAAATGCAACTCTCGATACCAGAGTTGCTTACGGACGCGGCCAGCCTCAAAAACGTGCTCGTGCACGATTCCCCCATAGGAAACAATGGGACTGTTTGAGCTGAAAAAAAACCTAACACCTGCAAAAAAGCAGCGTTCAGCTCCTAACGCAGCCCCATTGTTTCCTATGGGGAAACACTTCCTACGTCTGCACCTAACACTCTAACATGTACCCCGAGTCTCTAAACACCCCTAATCTGACACTTATTAACCCCTAATCTGCCTCCCCCGCTATCGCTGACACCTGCATTATTTTATTAACCCCTAATCTGCCGACCGAATATCGCCGCCATCTACATTATAGCTATGAACCCCTAATCTGCTGTCCCTAACATCGCCGACCCCTACATTATAGTTATTAACCCCTAATCTGCCCCCCCCAACGTCTCCGCAATCTAACTACAAGTATTAACCCCTAATCTGCCGACCCGATATCGCCGCCACCTACATTATAGCTATTAACCCCTAATCTGCTGTACCTAACATCGCCGACCCCTACATTATAGTTATTAACCCCTAATCTGCCCCCCCCAACGTCGCCGCAATCTAACTACAAGTATTAACCCCTAATCTGCCGACCCGATATCGCCGCCACCTACATTATAGCTATTAACCCCTAATCTGCTGTACCTAACATCGCCGACCCCTACATTATAGTTATTAACCCCTAATCTGCCCCCCCAACGTCGCCGCAATCTAACTACAAGTATTAACCCCTAATCTGCCGACCTGATATCGCCGCAACCTAAAATTATAGCTATTAACCCCTAATCTGCTGTACCTAACATCGCCGACCCCTACATTATAGTTATTAACCCCTAATCTGCCACCCCCCCAACATCGCCGCAATCTAACTACAAGTATTAACCCCTAATCTGCCGACCGCAAATCTCTGCCACTATAATAAATGTATTAACCCCTAAACTGCCGCACTCCTGCCTCGCAAACACTATAATACATTTTATTAACCCCTAATCTGCCCTCCCTAACATCGCCGCCACCTACCTACAATTATTAACCCCTAATCTCCTGCCCCCAACGTCGCCGCTACTATAATAAGGTTATTAACCCCTAAACCTAAGTCTAACACTAACACTAACACACCCTAACTTAAATATAATTTAAATAAAACAAAATAAATTTACTATAGTTAAATAAATGAATCCTATTTAAAACTAAATACTTACCTGTAAAATAAACCCTAATATAGCTGCAATATAACTAATAGTTACATTGTAGCTATTTTAGCATTTATATTTATTTTACAGGCAACTTTGTATTTATTTTAACTAGGTACAATAGCTATTAAATAGTTATTGACTAATTAATAGCTACCTAGTTAAAATAATTACAAAATTACCTGTAAAATAAATCCTAACCTAAGTTACAATTAAACCTAACACTACACTATCATTAAATAAATTAACTACAAGTACCTACAATTATCTACAATTAAATAAACTAAAGTACAAAAAACCCCACTAAATTACAAAAAAAAACAAACACTAAATTACAAAAAATAAAAAAATATTACAAGAATTTTAAACTAATTACACCTAATCTAAGCCCCCTAATAAAATAACAAAGCCCCCCAAAATAAAAAAATGCCCTACCCTATACTAAATTACAAAAGTGAACAGCTCTATTACCTTACCAACCCTTAAAAGGGCCTTTTGCGGGGCATGCCCCAAAGAAAACAGCTCTTTTGCCTGTAAAAAAAAAAAACACAATACCCCCCCCCCACATTACAACCCACCACCCACATACCCCTACTCTAACCCAAACCCCCCTTAAATAAACCTAACACTACCCCCCTGAAGATCTCCCTACCTTGAGTCGTGTTCACCCAGCCGGGCCGAAGTCTTCATCCGATGGGGCAGAAGAGGACATCCAGACCGGCAGAAGTCTTCATCCAAGCGGGGCAAGAAGAGGTCTTCCATCCATCATAAAAGTACCAAAAAACAAACAAACACTAAATTACCAAAAATAATAAAATATTACAATAATTTTAAACTAATTACACCTAATCTAAGCCCCCTACTAGCTATTAATATAGCTACAATATAACTAATAGTTACATTGTAGCTATTTTAGGATTTATATTTATTTTACAGGCAACTTGGTATTTATTTTAACTAGGTACAATAGTTATTAAATAGTTAATAACTATTTAATAACTACCTAGCTAAAATAAATACAAATTTACCTGTAAAATAAATCCTAACCTAAGTTAAAATTACACCTAACACTACACTATCATTAAATTAATTAAATAAATGAATCCTATTTAAAACTAAATACTTACCTGTAAAATAAACCCTAATATAGCTACAATATAACTAATAATTACATTGTAGCTATTTTAGGATTTATATTTATTTTACAGGCAACTTTGTATTTATTTTAACTAGGTAAAATAGCTATTAAATAGATATTTACTGTTTAATAGCTACCTAGTTAAAATAATTACAAAATTACCTGTAAAATAAATCCTAACCTAAGTTACAATTAAACCTAACACTACACTATCATTAAATAAATTAACTACAAGTACCTACAATTAAATACAATGAAATAAACTAAACTACTAAAGTACAAAAAAAAACAAACACTAAATTACAAAAAATAAAAAAATATTACAAGAATTTTAAACTAATTACACCTAATCTAAGCCCCCTAATAAAATAACAAAGTCCCCCAAAATAAAAAAAATGCCCTACCCTATACTAAATTACAAAAGTTAACAGCTCTATTACCTTACCAGCCCTTAAAAGGGCCTTTTGCGGGGGCATGCCCCAAAGAAAACAGCTCTTTTGCCTGTAAAAAAAACAACAATCCCCCCCCCACATTACAACCCACCACCCACATACCCCTACTCTAACCCAAACCCCCCTTAAATAAACCTAACACTACCCCCCTGAAGATCTCCCTACCTTGAGTCGTGTTCACCCAGCCGGGCCAAAGTCTTCATCCGATGGGGCAGAAGAGGACATCCAGACCGGCAGAAGTCTTCATCCAAGCGGGGCAAGAAGAGGTCTTCCATCCATCAGAAGTCTTGATCCAGACGGCATCTTCTCTGTTCATCCATCCGGAGCGGCAGCATCCTGAAGACATCCGACGTGGAGCATCCTCTTCTTTCTTGATCCGACGACTAAATGACTGTACCTTTAAGTGACGTCATCCAAGATGGCGTCCCTTGAATTCCGATTGGCTGATAGGATTCTATCAGCCAATCGGAATTAAGGTAGGAAAATCTGATTGGCTGATTCAATCAGCCAATCAGATTCAAGTTCAATCCGATTGGCTGATCCAATCAGCCAATCAGATTGAGCTCGCATTCTATTGGCTGTTCCGATCAGCCAATAGAATGCGAGTTCAATCAGCCAATCGGATTGAACTTGAATCTGATTGGCTGATTCAATCAGCCAATCAGATTTTCCTACCTTAATTCCGATTGGCTGATAGAATCCTATCAGCCAATCGGAATTCAAGGGACGCCATCTTGGATGACGTCACTTAAAGGTACAGTCATTTAGTCGTCGGATCAGGAAAGAAGAGGATGCTCCACGTCGGATGTATTCAGGATGCTGCTGCTCCGCTCCAGATGGATGAACATAGAAGATGCCGCCTGGATCAAGACTTCTGATGGATGGAAGACCTCTTCTTGCCCCGCTTGGATGAAGACTTCTGCCGGTCTGGATGTCCTCTTCTGCCCCATCGGATGAAGACTTCGGCCCGGCTGGGTGAACACGACTCAAGGTAGGGAGATCTTCAGGGGGGTAGTGTTAGGTTTATTTAAGGGGGGCTTGGGTTAGAGTAGGGGTATGTGGGTGGTGGGTTGTAATGTGGGGGGGGGGGGATTGTGTTTTTTTTTACAGGCAAAAGAGCTGTTTTTATTTGGGGCATGCCCCCGCAAAAGGCCCTTTTAAGGGCTGGTAAGGTAATAGAGCTGTTAACTTTTGTAATTTAGTATAGGGTAGGGCATTTTTTTTATTTTGGGGGGCTTTGTTATTTTATTAGGGGGCTTAGATTAGGTGTGATTAGTTTAAAATTCTTGTAATATTTTTTTATTTTTTGTACTTTAGTTTAGTTTATTTCATTGTATTTAATTGTAGGTACTTGTAGTTAATTTATTTAATTTATTTAATAATAGTGTAGTGTTAGGTTTAATTGTAACTTAGGTTAGGATTTATTTTACAGGTAATTTTGTAATTATTTTAACTAGGTAGCTATTAAATAGTCAATAACTATTTAATAGCTATTGTACCTAGTTAAAATAAATACAAAGTTGCCTGTAAAATAAATATAAATCCTAAAATAGCTACAATGTAACTATTAGTTATATTGCAGCTATATTAGGGTTTATTTTACAGGTAAGTGTTTAGTTTTATATAGGATTCATTTATTTAATTAATTTAATGATAGTGTAGTGTTAGGTGTAATTGTAACTTAGGTTAGGATTTATTTTACAGGTAAATTTTTATTTATTTTAGCTAGGTAGTTATTAAATAGTTATTAACTATTTAATAACTATTGTACCTAGTTAAAATAAATACAAAGTTGCCTGTAAAATAAATATAAATCCTAAAATAGCTACAATGTAACTATTAGTTATATTGTAGCTATATTAATAGCTAGTAGGGGGCTTAGATTAGGTGTAATTAGTTTAAAATTATTGTAATATTTTATTATTTTTGGTAATTTAGTGTTTGTTTGTATTTTGGTACTTTTATGATGGATGGAAGACCTCTTCTTGCCCCGCTTGGATGAAGACTTCTGCCGGTCTGGATGTCCTCTTCTGCCCCATCGGATGAAGACTTCGGCCCGGCTGGCTGAACACGACTCAAGGTAGGGAGATCTTCAGGGGGGTAGTGTTAGGTTTATTTAAGGGGGGTTTGGGATAGAGTAGGGGTATGTGGGTGGTGGGTTGTAATGTGGGGGGGGGGTATTGTGTTTTTTTTTTACAGGCAAAAGAGCTGTTTTCTTTGGGGCATGCCTCCGCAAAAGGCCCTTTTAAGGGCTGGTAAGGTAATAGAGCTGTTAACTTTTGTAATTTAGTATAGGGTAGGGCATTTTTTTATTTTGGGGGGCTTTGTTATTTTATTAGGGGGCTTAGATTAGCTGTAATTAGTTTAAAATTCTTGTAATATTTTTTTATTTTTTGTAATTTAGTGTTTGTTTGTTTTTGTAATTTAGTGTTTTTTTTTTGGTACTTTAGTTTAGTTTATTTAATTGTAGATAATTGTAGGTACTTGTAGTTAATTTATTTAATGATAGTGTAGTGTTAGGTTTAATTGTAACTTAGGTTAGGATTTATTTTACAGGTAATTTTGTAATTATTTTAACTAGGTAGCTATTAATTAGTCAATAACTATTTAATTGCTATTGTACCTAGTTAAAATAAATACAAAGTTGCCTGTAAAATAAATATAAATGCTAAAATAGCTACAATGTAACTATTAGTTATATTGCAGCTATATTAGGGTTTATTTTACAGGTAAGTATTTAGTTTTAAATAGGATTCATTTATTTAATTAATTTAATGATAGTGTAGTGTTAGGTGTAATTGTAACTTAGGTTAGGATTTATTTTACAGGTAAATTTGTATTTATTTTAGCTAGGTAGTTATTAAATAGTTAATAACTATTTAATAACTATTGTACCTAGTTAAAATAAATACAAAGTTGCCTGTAAAATAAATATAAATGCTAAAATAGCTACAATGTAACTATTAGTTATATTGCAGCTATATTAGGGGTTTATTTTACAGGTAAGTATTTAGTTTTAAATAGGATTCATTTATTTAACTATAGTAAATTTATTTTGTTTTATTTAAATTATATTTAAGTTAGGGGGGTGTTAGTGTTAGGGTTAGACTTAGGTTTAGGGGTTAATAACCTTATTATAGTAGCGGCGACGTTGGGGGCGGGAGATTAAGGGTTAATAATTGTAGGTAGGTGGCGCCGATGTTAGGGAGGGCAGATTAGGGGTTAATAAAATGTATTATAGTGTTTGCGAGGCGGGAGTGCGGCGGTTTAGGGGTTAATACATTTATTATAGTGGCGGCGATTTGCGGTCGGCAGATTAGGGGTTAATACTTGTAGTTAGATTGCGGCGACGTTGGGGGGGCAGATTAGGGGTTAATAACTATAATGTAGGGGTCGGCGGTGTTAGGGACAGCAGATTAGGGGTTAATAGCTATAATGTAGGCGGCGGCGATATCGGGTCGGCAGATTAGGGGTTAATACTTGTAGTTAGATTGCGGCGACGTGGGGGGGCAGATTAGGGGTTAATAACTATAATGTAGGGGTCGGCGGTGTTAGGGACAGCAGGTTAGGGGTTAATAGCTATAATGTAGGCGGCGGCGATGTCGGGTCGGCAGATTAGGGGTTAATACTTGTAGTTAGATTGCGGCGACGTTGGGGGGGGCAGATTAGGGGTTAATAACTATAATGTAGGGGTCGGCGATGTTAGGGACAGCAGATTAGGGGTTAATAGTTATAATGTAGGTTGCGGCGATATCCGATCGGCAGATTAGGGGTTAAATAATGTTATTATAGGGTTTGCGATGTGGGGGGGGCCTCGGTTTAGTGGTTCATAGGTAGTTTATGAGTGTTAGTGACTTAGTGTACTAAATGGGTGTTAGTGTACTAAAACATACCGAATTTCGGAACCGAATAGAACCAAATTCAGCCGAATCCGAATAAATCCGAAACGAATTTATTCGGATTCGAATAAATCCGAAACGAATTTATTCGAATCCGAATAAATCCGAAACGAATTAATTCAGATTTTGCCGAATCCGGTTCGATCCGAACCGAAATTCGAAAAGTCTGAATCGATCCGAACCGAAAACAAACCAAATTTTTTAGCCGTGCACATGTCTAGTTATGAATCAGCGGTCTAAAGACTGCTGCTCCATAACCTGTCCGCCTGCTCTGAGCAGGCGGACAGACATCGCCGCAATTCAACCCGATCGAATACGATCGGGTTGATTGACACCCCCCTGCTGGTGGCCGCGAATCGGCAGGGGGCGGCATTGCAATAGCAGCTCACAAGAGCTGCTGGTACAATGCTGAATACGGAGAGTGTATTTCTCACCGCCTTCAGCGAGGTCTGTCGGACCTGATGCACAATGTCGGATCAGGTCCGACAGACCTTTGTTAAATTGGACCCTATGTCTTAATACAACTGTTTGCTGCATGTTCTGTGACTTCACTATTCTTTAAAGCCCTTGTGCATATCTAACTTAGTTCATTAGCACCTGTTTTCCCTTCTGCTTATCAAGAAATAAAATAGTGGCACAGAGTGCTGACGTATGAGTGCCCTCTGCTCAGTTATTAATTGACTTACATTTTCACCTGACACATGCACAGGGATATAAAACCCAAATCATTTCTTTAGTGATTTAGACGGAGAATAGAATTTAAAAAAATCCACTTTCCTTCTATCATCAAATTTGCTTTGTGCCCATGATATTCTTTGTTTAAGACATACCTAGACAGGTGGAACACTATATGGCAGGAAATAGTGCTGCCACCTAGTGCTCTTGCAAATGGATAACATTCTTGCAAAACTGCTTCCATATAGTGCTTCAGAAATGGGCAGGTTCCTGCTTTTCAACAAAGGATACCAAGAAAATGTTAACATAGAAGGAAATTACAAAGTTGTTTAAAATTGCATGCTATATCTGAATAATTAAATAAAAAAATGTTATGTTCGTATCCCTTTAAGTGACAGGCAGACAACAAAAATAGTAGCAAGTCTTTCCTCAACAAGGAGTAGCACAACTCACTTAAAGGGACAGTTTTTTTTCACAGCTAGACAGTACTAGTTCATGTGTGCCATATAGATAAAAATTATGCTCACTCCCATGGAGTTATTTATGAGTCAGCACTGATTGGCTAAAATGCAAGTCTGTCAAATGAACTGAAATAAGGGGGCAGTCTACAGAGGCTTAGATACAAGGTAATCACAGAGGTTAAAGGATATTAATATAACTGTGTTGGTTATGCAAAACAGCGGAATGGGTAATAAAGGGATTATCTATCTTTTTAAACAAAAAATCTGGAGTAGTCTGTCCCTTTAAATGAGCAGCATATTTTTTTTGTGCATTAACCTCCTCCCTGACACAGTGATCTGCAACACATTGTGATTCTTCTCTGACAGCCAAAGGTTTAATGGTTTTGACAAAGGAGGAGCAGCTGAACTGCAGTCCATAGTAACTGATCAACAGATCTGACTTGCACCATTTGACTCCATATACCTCAGTAAGTCTAGGCTGTCATTTTTCCCCTGGTCTGGTAATGCATGTGATGGGTCAAAATGTATCCATACATATTTCTCTTGTTAAGTGTATCCAGTCCACGGATCATCCATTACTTATGGGATATATTCTCCTTCCCAACAGGAAGCTGCAAGAGTCCACCCACAGCAAAGCTGCTATATAGCTCCTCCCCTAACTGCCATTACCAGTCATTCTCTTGCAAGTCTCAACATAGATAGGAGGTCGTGAGAGTCTGTGGTTTTTTTATACTTAGTTTATTTCTTCAATCAAAAGTTTGTTATTTTTAAATGGCACCGGAGTGTGCTGTTTATCTCAGGCAGTATTTGGAAGAAGAATCTGCCTGCGTTTTTTCTATGATCTTAGCAGACGTAACTAAGATCCAGTTGCTGTTCTCACACATTCTGAGGAGTAAGGTACTTCAGAGGGGGAATGGCGTGCAGGTTTTCCTGCAAATAAGGTATGTGCAGTAAAATATTTTTCTAAGGAATGGAATTGACTAAGAAAATACTGCTGATACCGAAGTAATGTAAGTACAGCCTTTAAATGCAGTGAAAGCGACTGGTACCAGGCTGATTGATAGAGATATATGCTAAGGTATGTGCAGTAATATATTTTTCTAAGGAATGGAATTGACTAAGAAAATACTGCTGATACCGAAGTAATGTAAGTAAAGCCTTAAATGCAGTGATAGCGACTGGATCAGGCTTATTAATAGACATACATACTCTTATAAGAATGTGTTTTTAAAACGTTTGCTGGCATGTTTAATCGTTTTTTAACATATGTTTGGTGATAAAACTTATTGGGGCCTAATTTTTCCACATGGCTGGCTTAAATTTTGCATAGAAACAGTTATAGGGAAGGTAATCCACAGCTCAGCTGTGGCAGTTTTGTTGTGTCTGTTTAAAAAAATGTCGTTTTTTTTTTTTTTTTTTATCTGTTTTTTGCATTAAGGGGTTAATCATCCATTTGCAAGTGGGTGCAATGCTCTGTTAACTTATTACATGTACTGTAAAAATTTCGTTTGATTTACTGCCTTTTTTCACTGTTTTTCAAATTTTGACAAAATTTGTTTCTCTAAAGGCACAGTAACGTTTGTTATATTTGCTTGTTAACTTGATTTAAAGTGTTTTCCAAGCTTACTAGTCTCTTTATTAGTTCTAACATGTCTAACATAGAGGAGGCTCTGTGTTTATTATGTTTAAAGCCATGGTGGAACCCCATTTTAGAATGTGTACCAGATGTACTGATTTCATGTTAAACAATAAAGATCATTTTTTGTATTTAAAAACATTATCACCAGAGGATTCTGTCGAGGGGGAAGTTATGCCGACTAACTCTCCCCACGGTGTCAGACCCTTTGACTCCCGCTTTAGGGACTCACGCTCAAATGGCGCCAAGTACATCAAGGGCACCCATAGCGTTTATTTTACCAGAGGATTCTGTCGAGGGGGAAGTTATGCCGACTAACTCTCCCCACGTGTCAGACCCTTTGACTCCCGCTCCAGGGACTCACGCTCAAATGGCGCCAAGTATATCAATGGCGTCCATAGCATTTATTTTACAAGACATGGCAAAGGTTGTGTATAATACACTGGCAGCAGTATTAGTCAGACTACCTGAAATTAAAGGAAAGCAAAACAGCTCTGGGGGTAGATACAGAGCATACAGACGCTTTAAGAACCATGTCTGATACTACCTCACAATATGCTTAGTCTGTGGGTGATATTGTGACTCAGGGAAGATGATTTAACCTGATTCTGATATTTCTACATTTAAAATTTATGCTTGAGAACCTCCACTTGTTGCTCAGGGAGGCTTTAGCTGCTCTGAATGAATGTGTACAATCGCAGTGCCAGAGAAATTGTGTAGACTGGATAAATAATATGCAGTGCCGGTGTGTACTTATGTTTTTCCAATACCTAAAGAGGTTTACTAAAATTTTTCATAAGGAATGGGATAGACCAGGTGTGCCGTTCTCTTTCCCCTCCTATTTTTTAGAAGAATGTTTTCTAATAGTTGCCACCAACACGGAACTTAGGGGCAGACAGTTCCTAAGGTGGAGAGAAGAGTTTCTACTCTAGCTAAGCGTACCACTACCTCTGGCGAGGACTGTTGTGCTTTTTTAGATCCAATGGATAAAAAATGTTTATTCAACAAGGTTTTATCCTGCAGCCCCTTGCACGCATTGCTCCTGTCACTGCTGCTGCGGCGTTTCTGGTTTGAGTCTCTTGATGAGGCTTTACAGGCTCCATTGGATGAATATATTTGACAAGCTTAGAGCACTTAAGCTAGCCAATTCCTTTGTTTTCTGATGCCTTTGTTCCTTTGACTAGACTAACGGCTAAGAATTCTGTTTTTTACTATACTGGCGCGCAGAGCGCTATGGCTTATATCATGGTCAGTCTGTCGTGACTTAATAAATAAGCTACTTAACTTCCCTTCAAGGGGCAGACCCTATTCAGGCCTAGTTTGAAGGAGATTATTACTTATATCACTGGAGGAAAAGATCATGCCCTTCCTCAGGACAGGTCCAAATCAAGGGACAAAAAAGGCCTAATTTTCGTGCCTTTCGAAAATTCAAGGCAGGTGTGGCATCAACTTCCTCTAAGGCAAAATAAGAGGGAACTTTTGCTCAGTCCAAGGCGGTCTGGAGACAACCGGACCTGGAACAAAGATAAGCAGGTCAAGGAGCCTGCTGCTGCCTCTAAAACAGCATGAGGAACGGACCCCTATCTGGTAACGGATCCTATAGGGGGGCAGACTTCATTCTTCGCCCAGGCGTGGGCAAGAGATGCCCAGGATCCCTGGGCATTGGAAATTATACCCCAGAGATATCTTCTGGATTTCAAAGCTTTCCCCCCCAAAAAAGGGGAGTTTTTGCCTTTCACATTTATCTGCAAACCAGATAAAGAAAGAGACATTCTTGCATTGTGTACGTGACCCATTCAGTTACAATAGAGGAACAGGGACACAGTTTTCCTCAAATCGGTTTGTGGTTCCCAAGGAAAGGAAACCTTCAGACCTATTTTGGATCTAAAGATCTTAAACAAATTCTTTAGAATTCTATCATTTAAGATGGAAACTATTCGTACCATCTTAACTATGATCCAGGAGAGTCAATAGAGGACTACAATGGATTTGAAGGATGCTTATCCTCACATTACGATGCATAAAGATCACCATCGGTTTTTCAGGTTTGCCTTTCTAGACAGGCATTACCAGTTTGTAGCTCTTTCCTTTGGGTTAACTACAGCCCCTAGAATCTTTATGGAGGTTCTGGGGTCACTTTGGCGGTCCTTAGGCCGCGGGGCATAGAAGTGGCCCCTTATTTAGACGACATCCTGATACAGGCGTCAAACATCCAAGTTGCCAAGTCTCATACGGACGTAGTACTGGCATTTCTGAGATCGCATGGGTGGAAAGTGAACAAGGAAAGAGTTCTCTATCCCCAATATCAAGGGTTTCCCTCCTAGGGATTCTGATAGATTTTGTAGAAATTAAAATTTACCTGACGGAGTCCAGGTTGTCAAAGTTTCTAAATTTCTGCCGTGTTCTTCATTCCATCCGCGCCCTTTGGTGGCTCAGTACATGACTGTAATCGGCTTAATGGTAGCGGCAAGGGACATAGTACCGTTTGCACGCCTACATTTCAGACCACTGCAACTATGCATGCTCAGCCAGAGGAACGGGGATTACACAGATTTGTTCTCCTGTTAAATCCGGACCAAGAAACCAGAGATTCTCTTCTCTGGTGACTATCTCGGGTCCATCTGTCCAAGGGTATGACCTTCCGCAGGTCAGATGGGACAATTGTTACAACAGATGCCAGCCTTTTTAGGTTGGGATACAGTCTGGAACTCCCTGAAGGCTCAGGGATAGTGGACTCAGGAGGAGACCCTCCTTCTAATGAATATTCTGGAACTGGGAGCGATATTCCATGCTTTTCAGACTTGGCCTCAGTTAGCAACTCTGAGGTACATCATATTTCAGTCGGACAATATCACGACTGTGGCTTACATCAACCATCAAGGGGAACAGAAGTTCCCTAGCAATGTTAGAAGTCTTAAAATAATTCACTGGACAGAGACTCACTCTTGTCTAAAAGCTATCCCTATCCCAGGTGTTGAGAACTGGGAGGCAGATTTTCTAAGTCGGTCAGACTTTTCATCCGGGGGAGTGGGAATTCCCTCCGGAGGTGTTTGCACAAGATCAAGCAGGAGAGTGCTTTGGTGCTTTTGACAGCGCCTGCGTGGCCACGCAGGACCTGGTATGCAGATCTGGTGGACATGTCATCCTTTCCACCACGGTCTCTGCTTCTGAGACAGGACCCTCTACCTCAGGGTCTTTTCAACCATCTAAATATAACTAATCTGAGATGGACTGCCTGGAGACAGAACGCTTGATGTTATCAAAGCATGGCTTCTCCGAGTCAGTAATTGATACCTTAATACAGGCATAAAAGCCTGTCTCTAGGAAAATTTAACATAAGATATGGTGTAAATATCTTATTGTTATGAATCCAAGGGTTACTCATGGAGTAAAGTCTGGATTCCCAGGATATTATCTTTTCTCCAAGATGATTTGAGAAAAGGGTTGTCAGCTAGTTCTTTAAAAGGACAGATTTCTACTCTGTCTATTCTTTTGCACAAGCGTCTGGCAGGTATTCTAGACGTTCAGGCATTTGGTCAGGCTTTGGTTAGAACCAAGCCTGTGGTTAAAAATGTTGCTGCCGCCATGGAGCTTAAAGCTGGTTCTAAGGTTCTTCAAGGAGTTCCATTTGAACCTTTTCATTCCATAGATATCAAACTTCTATCTTGGAAAGTTCCTTTTTGGTAGCTATTTCCTCGGCTCATAGAGTCTCCGAGTTATCTGCGTTGCAATGTGATTCTCCTTATCTGGTTCTCCGTACGGATAAGGTAGTCCTGTGTACCAACCTGGGTTTTTACCTAAGGTGGTATCTAACAAGAATATCACTCAAGAGATTGTTGTTCCATTCTTGTATCCTAATCCTTCTTCAAAGAAGGAACGTCTATTACACAATTTGGACGTGGTTCGTGTTTTAAAGTTTACTTACAAGCTACTACAGATTTCATCAAACATTCACCTTGTTTGTTGTCTATTCTGGACAGAGGAGAGGTCAAAGGACTTCAGCAACCTCTCTGTCTTTTTGGTTAAAAAGCATAATTCATTTAGCTTATGAGACTGCTGGACAGCAGCCTCCTGAAGGGATTACAGCTCATTCTACTAGAGCTGTGGTTTTCACTTGGGCCTTTTTAAATGTGGCTTCTGTTGAACAGATTACAAGACGGAGTCTTGTCTGCGTTTCATACTTTTTCAAATTTAACAAATTTGATACCTTGCTTCTTCGGAGGCTATTTTTGGGAGAAAGGGTTTTTTACAGGCAGTGGTAACTTCCGTTTAAGTACCTGCCTTGTCCCTCCCATCATCCGTGTACTTTAGCTTTGGTATTGGTATCCCATAAGTAATGGATGATCCGTGGACTGGATACACTTAACAAGAGAAAACATAATTTATGCTTACCTGATAAATTTATTTCTTTTGTAGTGTATCCAGTCCACGGCCCGCCCTGTCACTTTAAGGCAGGTAATTTTTCCATTAAACTACAGTCACCACTGCACCCTATGGTTTTCCTTTCTCTGCATGTTTTCGGTCGAATGACTGGTAATGGCAGTTAGGGGAGGAGCTATATAGCAGCTTTGCTGTGGGGTGGACTCTTGCAGCTTCCTGTTGGGAAGGAGAAATATATCCCATAAGTAATGGATGATCCGTGGACTGGATACACTACAAGAGAAATAAATTTATCAGGTAAGCATAAATTATGTTATAATCTAATCATTTTCTGCATCTTTAACAATTTTATATTATACCGAGTACCTCCGATTTGTTCATTATAAGTCCATGGAATGACAGCACTCACTGGATTTTTTAATACTGTTAAACTGTTAGTGAATCTAGCCCAGCACCCCCCCTGCTATGGCTGTACATTAATCACAAGTCTTAGACACAGTTCTTAAGAACATTTATGTAAATAAGCAACTTTTACTGTTCTGATGTTGTCCTGTTTCATGTAAATACATTAATATTTTTTTAAGATGCAATTTCTTGCACATAGTGTAAAATAGAACTCAGTATATATCTAGAGCCAGTAGCATCCAATTAATTACTATTGTTCAATGCTTAATGTTTGCATGACCCACATTGTCAATAAATACTTTATTTTACTATATGATACATATGCTTTGTTATGCATTTATTCTAGCCTTAAAACTTTACTTCAAGTCTCCAAGAGCTTGTAAAAAATAATATATACAGTATATATAATCATCTATGGATTATTTATATTTTTTTTACAGTATCTATAATAAAGTTTAATTATTATTAATATATATTTTTATTATTTGATATTTAATATTTTAGTAACACAATGTAAGATTAGTCATTCTTCATGTGCAAACCCAGATACGCATTATACATATTTTTACATACCTATGTTCTTCACATGGAAAAAATAATAATTTTGATTATTAAATATATATATATATATATATATATATATATATATATATATATCTAAAGAATTACATACACAGATATAGGTATATGCATATATATATAGAAATATGTACATTAAAAATGACATTACCCTGTATGTAAAAACATTGGAATGTTAAATATGTTAAAGTAAATAAACAGTAAAAACACATATGTACTCACATACAGTATATTTAGACATGTATATGCATGTATACATTATAACCCTTAGCAGTTTAAAGGGATATTCCAGCCAAAATTGGAAACCACATGGGTGCATTTCGGTATCGAACAGAACAATTTGTAATATACATGCATTAGTAAAAATGCTTCTAGTAAAAGCTATAGCTGTTTCAAAAGTGTATTTAAGTATGAACCGTGCACCAGCATTTTAAACACAACACTTGCTCAGAGAGCCTAAAGTGCTTGTACAATCTGGTAGTGGCTGTTTCAAGATGCACAATAAGGAGGCACTTGAAGAAAGATGGGGCTGCATGGTCGAGTCATCAGAAGAAAGCCATTACTATGCAAATGGCACACAGTATCCCGCTTACAATACGCCAAACATCACAGTGACAAGCCTCAAACCTTCTGGCACAAAGTCATTTGGAGTGATTGAAACCAAAATTTTGCTATTTGACCACAACCATAAATGCTACATTTGGAGAGGAGTCAACCAAAACACAGAGGTGGATCGCTGTTGTTTTGGGATGTGTGAGCTACAAAGGCACAGAAATTTGGACAGAATTGATGGCAAGATGAATGCAGTATGTTATTAAACAGAACCCCTCATTTTCACTTCTTTATTAGAGTTTGAACACTGCTGATTGGCATTCCTCAATTCCTTGGATAGCTTTTTATATCCATTTCCTGTTTATACAGTTCCACTACCTTTTTCCCACATATCCTTTGACAATTCCTTTTCTTCCCCATGACTCAGAATCCAGAAATGTCAGTGCAGCACTGGATGAAAGATGCAAGGGTCTGTCAGGAGTCCAGAAACTCAGTTTATCTTTTATACACACACATTAATTACAAGCAAACAGATCACAGGTGAGGCATTGTTATCTTTTAATAGCCATTCAAACCCCTTTGTGTCAACTTGTGTGCATGTTATCAGCCAAAATCACCGGGGTATGTAAACTTTTGATCAGGGTCATTTGGGTAGTTTCTGTTGTCATTATGATTTAAAAAAGAGTAAACACAGCTGATTGATAATAAATGGCTTCAGCCAAACACTAACCATGAGTGAAAGAAAAGTTTTTGTGTTATCATTCATATTCTCTGAAAATAGCCAAGAAATCATAAATTCTGCAGGGTATGTAAACTTATGAGCACAACTGTATATTTATACACACTAAATTATTTATTTTAAAAAAATATTTATTATTTCGAAAGTATATAAATCTTACCTATATATCTATATGATATATACAGGTAAAGGTATGTGTGTGTGTTGTATATATATATATATATATATATATATATATTATATATATATATATATATATATATGTGTATATATATATATATGTATATATTCCCCCTATGTGAAGAACATATTTACAGTATATACAGAGTTAAGACCATTATTAAATATTAAACATGAATAAATATGATTTTTCAGGTATTTCACAGCAAAGGACTCCAATGTATATATAATACTGTATATATATATATATATATATATATATATATGTATATATATATATATATATATATATATATACCTATGGTTTATATGCATATATATGTATGTATACAAGCTCGCCTCCATACCATAACTCTCAATCTCTGAACAACTGAAAATAATCAGCCTTTAAAAAAAATCAAATAATTGCCCAGCATAAACAACCATGATAGAGGCAGGAGAAAAAAACACTTTCTCAACCAGCCAGCCCCCATAAACAAACAAATCATCTAGGCATAGGCAGTGTACCACAGATGACTGACCAGACCTCTGTCTTGAACCAGGAAATAAAACTAGTCCATAAGCAAACAAAGGTCAAGAAAAAAGTAAACATCAAAAAAGCAACCAAGGAGATGATGACATTTTGGATTCACAGGAAACAACCAGAAATCTAACACAACAGCTGCTTTTGCAAGGAGGGCCCAGCACTTACTTTCCCTAACCAAAAGCCACCACCTTGTCAAAAGAAGCATACTTAACTTATACCAGTTTCAGATCAATCCCACCATTGACCCAAGCACCCTCCAGATAAGACAATAATGTATCATCCAAAACTGTCCCTTCACTTTCTTTGGAAACCCCCGCAATACCCACAAATTAAGAAAATGTGTAGAAGCAAATGGACATACCATTTAACTGAAACCATTTAACAATAACTCCCCATCCTCCCTACAACCACACCTACTGAAGTACTACTCTAAGCAAGAGGCCATCCTTACAGCTCTCACTGGATTCCTAAGAAGCAGGATCCTCATGTCCCCCCCCCCCCCCTCACCCTGGGTTTCCCTTTTGAAACACCTGAGCAGAGAAGGGATTTCCCTCGCAACCTGCACATTTGTGCTTATACTTTCATGATGTTCCAAAGCAGCAATGTCCTTCCTTGAACTGGTCCTTCTGTATTACCACTGCTGTACTACCTCTACCCCTCCTCCTGCTGTTCCAAATCCCATTCTGTAAAAAGGACTGCTCCCCATAATGGAGTCATAATTTCTAACCAAAAGGCCTTTGCACCTGACGTCCCACTGCATTTCTGGACTCATGCCATCCTCTGACAAAACCTCTCGTAGATCAACCAGGCCATCAAACTATAAGTCCTATGTGCCCCTGAGATCTCATAAAAATAAAAAAATAAGGCTGAACGTTGATCAGGGAACTTCTCACCCACAACACTATGCCAAAATACAAACATCCTATGACCAATTGATAAACATCATTGACAACTTCCTGTAACACTCTTCTTTTTCCTTCTTAACCTTCTTCTTATCATCTTCTTTCACCTTCAAAATTGAATGAAAATCTTCAGCAAGAACAGTTAAAAAAACTCCCTGCTCCAAATCTTCTCAATGGTCTCAGTGTTAGATGTACCCCTAACAGCCCCACAGAGCAAAGGCAAGGTCTCCTCAAGGCTTCATCCAAAGCTTTCAAAATACTTTCAGCTGTTGTCATGCCAGCCATGACCTCACTTCCCAGGATCCTACGCCTAAATCTGCTGGAAACCATGCCTTTGCCACTGCTGTCAACTAACAAATGATGCCACCTGAAGAGGCATATTGCCCTGGCCCATATAGCAACTGTTGATTCTCCACCCTGGAGGGTCTAATGTAATGGGGACTGTGGCCTTCTGCAAACTGCTGGATGACACTGTGCCATGTGTCAGGGGACCTGCAGGGCTTTAACCTAATCCCAGTTTCTTCAGACTGGAATAAATGGGGAGGGATGTGAATGCACAGCCCCTAACCCCCTCTCTACTATCCTGCCTTTATCCATGTCCTGCCTACTCCTAACCCTCTCCTGCCTATCCTCCTCAACCTCCTGTACACTTCTCTGAAGAGTCAATAGTTGCAAAGTCTGAGAGGTTTCCTGCCTAACCAGGCTGCTCCTGCTCCATATGACGTCCCTTCCAGAGAGTCGTCCTCTCCTCAAAGTCACTGACTTGCCTCTAACTCCAGCAGTGGCTCAGTTAACTGTGCCAACTGCACACACTATTGTTCATAGTCAGAAGTCAGGTTCCTGGAACCACAACCTCATGTCTCAAGAATCTCTGTGAAAAAAACAACCATCATCAGAATGCCAAACATAGAATATTGCTTCTCTACCTCCCAACCCCCAAAAAGACCCCTTGCACCAACAGTCCCCCCATCCCTGCAAACCCTAGGCCTCCACCCACAGACAAATTAAGGATTGTAAGTTATATACATAAAGCAAAACATCCTGACTGAATGCAAAATCACTGCTCATTGTGTCCATCCACCTGTAAAAAAAAACCTATATCAACCCAGCTCCCCTCTGCACTTGACCAGACCATACTCCCCCCTAGCCAGCTCCCCCAAACTCCATCCCATACTCCCCCACCTTAACCCCTCCAAACCTGCATTGCTGCTCTCACCTCTCACCTCCTTCCATAATGGGACAGGACCCAATTGTTCCAGACCTAGTCACAGTCTCATCAGCCCCAGCCCTTGGGTCACAAAGTAGGCCCTTCACACACTAACAAACCCAGGCTCCTGGAACAACAGGCCCTCAGATCCATTCCACTCTGTAAACAATGGCAAACAGGACCGTCCAAAACCAGGGCCGGTCACATGGCACACCCAGATCCATGCAATGACACCATTAAATTGCATCATCCTCTGGTGCCGTCATTCTAGACCTCAGACCAGGCTCCACTTCCACCAGCTCTGCATCTTTACCGGAACTGTCAATCTGAAGGCCCCACCAAACTTTCACTTATACACCTACCAGAGCTCTCGATCCTGCTGACCACCATGTCAGGACCACCAGCTGGCTGTCCTCTCCTCCAAGACCTGATGCACACAGATCCTGCATGGGAAAGCCTCCTCCACCAGACCTGAAACAACTTTACTGAGTATGCTGTATTCATTCTCATTTAAACATCTTTTCTTAAAAATTTCTGAGCAAAATATATTTTCAGTGTACTTAAATATTGCTCTTTTTATATAGATTACATTTTTATCAGAATGTCCCCTTTAACTTATTTAAATCAAGTTACATAGGTACCCTTATCCATATTATTAAAAGTGCCCTTTCTTTACCATTTCTCTTAATCAAACAGATTTAATAGTGCAATTAATTAAATTCCCTATAGTCTCTACCACCTTGATCAAACATAATTTTGACATTATGGTTGCTACAGCTGTTATTTTGCTGCTAATCAGGTATGTACATTCTATTAAAGATTGTATTAGAAACCGTCCAAAATGTAACCTGATTATACTGGCTATAGAGCTTGAGTTTTTATGGTCAAAGAACAAATTGTTGTATTGATTATGGATAAAACAATCTGTCTGTATTAATTTTATTAATAATCGGTTTGTAGATTTGTTATCTTCTAGCAGCTTTGTTGAAAGAATAAAAAATGTAATTGTTTAAATTCTCACCTTACGTAAACCAAGAATGCATTCTTATGCTTAAAGGGATACTGAATCCATTTTTTTCATGATTCAGATAGAGCATTCAATTTCAGCAACTTTCTAATTTACTCCTATTATTAATTGTTGTTCATTCTATTGGCATCTTTATTTGAAAAAGCAGGAATGAAAGCTTAGGAGCTGGCCCATTTTTGGAACAGCACCCTGGATAGTGCTTGCTGATCGGTGGCTACATTTAGCCCCAAACAGCAAGCGCTACCCAGGCGCTAAACCTAAAATGGGACGGCTCCTAAGCTTTCATTACTGCTTTTCAAATAAAGATACCAAGAGAATGAAGAACAATTGATAATAGGAGTGCATTAGAAAGTTGGTCACACCACTCCCAGCACTGCCTGCACATATCAACAGTCACCAGTGATTTAGTAAGACAGCACAAGTATAAACTTTTTTTTTTTAATAATCAAATTTTTTTATTGAGGCAATATCAAAGATACAAAACATCAGACAGTATACATTCAACAGCTTTGCTATAAGGCATAACATATGTTATTAATGAGACATTGGCTGTAAATGCGAAGTACAACTTTACATTCTGAGTTTACCTCTTTTCTATTTCGTTTCCTATGTCATGACATAAAGATAATCCTTCAATATTCAAACATCCTGAATAACTTATACATCCTATAGAGTGATAGACTAAACATAATGAAAAAGTAGTATTTATTATCTAAAACTGTACATAATAAAGGAAAACATACTATGTTGCTCCTATTTAATGAATACGGTAGGTAAACAGGTTATATAATATGTCGTTTTTCTCTACAAGTGAGCTCATGACTGGGTTATAATATGGGGAAGAGAGAAAAGAAAAAAAAAAAAAAAAAAGGGGGGGGGGAGGGGGGGGGGAAGGGTAAGTGGGGGGAGGGGGTGTTAAAAGGGGGGGTTTAGAAGATAAGGGTGTAGGGTGAGCATAATTGGGGGAAGAGGATAGGAGGTGAGATCCAGGAGAACGGGTCGGGATGATATCGGCCAGATCTAGTACTCCCAATAGATTACTCATCGTCTTCCCGTTATTATTCCCCATACAGTTCCACCCAAACCCTCCCATACCATAATGTGCAGGTCCGACTTCCCTATTACATTATATACATATTTTTCCATTTGCTTCATATATGTGAGTTGTTTCTATAACATTTTGATAGAGGGAGATGATGTTTGTTTCCAGTTTCTGGCAATTATTAAGTTGACTGCTGTAAAAAAAATAAATCAGGAAGACCCTTCTCGGCAGAGATATCTTAAAGGAGCCCAAATGTAACAGACAAAGAGCAGGAGAGTCAGGGAGAGTGTAGTGTAGATCTCTTAATAGTTTCATACATATCCTCCAAAAGGACCTAATGCGGGGGCAATCCCACCATATATGCAGCCAAGTACCTATTTGACCGCAATTTCGCCAACACATCATAGAAACAAATTGGATAGATCTGATGTAGGCGCTTAGGTACCAGATGCCACCTACAAATCATTTATAATATACTTCCCAGAGTGTTGAACAATGGAGATATTTCTTAGCGAACAATCATCTCTTTGTGCAAGTTCCCTAAATCTATGGACTCGGACAAGTCTCTCTCCCAGGCGAGATGAGACGGGGACTTTATTATTACCCATTTCCCCCATTAGAAGAGAATAAAGGAATGATCATCATGCCCCTAGGCTTGTGATCGGAGGTCCAGCAGACCTCCCATTTGGTTCTTTCCCTCCACTTAAAAGCTTTGTAAACCCCAGCTCTTTAAAAAGCTGAGCAATCGAAGAGATCTCAAAATAGAGTCTCTTCGGGATATGGTGTTTTTGACATGAACGAATCAAGAGAAGAACAATCTATTCCCTCACTAATATCAGCAGCCAGCATGTTTCTAAATTCTAGCCAGAAAGTCATATGTACTTCCTGGAGGCACCAGGCAACACTCACCACTAGAATGAATGGGAGATGGGTGGGGGGCTATATGTGTCTATGTCTATTGGCATCCCAAAACCTAAGAGCATCCAATATTATTGGCTGAGTTATTCCAAGCTTTTCTCTGCAGTGAACAGGAATACCAGATCAGGTCTGCAAGCTTCATATTTATTGGAAGTGTGTCCACTCTCAACCTCTTGCCATCTGAGATTAGAGTCTGTAATACTCAACCCATTATATGAGATAACCTAGCTGCATCATGATACGCTAAAATACATGGGACTGATAGACCTCTCTGCTTAATAGATTTTTGCAACGTATGGCTTGCGACCCTCGGCTTTTTTACCCTCCAAATATATGTGGTTATTATATACTTTGTAATTTATTGATTATTGATCTGGGTATTCGGGCAGGGGATACATCGAAAAAGGTAAGTGATTTTTCGAAGAAACGACATTTTGACAGAGGCAATCCTGCCCGTCCAGGAAATCTCAGAGTATTCCCATGATTCAAGAAGCTGTTTAATTCCGTGTATTCTATCAGTGAAATTTCTATCTATCATTGGTGGTTATATCAGAACTCAAATATACCCCTAAATGTTTAACGCAATTTCATCCATTTAAAATCATATCTACGTTTGATGTCTGAAACCACTGAGTCCGGGATCTCGATTGAAAGGGCTTCCGTTTTAGATAAATTTAACTTATAATAACTAGGTACCCAAATTGTTTAATAACATCCATGAGGGCGGGCAAGGAGGTCTTGGGTGAGGTCAACAGTAGAGTGACATCATCCGCGAAAAGCGCGATCTTATGTGTAGATTCTCCAAGTGTGATTCCTTCTATTTTATCATTTCTTCTAATAGCTTGAGCCAACGGCTCAATAGCTAGCTGCGAATAGCAAGGGTGACAAGGGACACCCTTGTCTGGTGCCGTTGATACCTTAAATCGTTCGGAATGAAAGCCTACTCCTGTCACTACTGCTGTAGGATGGAATATAAAGCCCCTACTGCCCTAACAAACTGAGCTGGGATACCAAAACTTCGAAGTGCTTCCCACAGATAAGCCCACCTCACCCTGTCAAAACGCCTTTTCCGCGTCAAGTGACAGGGCTAGGAGGGGAATCTCCCTACGTTTGGCCCTCTGACATTATGTGAACTAATCTTCTGGTGTTATCTGGCCCCTCCCCTACCTGGTATGAAACCTACCTGATCTCCATGTACCAGTATCGGTACTACCTTAGTTAAACGATTAGCTAATATTTTGGGAGTATAATTTGGTGTTTGACATTTATCAATGATATGGGTCTATAACTCCCACATTCCATAGGGTCCTTATTTTGGTTTCAGTAATGTGACTATATTTGCTTCTAAAAATTCTGGGGCTACTGTCCCTTTTTGTCATCATATCATTAAAGAATCTATGTAATACAGGAATGACAAGGTGAGAGAAAGTTTTGTAAAACTTTCCTCCAAAACCATCGGGTCCAGGGGCTTTCCCTGTCTTAAGCTGTCTTAACTGCAATTTTAATCTCTTCAAATGTTATTTGGCCTTTTTAGAGTATTGCCGCATCATCTGATAGAGTGGGGAGCTTTAAATTTTTTAAAAAAGAACTTATTGTATCAGATAATGAGCTTGTGTTGTCCTGGGCTGCCTGGATATTGTATAAAGAACTATAAAATTCATAGAAGGCTAGGCCTATTTCTTTTGGAGATGAGACTTTATTGTTTCTCTTGTTAAGTGTATCCAGTCCACGGATCATCCATTACTATGGGATATATTCTCCTTCCCAACAGGAAGTTGCAAGAGTCCACCCACAGCAAAGCTGCTATATAGCTCTCCTCCCCTAACTGCCATTACCAGTCATTCTCTTGCAAGTCTCAACATAGATAGGAGGTCGTGAGAGTCTGTGGTTTTTTATACTTAGTTTATTTCTTCAATCAAAAGTTGTTATTTTTAAATGGCACCGGAGTGTGCTGTTTATCTCAGGCAGTATTTGGAAGAAGAATCTGCCTGCGTTTTTTTCTATGATCTTAGCAGACGTAACTAAGATCCAGTTGCTGTTTCTCACACATTCTGAGGAGTAAGTACTTCAGAGGGGGAATGGCGTGCAGGTTTTCCTGCAAATAAGGTATGTGCAGTAAAATATTTTCTAAGGAATGGAATTGACTAAGAAAATACTGCTGATACCGAAGTAATGTAAGTACAAGCCTTTAAATGCAGTGAAAAGCGACTGGTACCAGGCTGATTGATAGAGATATATGCTAAGGTATGTGCAGTAATATATTTTTCTAAGGAATGGAATTGACTAAGAAAATACTGCTGATACCGAAGTAATGTAAGTAAAGCCTTAAATGCAGTGATAGCGACTGGATCAGGCTTATTAATAGACATACATACTCTTATAAGAATGTGTTTTAAACGTTTGCTGGCATGTTTAAATCGTTTTTTAACATATGTTTGGTGATAAAAACTTATTGGGGGGCCTAATTTTTCCACATGGCTGGCTTAAATTTTGCATAGAAACAGTTATAGGGAAGGTAATCCACAGCTCAGCTGTGGCAGTTTTGTTGTGTTGTTTAAAAAAATGTCGTTTTTTTTTTTTTTTAATCTGTTTTTTTGCATTAAGGGGTTAATCATCCATTTGCAAGTGGGTGCAATGCTCTGTTAACTTATTACATGTACTGTAAAAATTTCGTTTGATTTACTGCCTTTTTTTCACTGTTTTTCAAATTTTGACAAAATTTGTTTCTCTTAAAGGCACAGTAACGTTTGTTATATTTGCTTGTTAACTTGATTTAAAGTGTTTTCCAAGCTTACTAGTCTCTTTATTAGTTTCTAACATGTCTAACATAGAGGAGGCTCTGTGTTTATTTATGTTTAAAGCCATGGTGGAACCTCATTTTAGAATGTGTACCAGATGTACTGATTTCATGTTAAACAATAAAGATCATTTTTTGTATTTAAAAACATTATCACCAGAGGATTCTGTCGAGGGGGAAGTTATGCCGACTAACTCTCCCCACGTGTCAGACCCTTTGACTCCCGCTTTAGGGACTCACGCTCAAATGGCGCCAAGTACATCAAGGGCACCCATAGCGTTTATTTTACAAGACATGGCAAAGGTTGTGTATAATACACTGGCAGCAGTATTAGTCAGACTACCTGAAATTAAAGAAAGCAAAACAGCTCTGGGGGTAGATACAGAGGCATACAGACGCTTTAAGAACCATGTCTGATACTACCCTCACAATATGCTTAGTCTGTGGGTGATATTTGTGACTCAGGGAAGATGATTTAACCTGATTCTGATATTTCTACATTTAAAATTTATGCTTGAGAACTCACCACTTGTTGCTCAGGGAGGCTTTAGCTGCTCTGAATGAATGTGTACAATCGCAGTGCCAGAGAAATTGGTGTAGACTGGATAAATAATATGCAGTGCCGGTGGTGTACTTATGTTTTTTCGAATACCTAAAGAGGTTTACTAAAATTTTTCATAAGGAATGGGATAGACCAGGTGGTGCCGTTCTCTTCCCCTCCTATTTTTTAGAAGATGTTTTCTAATAGTTGCCACCACACGGGACTTATGGCAGACAGTTCCTAAGGGTGGAGAGAAGAGTTTCTACTCTAGCTAAGCTACGACTACCTCTGGCGAGGACTGTTTGTGCTTTTTTTAGATCCAATGGATAAAAAATGTTTATTCAACAAGGGTTTTATCCTGCAGCCCCCTTGCACGCATTGCTCCTGTCACTGCTGCTGCGGCGTTCTGGTTTGAGTCTCTTGATGAGGTTTTACAGCTCCATTGGATGAATATATTTGGACAAGCTTTAGAGCACTTAAGCTAGCCAATTCTTTGTTTTCTGATGCCTTTGTTTCCTTTGACTAGACTACGGCTAAGAATTCTGTTTTTTACTATACTGGCGCGCAGAGCGCTAATGGCTTTATATCATGGTCAGCTGTCGTGACTTTAATAAATTAGCTACTTAACTTCCTTCAAGGGGCAGACCCTATTCAGGCCTAGTTTTAAAGGAGATTATTACTTATATCACTGGAGGAAAGATCATGCCCTTCCTCAGGACAGGTCCAAATCAAGGGACAAAAAAAGGCCTAATTTTCGTGCCTTTCGAAAATTCAAGGCAGGTGTGGCATCAACTTCCTCTAAGGCAAAATAAGAGGGAACTTTTGCTCAGTCCAAGGCGGTCTGGAGACAACCGACCTGGAACAAAGATAAGCAGGTCAAGGAGCCTGCTGCTGCCTCTAAAACAGCATGAGGAACGGGACCCCTATCTGGTAAACGGATCCTATAGGGGGCAGACTTCATTCTTCGCCCAGGCGTGGGCAAGAGATGCCCAGGATCCCTGGCATTGGAAATTATACCCCAGAGATATCTTCTGGATTTCAAAGCGTTCCCCCCCAAAAAAGGGAGTTTTTGCCTTTCACATTTATCTGCAAACCAGATAAAGAAAGAGACAATCTTGCATTGTGTACGTGACCCATTCAGTTCCAATAGAGGAACAGGGACACAGTTTTCCTCAAATCGGTTTGTGGTTCCCAAGGAAAGGAAACCTTCAGACCTATTTTGGATCTAAAAGATCTTAAACAAATTCTTTAGATTCTATCATTTAAGATGGAAACTATTCGTACCATCTTAACTATGATCCAGGAGAGTCAATAGAGGACTACAATGGATTTGAAGGATGCTTATCCTCACATTACGATGCATAAAGATCACCATCGGTTTTCAGGTTTGCCTTTCTAGACAGGCATTACCAGTTTGTAGCTCTTTCCTTTGGGTTAACTACAGCCCCTAGAATCTTTATGGAGGTTCTGGGGGTCACTTTGGCGGTCCTTAGGCCGCGGGCATAGAAGTGGCCCCTTATTTAGACAACATCCTGATACAGGCGTCAAACATCCAAGTTGCCAAGTCTCATACGGACGTAGTACTGGCATTTCTGAGATCGCATGGGTGAAAGTGAACAAGGAAAGAGTTCTCTATCCCCAATATCAAGGGTTTCCCTCCTAGGGATTCTGATAGATTTTGTAGAAATTAAAATTTACCTGACGGAGTCCAGGTTGTCAAAGTTTCTAAATTTCTGCCGTGTTCTTCATTCCATCCGCGCCCTTTGGTGGCTCAGTACATGAATGTAATCGGCTTAATGGTAGCGGCAAGGGATATAGTACCGTTTGCACGCCTACATTTCAGACCACTGCAACTATGCATGCTCAGCCAGAGGAACGGGGATTACACAGATTTGTTCTCCTGTTAAATCCGGACCAAGAAACCAGAGATTCTCTTCTCTGGTGACTATCTCGGGTCCATCTGTCCGAGGTATGACCTTCCGCAGGTCAGATGGGACAATTGTTACAACAGATGCCAGCCTTTTAGGTTGGGATACAGTCTGGAACTCCCTGAAGGCTCAGGGGATAGTGGACTCAGGAGGGAGACCCTCCTTCTATGAATATTCTGGAACTGGGAGCGATATTCCATGCTCTTCAGACTTGGCCTCGAGTTAGCAACTCTGAGGTACATCATATTTCAGTCGGACAATATCACGACTGTGGCTTACATCAACCATCAAGGGGGAACAGAAGTTCCCTAGCAATGTTAGAAGTCTTAAAATAATTCACTGGACAGAGACTCACTCTTGTCTAAAAGCTATCCCTATCCCAGGTGTTGAGAACTGGAGGCAGATTTTCTAAGTCGTCAGACTTTTCATCCGGGGGAGTGGGAATTCCCTCCGGAGGGGGTTGCACAAGATTCAAGCAGGAGAGTGCTTTGGTGCTTTGACAGCGCCTGCGTGGCCACGCAGGACCTGGTATGCAGATCTGGTGGACATGTCATCCTTTCCACCACGGTCTCTGCTTCTGAGACAGGACCCTCTACCTCAGGGTCTTTTCAACCTTCTAAATATAACTAATCCTGAGATGGACTGCCTGGAGACAGAACGCTTGATGTTATCAAAGCATGGCTTCTCCGAGTCAGTAATTGATACCTTAATACAGGCATAAAAGCCTGTCTCTAGGAAAATTTAACATAAGATATGGTGTAAATATCTTATTGTTATGAATCCAAGGGTTACTCATGGAGTAAAGTCTGGATTCCCAGGATATTATCTTTTCTCCAAGATGATTTTGAGAAAAGGGTTGTCAGCTAGTTCTTTAAAAGGACAGATTTCTACTCTGTCTATTCTTTTGCACAAGCGTCTGGCAGGTATTCTAGACGTTCAGGCATTTGGTCAGGCTTTGTTAGAACCAAGCCTGTGGTTAAAAATGTATGCTCCGCCATGGAGCTTAAAGCTGGTTCTTAAGGTTCTTCAAGGAGTTCCATTTGAACCTTTTCATTCATAGATATCAAACTTCTATCTTGGAAGTTCCTTTTTGGTAGCTATTTCCTCGGGCTCATAAGAGTCTCCGAGTTATCTGCGTTGCAATGTGATTCTCCTTATCTGGTTCTCCGTACGGATAAGGTAGTCCTGTGTACCAACCTGGGTTTTTACCTAAGGTGGTATCTAACAAGAATATCACTCAGAGATTGTTGTTCCATTCTTGTATCCTAATCCTTCTTCAAAGAAGGAACGCTATTACACAATTTGGACGTGGTTCGTGTTTTTAAAGTTTTACTTACAAGCTACTACAGATTTTCATCAAACATTCACCTTGTTTGTTGTCTATTCTGGACAGAGGAGAGGTCAAAGGACTTCAGCAACCTCTCTGTCTTTTTGGTTAAAAAGCATAATTCATTTAGCTTATGAGACTGCTGGACAGCAGCCTCCTGAAGGGATTACAGCTCATTCTACTAGAGCTGTGGTTTTTCACTTGGGCCTTTTTAAATGTGGCTTCTGTTGAACAGATTACAAGACGGAGTCTTGGTCTGCGTTTCATACTTTTTCAAATTTAACAAATTTGATACCTTGCTTCTTCGGAGGCTATTTTTGGAGAAAGGGTTTTTTACAGGCAGTGGTAACTTCCGTTAAGTACCTGCCTTGTCCCCCTCCCATCATCCGTGTACTTTAGCTTTGGTATTGG